>NC_140176.1:9769156-9896656 GCF_963971535.1 Notolepis coatsorum
ACAACCTACAGAAAACACTCAAACTGGTCACCTTTATGCCTAAATCAGCATTCAAGCACTCTCTTATGAACAACGTAGTGCTTCCTGCAACTGTTTCTCAACCCAGTAACATCCCCAACCCCCCATGTCTGTCATGGTGTCCCTCTCACTGCTATATTGCTCTACTATGCCTCTCTCGCTTGTCTGTCTTAATGCATGGGTGTGCTGCTGTGCTACTCTCTGTTCTCTGTGCTTGTTTCTATTGTTCTGCTTGTTGTCATGAGTAAGTGGAAGATATGCCGCAAATGTTATAACTGTATATTCTTGCTTAACTGGTATATTTGGATGTGTCCCTTTGTCCTTTTTTTTTTTTTTTTTTTTTTTTTTTTACTTTTTAAGATGGTTGTGCTTTTAGTTGGGTTTGTAAAAGTTTGCATTGCGGCTGTCGTTTAGCTACCTATGCTTAAACTGGATTATTTTTCATACCTTCAAGAGGTGTTGTCTCTTCTTGCCAGGCCATCATTGTAAATAAGAATTTAAATAAGAATTTGTTCTTAATTAATTGTCTTTGTTAAATAAAGGTCAAATTAAAGTAATTTTTTGAAGTTCCAGTGAAAATGTTAAAGATCATTCTGGACCTCGACACAGGACTTTTCTATTTTGATTCAAGTGCCAGGTATTTTATTTATTTATTTATTTGATTATTTATTTATTTATTTGTTATTTTGTTGATCCCCCCTGACCTCTCTGTCTGTATTACTGTCACCTGTCACTTCAGTTTGATTATAATTTCTTAGAGGGACCAATTTCATATCCGGTTAGCTTAAAACCAGGGCATCTCATATACATCATCAGTCACATTTCATAGACTTGATATACTTTTTATGGGTTAATCGCAGAGACGAATCGCATCGGCGATCCTACAAAAACAATGCATGCGTGTGTGTTCTGGTGTGTGTGTGTGCTAACCGTGTGTGCTAACCGCTAAACATTGAGGATAATTGCATGCCAATTAAATACCTCTGAACAGGTCCTGCATTATTATTATTATTATTATTATTATTATTATTATATTATTAGGTATACCCTTTTAGGTTTATATAAGTGTATGTACAGCACATTCTCAATACAGGGTGTCCATTATCCACGGTAATATCGAACCTATCCCAGTCAGTCATACCCACATGTTTTAAGAAGTCCAATATTGTCCCTGTACCCACGAAAACAAATCCAGCCTACAGTACCTGAATGACCACCGCCCTGTAGCAGCACTCACCTCCGTAGCTATATGAAGGGTTTCAAGAGGCTGGTCAAGGACTATATCTGCTGTCCTGAGCCCTCTCCTCCCTGTACACACAACTGTGTGGCTGGGTGTCGAGTGTGTGGAGCAGGTGGAGAACAGTGCAAGGAAAACCACCTTCTTCCCTAAATGCCGGAAAGACAGTGATCTGATAGTGGACTTTAGGAGGAAACAGGAGAAGATCTACAACCCGCCCAGGATTAACAGGACTCTAGTGGAGAGTTCGGGTACCTTGCATCTTCGGGCACCTTGGTGTACACACATCTCAGAGGACCTGAGGGTCCTAAAGGGCTGCCCCCTCCCCTGCCTGAAGGACTTGCACAACTCCCGCTGCCTCAACAGAGCAAAAAAAATGTTTTTTTTTATCAAACATTTTTGTTTATTTTTTTTTCCCAACATGAAACAAAACATATATCACAAACAATACAATAATAATACATAAAAAGACTTCCCAAGACAATAACTTAACACCACATGACAAGACAATAACTGATACAGACTGTACAGTGACCATCCTACATGGACACTCGCTCGTTCTCTCCCCCCCCCCCCCACCCACCCAAGGACCTCAACATGAGTCACACTCACATTACATTATTCAGTAAAAAAAAAAAAAAAAAAAAAAAAAAAAAATTCCCAAACGTATATGCGTTCTTTTAACTTTGCCACTGCAGCCAACCAAAAAAAACATTATTAAGGACAGCCCACACCCTGGCTTCCACCTGTTGGACCTGTTGCCATCGGGCAGGCGTTACAGGTGCATCAGAGCCAGAACAAACAGGCTCAGAGACAGTTTCTTCCCCAGAGCCATCACCACCCTGAACTCTAACATGCACCATTAATTCACCCTTCCCCCTCCTCCCACACTGTGCAGCATCCTACCCCTCAAGTGCAATATACACCCACTACCGACTGACACTGTGATTGTTATTTTGTATACTGTTATTTTGTATATTGTTGTTATTTTGTATATTGTATTGTAACATTGTTTTATTGTATAGTATTTTATGTTTCTTGTATAGTATTTTATGTTTCTTGTATAGTATTTTATGTTTCTGTATAGTATTTTATGTTTCTGTATAGTATTTTATGTTTCTTCTATAGTATTTTATGTTTCTTGTATAGTATTTTATGTTTCTTCTATAGTATTTTATGGTTCTGTATAGTAATTTATGTTTCTTCTATAGTGTTTTATGTTTCTGTATAGTAATTTATGTTTCTTCTATAGTGTTTTATGTTTCTTGTATAGTATTTTATGTTTCTTCTATAGTATTTTATGTTTCTGTATAGTAATTTATGTTTCTTCTATAGTGTTTTATGTTTCTTGTATAGTATTTTATGTTTCTTGTATAGTATTTTATGTTTCTTGTATAGTATTTTATGTTTCTTCTATAGTATTTTATGGTTCTGTATAGTAATTTATGTTTCTTCTATAGTGTTTTATGTTTCTGTATAGTAATTTATGTTTCTTCTATAGTGTTTTATGTTTCTTGTATAGTATTTTATGTTTCTTGTATAGTATTTTATGTTTCTGTATAGTAATTTATGTTTCTTCTATAGTGTTTTATGTTTCTTGTATGGTATTTTATGTTTCTTCTATAGTATTTTATGTTTCTGTATAGTAATTTATGTTTCTCTTTTATTACTCAATACTGCACCTTAAGTTAGAGTCACAAATCTCGTTGTATGCAAAATATAATGATAATAAAGTACAATCTAATCTAACATGGACTACACACACATTGACCGCTTGGTGACGAAGGCTTTATCTTCCCAGACGTCTGGGGAGGTTCAGGACGGCCCCCTCCACGTCAACACATCCACCAAAGAGAGCGTCCTGTCGGGGAGTTTCACCGCCTGGTACGGGAACAGCACCGCAAGACCCCGCAGAGAGTGACACCGTCGGCTGAGCGTTAACCAAGGAGGTGAACTCCCCAACCTGCAGGACATCTACACCAGGTGGTGGCCAAGAGAATCATAAAGGATCCCAACCTGCAGGACATCTACACACCAGGTGGTGGCCAAGAGAATCATAAAGGAGCCCAACCTGCAGCACATCTACACCAGGTGGTGGCCAAGAGAATCATAAAGGATCCCAACCTGCAGCACATCTACACCAGGTGGTGGCCAAGAGAATCATAAAGGATCCCAACCTGCAGGACATCTACACACCAGGTGGTGGCCAAGAGAATCATAAAGGAGCCCAACCTGCAGCACATCTACACCAGGTGGTGGCCAAGAGAATCATAAAGGATCCCAACCTGCAGCACATCTACACCAGGTGGTGGCCAAGAGAATCATAAAGGATCCCAACCTGCAGCACATCTACACCAGGTGGTGGCCAAGAGAATCATAAAGGATCCCAACCTGCAGGACATCTACACCAGGTGGTGGCCAAGAGAATCATAAAGGATCCCAACCTGCAGGACATCTACACCAGGTGGTGGCCAAGAGAATCATAAAGGATCCCAACCTGAGCACAATTACTACACCAGGTGGTGGCCAAGAGAATCATAAAGGATCCCAACCTGAGGACATCTACTACACCAGGTGGTGGCCAAGAGAATCATAAAGGATCCCAACCTGAGCACAATTACTACACCAGGTGGTGGCCAAGAGAATCATAAAGGATCCCAACCTGAGCACAATTACTACACCAGGTGGTGGCCAAGAGAATCATAAAGGATCCCAACCTGAGGACATCTACACCAGGTGGTGGCCAAGAGAATCATAAAGGATCCCAACCTGAGCACATCTACTACACCAGGTGGTGGCCAAGAGAATCATAAAGGATCCCAACCTGCAGGACATCTACACCAGGTGGTGGCCAAGAGAATCATAAAGGATCCCAACCTGAGGACACCTACTACACCAGGTGGTGGCCAAGAGAATCATAAAGGATCCCAACCTGAGGACATCTACACCAGGTGGTGGCCAAGAGAATCATAAAGGATCCCAACCTGCAGGACACCTGGTGCCACGGTGCAGGACTAAGGCCAAGAGAATCATAAAGGATCCCAACCTGAGGACTAAGGCCAAGAGAATCATAAAGGATCCCAACCGAACTGCTTCAGTTTGGAGAACTGGCGCAAGGACTTCATGGACTTGCTATCAATGGAACAGGCTGCTCTATCTCTTCAAGAGAGTGACAGGCCCGATGGCCTTCAAGGTCCCCTGAACTTTATTAGATCACTATCTGGAATATGTTTGTGCACTACTGAACCTTTGTAACAACCTTTGTAACACTCTGCAACCCCCCCCCTTGTTGTTGTTGTTGTTGTTGTTGTTGTTATTATTATTATTATTATTATTATTATTATTATTATTATTATTATTATTATTATTATTATTATTTATTATTATTATTATTATTATTATTATTATTATTATTATTATTATTATTATTATTATTATTATTATTATTATTATTATTATTATTATTATTATTATTATTATTATTATTATTATTATTATTATTATTATTATTATTATTATTATTATTATTATTATTTTTTTGACTTAGTTTGTCTTGTCATGTTTGTATTGTCTTGCTTGTGAAAAATAAAAACTTAAAATATGAAAAATGATAAAGGATCCCAACCTGCTAGGCAACAGACTCTTCTCTCTGCTGAGGTCATGAAACGCTATGGCAGCTTTAACCGTCTGTAGGGTGATAGTAAAGGGTTAACATTCTGTAGTGTGGTAGTGAAAGGGTTAAGACCAACACAGAGCTATAACTCCAAAGCCGTCCATATCCTTGATGAGGCCTGTCTGTCTAGTACCTGCACAGTCTCACTGACACCATCATACATCCATCTTTCATTTGCACATCTCCTCAATTGCACATCTCATTGTTTTCACTGCACTTCTTTCCATATTTCCTGTATTTGTATACACCCCCCCCCCCCCCCACATCCCTGATCTTATTTTTAAGATTTTTTTAACTTGTTTATTTATTTTATTTATTATCATTGTTTTTTTTTATGATGCATGCACAGTCTAGGCCGGGAGGCTAACACATACACATATAATGTGAATGTGACAAATAAACGTTGATTTTGACTTTGATTATGACACCTTACATGAGATGCCTGGCTTTTAGGGAGTCCCTTTTCATATCAGGGGGAATCCTATAGGTTGGGATAGCCTGTATTAGACCAAGTATAAGCAGTAGGTGTAACGGTTTTTACTAAAGCCAGGGCCCAGATGCAGCCGGGGTCGTAGCCGGGATCGGGTTCTCAGACAGTCCAGGAGGTTTCATCCAAAACAACTTACAAGTTCTGTACAACAAGTCAGCATGAGGGTTCAACTCTGGCAGCTTAGGGT
Organism: Notolepis coatsorum; assembly: GCF_963971535.1. Lineage (NCBI taxonomy): Eukaryota > Metazoa > Chordata > Actinopteri > Aulopiformes > Paralepididae > Notolepis > Notolepis coatsorum. Next base: position 9,774,762 of record NC_140176.1, read on the forward strand.
AAGTGATAATGTTTGTCAAACAATGTTGAACTTGAGTGCTACATTCTTGAGTGTATAGTAGTATAGACATATCATCATGGTAGGTAGTAGTATAGGCACAGTAGATAGACAATTGTAAAGGACAGCAAGGTTAGTGTTTTTATTTATTTATTCTGTATTCATTATTTGATTGAAGAAGTGTACCCTAGCCCTATTTGAGATAATTTGTTCCGTCAGCTGTTGGAATTTTAAATAAGCTTTAGGCTTATAGCTGCTACAGTATACACTTTAACAAATATGTAATCTGTGTTCTTATTTTACACCTGATTGCAGTTTTATGATGATCTATTGTATGTTTTAATGTATTTATGTTTATAAATTATTGGATATTATTTGTTATGTTATGTATATTTGCCATGTGTACTGGTTGTGCTGTGTACTATTACTGTTGCAAACCAAATAGAATCAAATCAAATCAAATCAAATCAAATGTATTTGTAAGGCCCGACAACACACGTTAATGTCCCCATGGGCCGGACACGTCTTCTTTAAACAAGTCAAGAAGAAACATCTCAATAAATCAAGAACAAAACAAAAAGACCATGAAGTCCAAAGAATGTAAAATAAATGAATGCAACACTCCCGGACATACCCCACGCGAAGGTAAGGGAAAAACGCACTAAAACCTAGCAATAGAAGAAAAAAAAGAGAAACCTTAGAAGGGCAGTTCAAGGGGGGATCTCCCTTGAACTGTCGGTGATAGTAGCGTTGCAATAAAACAAAACAATAAAAATTGCCCCTTGGGGATAATAAAGACTATCCAATCCAATCCAATTTCCTACTTACCAATAATGATATTGATCGGTAGAGTCCTTTCTCAGCGCAATCCATGCTATTCCTCACACTTAGCCACAAACTAATGCAAAGGCAATGGGGGTCAAGCTCCTGTCTGTCTGTCTGTCTGTCTGTCTGTCTGTCTGTCTGTCTGTCTGTCTGTCTGTCTGTCTGTCTGCCTGTCTGTCTGTCTGTCTGTCTGTCTGTCTGTCTGTCTGCCTGCCTGCCTGCCTGCCTGTCTGTCTGTCTGTCTGTCTGTCTGTCTGACAGGCTCGCTGAAATCTACTCCACACATTGCACACAAAATAGATTTCAGTGAGCCTCAGTCAGCTTGGAGCTTGACCCGGCTGACTTCCATTCTTCCATTCTACCAGCAGTCAACAACAACAACAACAACAACACTGGTAAGTAGGAATTGAAATATGGCTACTGTAGGGTTCCATAGATCAGAGCAAAGAGCAGAGCTATCCCTGTAAGTTAAAGGAACACCCAGCGGCATGGTGGTGTAGTGGTTAACACTGTTGCCTCACAGCAAGAAGGTCCAGGGTTCGATTCCCGCTTGGGAACCAGGTTTCCATGATGCCAGTTACCTCCCAGGCCTTTCTGTGTGCAGTTTGCATGTCCCCCCCCCCCATAAGAGAAACCCAATGGAAAAACATGCACAACAACAGATTGCTAACACTGTGGCGTCCTTGACAAAGACGGGCAGGAGCACTTGGATTGGTCTGCCGGGCGCGGCTCACGTCGATGCCCTATCTGCTCCCGGCTGCCCATGGTAAGGACGACGGGATGGGTCAAGTGCAGAGACTCAATCGCATTAGGCGACACAAGAAAATTGCATGTGTGTGTTCCTGTGTGTGTGTGTGCCGCCCATCGCATGTGTGTGTCGTTTGCATGCCAAATAAAGACTTCCTAAGTCCTTCCTAGAAAGCTATCTGGCTGCACGTTAGCCTAGCTTAGCACAATGAATGGAAGTGTACAGTGCCTGTTAGCTTAGGCATTGTCCAACTAACGCCTCTCCCGAAGGCTAACCGGCACTGTCCACTTCCATTCATTGTGCTAAGCTAGGCTAACGTGCAGCCAGATAGCTTTCTAGGAAGGACTTAGGAAGTCTTTATTTGGCATGCAAACGACACACACATGCGATGGGCGGCACGGTAAGCTCATTTCCCAAAATGTTGGCGTGTTCCTTTAAACGCAAAAGGCAGATTCTACATTGTAGGCTACATGCCTATTGTTCAATCATGCAATGCAGTGCATAATGTAACAGCTCATCTAAATCTAAACATGATTATATACTTGGGCAACTTCAATGGAGACGGAGAGCCTTCAGGAGAGACAGAGATTGGAACACACCGAGATTATGGAAATTAACTTACCGTCTTCTCCAGAGAGAGACAAGAAGATAGATACCAGTTTCCTCTCTGTGCGTTCAGTAGAAAGCTATCCGGCTGCAAGCTAGCCTAGTTTAGCGCAAATGAATGGAAGCAGATACGGACCAGCTATAGCCTAGAAGATGTTGGCCGAAAACACCTCTCCTGGAGTTTTATGCTAGGTTAGTGGTCCGTATCCGCCTCCATTAATTTGTGCTAAAATAGGCTAGCTTGCAGCTGGATAGCTTTCTACTGAACGCACAGAGAGGAAATTGGTATCTATGGTATCTACCTGAATCTGACTCTGGAGAATATGATAACGCCATAATGTTGGCCTGTTCCTTTAAATGGGACAGAATCCTATACTGTGGATGACATAGGATGATGACATAGGTCCTTAGGGCTTTAAGGAACAAAGACACGAATAAACAATACTCATGGTCATTGGAGAAATTGCACATTGCACAATAATTCATTGCTTCAAACAATTGGCCTTGTGCCTGCAATAGTGTGCAAGAACTGCAACACTTTCCCTGTTATTTCCTATAGGTTATGTTCTCAAACTCTGGTGAGTCCCCAAGTTCCCAAGTACTACTGATTGATTGATTGATTGAAAACTTTATTAACAGATTGCAGAATGGGTACAATACAGTACGGCTCAATACACATAATTGTTAAGGGGATGCAGACCAGAGAAAGACTTTTGTCTTGTTTACATCAGGGTCCTCCATTTTCAATTAATAATGTCATGCAAGGAACTATAGTCATGCAAGGAAGGTAATCACAAGGAGGGTAACTGGAAGAGCCGTCACTCCATCCTATTAACCCTTTCACTACCACACTACAGAAGGTTAATCTTTCACTACCACACTACAGAAGGTTAACCGTCTGTAGTGTGGTAGTGAAAGGGTTAACCGTCTGTAGTGTGCTGTGGTAGTGAAAGGTTAACCGTCTGTAGTGTGGTAGTGAAAGGGTTAACCTTCTGTAGTGTGGTATAGTGAAAGGTTAACCTTCTGTAATAGTGTGGTAGTGAAAGGGTTAACCGTCTGTAATAATAATAATAATAATAATAACTTTATTTGTATAGCACTTTTCATACAGAGGTTGCAGTTCAAAGTGCTTCACAACAGTAAAAAATACAGGCATAAGCGAGCATAAAAAGATAGACAGGTAGAATCACAGTGTTTCACATTAGGATCTAGCATCCCAATAGGCTCTCCGCTTACAGTTTTCAGTAACACAAGTAGTAAAAATAGTTTAAAATGATTCAGTTTAAAAATAGTAAAAAAATTATAAAATAGAACGGACATATAAAATACAGGCATGAGCGAGCATAGCAAGATATGGCAAATCACAGTGTTTCACATTAGGATCTAGCATCCTAATAGGCTCTCTATTCAGTAATACTCCTGTAATTCCCAACATACTTCCCAGTACATATTGCTGTAACTTTAGTGATATTAGATCACAGGGACACGAACCCACACTGTATGTTTAGTGATACTAGATCACAGGGACTCGAACCCACACTGTAACTTTAGTGATACTAGATCACAGGGACTTGAACCCACACTGTAACTTTAGTGATACTAGATCACAGGGACTCGAACCCACACTGTAACTTTAGTGATACTAGATCAGAGGGACTCGAACCCACACTGTAACTTTAGTGATATTAGATCACAGGGACTCGAACCCATACTAAATAGTGGGACCTATTGCATGAACAAATAATCAGTGTTTCACATTTGGATCTAGCAAATAATAAAAATAGTTTAAAATGATTCAGTTTAAAAATAGTCATCAGTAAGAAGTAAAAAGTGCAATAACCAATAACTGTAGTGTGGTAGTGAAAGGGTTAACCGTCTGTAGTGTGGTAGTGAAAGGGTTAACCATCTGTAGTGTGGTAGTGAAAGGGTTAACCGTCTGTAGTGTGGTAGTGAAAGGGTTAACCTTCTGTAGTGTGGTAGTGAAAGGGTTAACCTTCTGCAGTGTGGTTGTGAAAGGGTTAACCTTCTGCAGTGTGCTTGTGAAAGGGTTAACCCTTTGTCGCGTGCCAGTGAAAGGGTTAACCTTCTGCATTGTCACAGTGAAAGTGTTAACCATTTGGTAGTGAAAGGGTTACGTCATATTGTGCAGTTTATTTTAGATTTAAATTTAGACCATTTCGATTAGAGATTAGATTAAAATGTATTGGCATTATATACAGTACAATGAAAATAAGGTTGGCGTCTCTAACCAGAGTGCAAATGTAACAGTAAAGTGCAATAGCAATATACGATGTACAGGTGATTAAACTGTATATAAAATATATAAATACTATTGTACTATGAGTACTACTGAGTAATAGTGCTAATCAGATGTATGAGTCAGAGTTGTAGTATTATTATGTACAGTGATAAATGATAATACAGGTATAATAAAGACATAAGTCATACTGGCCAGCAGCAGCATGACTATAGTAAGAGTAAGGGATATGTACATTATGTGTAAAATGATTATGTGCAGGTACAGACACATGTGGATAAATATGTATACACACAGTAAGAATTCATATTGTCCCCATTTCCAGTACATTTGGTTTGATTGATTGATTGAAAACTTTATTAACAGATTGCAGAATGGGTACAGTACAGCTCAATACATACAATTGTTAAGGGGATGCAGACCAGGGGATTACATCAGGGTCCCCCATTTTCAATTCATCATAACATATATGACATACAGAGATAGACAGTACTGCTACATCCCACAAAACAATCCGGTGCATGTGCCACACACACCCCCCATCTCCTGATTGTACCGGTGAGCCTCCGGTAGTATTAGGCATGGGTTTAATCACCGGCACTGATCGCCGCAGGGCAAGCCCCGCTGTGCAGGAATACCCTGTGTGTGTGTGTGTGTGTGTGTGTGTGTGTGTGTTGTAGGTTCCACCACGCCGTCTGCAAAACGACTGCTCTTATCTGGTGCTCGGGATCGCCCTGTGTGTGTGTGAGCCCCCCCCCCTTGTAGCCACTCACGTGTCTCGTTACAAACCCGTCGCGTACCGTCGTCCAATCACCTCGGGTGTAACATCGGCTCCCTCGTTGCCATTGGACGAGATCAACACGGAGGGGGCGTGTTGGTCGTGTACCAACAGCACCGTCTCCGGCAGGCAGGTGGTGGTGTGTGCGGCGCTTTAAAACCGAGCCGTACAGTAATGTGTTAGGAAGCTAGATAGAAGATAGTTGTAGGGGAAATCAACACACCGTGGTTCATATTTTATTGTTTTTTTTAGCAATTATTTATGTGCCAATGTTTCAGCTCGGCCGGATTCGCAATTATATAGCTGTGAGATGAGCCGTCGGGGGGTTCCCTCTCTCTGTGATCTGGACTAGAGAGACACAACCGCGTCTTTATGCAGCAGCTCTGGAGGAAAGGAGATCATAATTCTACAACATGTTGAATATGTTTCTTCTTCAGAACAGTTGTTTCTGAATGAAAAACCCTCCTGGATCTTTCTTCTTCTAACCACATCCACGTCCATGTTGCAGATCATTTGTTGCAACACATCGGGTTCATGCATTTTCTTTGGGGGGGGGGGGAGAGAGCGGTCGTGCCTTTTGTTTTGATTCGGTTGATCTATGATTATGCAGCATAATCATAATCGTATCACAACGATCGAGCGCGTATAAACGGATTTTTTTCTTCTTTTCTGGACTCAAAATGAGGAAGCGTTTTTATTATTGGGACTCATCATCAGAGAATGGTAAAGCAGGCCTCGTCCGTTTGTTTGTGGGCCCGGGTTTGTCTGATCAAATGAGGAGGAAAGGAGCAACAAACGAGTAAATGAACGCAGTACTACTACTAATGCCAATTGGAATAGAATGGCACCAAACGACAGAGAGAGACGCGCGTATAAAGAGGCGCATCAAACCGAGACGATCTGGACTCAAGTTCTTCTGAGTCGCTCACCATGATGAACACAAACACTTCATCACAGCTCATGCAGAACAACAACGGATTCGTTCCACAACAATAGTGATCATATAATATATCTCAGTACTACGACTTTGCAAGAGAAGCCGATTTTCTTGCATTTATTATTTCCCATCTTTTCTTCTTCTTCTTAGTCCTTTTTGTTTGTTATTCAACTATCCCCCTTTCCCCCCCCCCCCCTCGTTCGATTTTTCTTTTTTCTATCCGGATCCAGTATTTTTTTTGACCGTTCTCTTCAATGGAAGTATGTTACCAGCTGCCGGTGTTGCCTCTGGACAGGCTGGTTCCCAAGCATGTTCTGAGCCGGAGGGGAGCCATTAGTTTCAGCTCCAGCTCGTCCCTGTTCGGAGCCCCTGATCCCAGGCAGCTGTCACAGGTAAATAAAACAAACTGATGGTGTTTCAATCAAACCCCTCTTCTTGTCATTTGACTGTTGTAGTAGGTGCTGGCTATTGCATAGATAGGCCCCCTCATGTTGTACCTGCATGCTTTAAAAGATGTGTGAATGATTCACTAGAATTTTGCAGGTGGTTGATTTCTCCTAAGGGCCCAAAAACACACACACACACACACACACACACACACACACACACACACACACACACAGACTAACCAGTTTGTGCATATAGTCCAAAGATAAGAGGCCTTCTTGACACAGGCTACACTGAAGCCACTGCACTCCAGTCTTGCACAGCTGTCACTTGTGCTACACTTGTCACACAATGAAAGTGTCTCAGAGCCTCACTTTGTTACTATACCTCTTTGGCAAACTGACAGATATAAACGTGAATAATGCATGTTTGAACTCGCCGATATCTCTGTTGCAGAAGACGTTTATTAAGCCACATAGGCCGCCTACGTATGTTCTTCTGAGGTATGATGATGGTGGTGGTGGTGGTGGGGGCAGAGCTGTCTCTATACCACCGGTCTACCACTTCTGCAAGCTGCTGCCCATATCGGGTCTCTGATCGATTGAACGTTTTATCAACAGATTGCAGAATGGGTACAATAAAGTACGGCTCATTGCACACCATTGTTAAGGGGATGCAGACCAGAGAGAGACTTTCGTCTTGTTTACATCAGGGTCCCCCATTTTCAATTCATCGTAACATACATGACATACAGATAGACGGTACTGCTACATCTAGACATTTATGACATACCAGATCTACAAATGTACAGTACTGTCTGTTTGTGTACAAAAAGAGTCTAAAAAGAGAGTGTATACATTTGAGGGGGAAGAAACTGTACATTGGAGGAGGTTGGGTAGGTGGGGTGGGGTAGGGGGGGGGGGGGGGGGTGGACTGTACATTGGAGGTGGTTGGATTTGGACATTTACAGGGGCCAGTTTCGAATGGCAGTCTCCCCGTAGGTGCTCTTTTAGAGAGGTTTTGAAGGTGACATGTTGCCGACGTGTGTTTTTGTTTGGTTTCGGACGTGCGTCGTCCATTTAGCTCTTTATCCAATAGCCTACGTTGCCCTGCACAACCAGTAACTAGCCACCCGAGTGATGTGTGTGTGTGACTGTGTTCTCATCCCTGATCTACAGTCATGTTACATGACTCAGCTTTCAACACAGTTCCCCGACACATTCTTCGAGTGCCTCTGTAATGGCAGAGAGAGAGGAGCACAAAAGGTGCGTGGTGGTGGTGGTGGTGGAAGACTAATGTCTCAGGGGTTACATTCTCCACCCCGGCCCGGGGACACTCCATACAGAACTTCTCACAGCATTGCGTCGTTACATCTCGCAACACATTAACCAAGGCCTAACAAAAATAATGGTTGGTTTCAGGTTGCCGACCGACCCTGCCGATTTAGGTGCGACCCAATATATTTTATGAGTTTTTAAAAAAAAATTATATATTAAAAAAAAAAAAAAAAAAAAATCAGATTTTTTTTTTTATTTTTTTTTTAGAATAAAGTTTCATAGAAATCTTAGTCAAACATTTAGTATTATGGATATTAAACATGCTGGCAGAGTACATGCATCCATGTTGTTGTGAACATTTTAACCCTTTCACTGCCACACGACAGCCGGTTAACCCTTTCACTGTGACAATACAGAAGGTTAGCCCTTTACTATCACACAACCGACGGCGATGCTCCATCATTAGCATCATTAGCTCCGCATCCGCGGAGCTAATGATGCTAATGATGGAGCATCGCCGTCGGTTGTGTGATAGTAAAGGGCTAACCTTCTGTCGTGTGGCAGTGAAAGGGTTAATTAAATAAAGAAATTCCCTATCCATAGTCGCCGTGGGAAAGAATAAAATAAAAAAATAAAATAAAATAAATTCCCTACCTACCCATGGCCAAACTGACAACCAACCTGAAACCAACTATTATTTTTGTTAGAGTCACTGTTGTCGAGTGTGTGTGTGTGTGTGTGACGGCCACTTTGATGGGCACAATCCATTTAGCTCTTTGTCCAACAACGTGCTCCACAAAGCCAGCCATGTGGGCTGCTGCCTGCTCTGCTCTAAAGCCGTCACACAGGAAGGCCAGCCCCCTGCCTGGACACTCAGAGACAGACAGACATGCAGCCCTCTCTCCATAGTACAGCCCTTTCTCTCTCTCTCTCTCTGTCTCTCTGTCTGCCTCTGCCTCTCTCTGTCTCTCTGTCTGCCTCTGTCTGTCTGTCTCTCTGTCTGCCTCTGTCTGTCTGTCTGTCTGTCTGTCTGTCTGCCTGTCTGTCTGTCTGTCTGTCTGTCTCTCTGTCTGCCTCTCTCTGTCTGTCTGTCTGTCTGTCTCTCTCTCTCTCCTCTCTCTCTGTCTGTCTGTCTCTCTCTGTCTGTCTGTCTCTGTCTGTCTGTCTGTCTGTCTCTCTCTGTCTGCCTCTCTCTCTCTCTGTCTGTCTGTCTGTCTGTCTGTCTCTCTCTGTCTCTGTCTCTGTCTCTCTCGGTCTCTGTCTCTCTCTGTCTGTCTGCCTGTCTCTCTTTCTGTCTGCCTCTGTCTCTCTCTCTCTCTCTCTCTCTCTCCTCTCTCTCTCCCTGTCTGCCTCCGTCTCTCTCTCTCTCTGTCTGCCTGTCTCTCTCCCTGTCTGCCTCTCTCTCTCTCTCTCTCTCTCTCTCTCTCTCTCTCTCTGTCTGCCTCTCTCTCTCTCTCTCTCTCTCTCTCTCCGTCAGTCAGAAAGGTCCCCTATGTGGCCCCTGGCTTTGTCTGTGGCCCACAGGATGATTAGCATTCTGTCAGATGTTGGGATAGGTTAGCCAGACAAGTTCAATCCTCAAGCGACCATTATAGCAACGGTTCTTAAAGTGGGGTCCGGGGGCCCATGAGGGGTCCCCAGCTAATTTATGAGTTGTGTGTCATACACACATTTGTCTTGAATTGAATTGTTGAAAGTAAATTTCTCTCAAAAGAATCTCGAGAAGAAATCTCAAAAGAATGTTAATTGAAAATGTACAGTTTTGACTTTTGAAACTGCATCACACGTCCCTTTCAGTCCAGTAGGGTGGAAAGTCAAACACGTGATCTTAATTCTCCATAACTAAGCAGATGATACGGTAATATATATAATATATATTTATTTTATTTAAACATTATTTACCCAGGCAAGCAATTCAGAACAAATTATTATATACAAAAGCAGCCTGTCCAAAAAGCAAAGTCCTTCTGAATACAGTCCATCCCAGCAGGCTTCATCCAACTCCTCCCATCACTCCAGGCCTTTCTGAGGCAGCCTTATGGAAGTAATGCAGGTGAATAATTGTTGGAAACACGGAGCGTTATTCCGTTACCCCGCCATGATCATACATTAGCAGCCGGGCAGCCCTGTTCTGAAGCAGTCCAGTGTGACTGACCCACGGCAGGAGAACCCCCCCCCCCCCACAACCTCAGCAAAGCACCAGAGATCGCACACCCTCTTGTGTACAACACCATTGTTTGTGGGTCATGTTTGCCTGTTTTCTTTCTCTTTTCAAAGGGGTCAGAGTTCATTTTTAATCTCTGGGGCGTGCACTCTCGCCATCGTGCTTCTTTTGTTGTGGAGAAAATGGTTCCCCTCGTAGCTAGCGGGAGGTCTTTGTAGTGGGAAGTGGGGTTCCAGTGGAGCAACGATGATGTGCGTGTCATTTTGTGGAGGGGATTTGTTTTTGAATGGTTCATAAACGACCCAGTAAAGCCAATGTACTACTTTTTAGATGTATTTGGGGAAATTAGCTTACCGTCTTCTCCAGAGAGAGAGACAAGAAGATAGATACCAGTTTCCTCTCTGTGCGTTCAGTAGAAAGCTATCTGGCTGCACGTTAGCCTAGCTTAGCACAATGAATGGAAGCAGATGGTGCCGGTTAGCCTTCGGGAGAGGTGTTAGTTGGACAATGCCTAGGCTAACCGGCACTGTCCGCTTCCATTCATTGTGCTAAGCTAGGCTAACATGCAGCCAGATAACTTTCTACTGAACGCACAGAGAGGAAACTGGTATCTATCTTCTTGTCTCTCTCTGGAGAAGACGGTAAACTATTTTCCCAAAATGTTAGCGTGTTCCTTTTAAAAGTGTGAACCATGGACTGAGAGACGTATACAGGATTTCAAACATGGAAGACCTCGCTGTCACAGTGGTTTTTGCAGCATGAATGTAAGAGAGATGCAGATGCAACACTATCTGGAGTATCTGCAGACCACTGCTATTGACTGATTAGGGCTTTAAAAAGCACAATCAGATTAGGTTGTATAATACACTTTCTTTTACAGCCGGTTGTAGAATTGGTATTTTGGGACCTTTTATTGCTGAGAGTGTGTTGCTTGGTACAAGTGCCAAGTCAACAACGCCATCAAGGACACCCTACACTCATCATGATGTCACTTGTCTGAAAAGCTTCACCCCTTCCGTGTCTGTATTTGTCGTCCACAATAATCTGTATTTGTCGTCAATTGGTTGGATATCTGCAATGGCCTAAAAAAAAAAAAATAAAACCTTATAGTTGAATCCCTATTAAGAGATATCAGTACTACTGACTATGATCTCTCTTTCTCTCTCTCCCTCTCTCTTTTTCTCTCACACACACGGAGACAAAATATGGTTTTGACACAGTCACTCTGCCTTTTGTCAGAGAGCAATGGACCTGTCTCAAACCCTGCCCTCTTTTCTTGATCCTCCAATCACAACTGTCGCTTACCTCGGACAAACCAAGTTTGTCCGAGGTAAGCGACAGCTGTGATTGGAGGATCAAGAAAAGGGGCAGGGTTTGAGACAGGTCCATTACACTCTCCTAAATATTGTGTCTTCCCTCCGTCTCCTCTCAGTCTGACCATAAGGCTGCGCTTGTCCTCCAGTGTCAGCTGTGTTTTTGTGTCTGGTTTCACGGGCCTGTTTGTGTGGTTCCACAGGCCTGTTTTGTCTGTGGTTCCACAGGCCTGTTGTTAGTGGAAGTGGTGCAGGTTCCACAGGGCCTGTTGTTAGTGGAAGTGGTGCAGGTTCCACAGGGCCTGTTGTTAGTGGAAGTGGTGCAGGTTCCACAGGGCCTGTTGTTAGTGGAAGTGGTGCAGGTTCCACAGGGCCTGTTGTTAGTGGAAGTGGTGCAGGTTCCACGGGCCTGTTAGTGGAAGTGGTGCAGGTTCCACAGGCCTGTTGTTAGTGGAAGTGGTGCAGGTTCCACAGGGCCTGTTGTTAGTGGAAGTGGTGCAGGTTCCACAGGCCTGTTGTTAGTGGAAGTGGTGCAGGTTCCACAGGGCCTGTTGTTAGTGGAAGTGGTGCAGGTTCCACAGGCCTGTTAGTGGAAGTGGTGCAGGTTCCACAGGGCCTGTTAGTGGAAGCGGTGCAGGTTCTACAAGGCTTGTTAGTGGAAGTGGTGCAGGTTCCACAGGGCCTGTTAGTGGAAGTGGTGCAGGTTCCACAGGGCCTGTTAGTGGAAGCGGTGCAGGTTCCACAAGGCCTGTTGTTAGTGGAAGTGGTGCAGGTTCCACAGGCCTGTTGTTAGTGGAAGTGGTGCAGGTTCCACAGGGCCTGTTAGTGGAAGCGGTGCAGGTTCTACAAGGCTTGTTAGTGGAAGTGGTGCAGGTTCTACAAGGCTTGTTAGTGGAAGTGGTGCAGGTTCCACAGGGCCTGTTGTTAGTGGAAGTGGTGCAGGTTCCACAGGCCTGTTGTTAGTGGAAGTGGTGCAGGTTCCACAGGCCTGTTGTTAGTTGAAGTGGTGCAGGTTCCACAGGCCTGTTAGTGGAAGTGGTGCAGGTTCCACATGGCCTGTTGTTAGTGGAAGTGGTGCAGGTTCCACAGGCCTGTTGTTAGTGGAAGTGGTGCAGGTTCCACAGGCCTGTTGTTAGTGGAAGTGGTGCAGGTTCCACAGGCCTGTTGTTAGTGGAAGTGGTGCAGGTTCCACAGGCCTGTTAGTGGAAGTGGTGCAGGTTCCACAGGCCTGTTGTTAGTGGAAGTGGTGCAGGTTCCACAGGCCTGTTGTTAGTGGAAGTGGTGCAGGTTCCACAGGCCTGTTGTTAGTGGAAGTGGTGCAGGTTCCACAAGGCCTGTTGTTAGTGGAAGTGGTGCAGGTTCCACAGGGCCTGTTGTTAGTGGAAGTGGTGCAGGTTCCACAGGGCCTGTTAGTGGAAGCGGTGCAGGTTCTACAAGGCTTGTTAGTGGAAGTGGTGCAGGTTCCACAGGGCCTGTTAGTGGAAGTGGTGCAGGTTCCACAGGGCCTGTTAGTGGAAGCGGTGCAGGTTCCACAAGGCCTGTTGTTAGTGGAAGTGGTGCAGGTTCCACAGGCCTGTTGTTAGTGGAAGTGGTGCAGGTTCCACAGGGCCTGTTAGTGGAAGCGGTGCAGGTTCTACAAGGCTTGTTAGTGGAAGTGGTGCAGGTTCTACAAGGCTTGTTAGTGGAAGTGGTGCAGGTTCCACAGGGCCTGTTGTTAGTGGAAGTGGTGCAGGTTCCACAGGCCTGTTGTTAGTGGAAGTGGTGCAGGTTCCACAGGCCTGTTGTTAGTTGAAGTGGTGCAGGTTCCACAGGCCTGTTAGTGGAAGTGGTGCAGGTTCCACATGGCCTGTTGTTAGTGGAAGTGGTGCAGGTTCCACAGGCCTGTTGTTAGTGGAAGTGGTGCAGGTTCCACAGGCCTGTTGTTAGTGGAAGTGGTGCAGGTTCCACAGGCCTGTTGTTAGTGGAAGTGGTGCAGGTTCCACAGGCCTGTTAGTGGAAGTGGTGCAGGTTCCACAGGCCTGTTGTTAGTGGAAGTGGTGCAGGTTCCACAGGCCTGTTGTTAGTGGAAGTGGTGCAGGTTCCACAGGGCCTGTTAGTGGAAGCGGTGCAGGTTCTACAAGGCTTGTTAGTGGAAGTGGTGCAGGTTCTACAAGGCTTGTTAGTGGAAGTGGTGCAGGTTCCACAGGGCCTGTTGTTAGTGGAAGTGGTGCAGGTTCCACAGGCCTGTTGTTAGTGGAAGTGGTGCAGGTTCCACAGGCCTGTTGTTAGTTGAAGTGGTGCAGGTTCCACAGGCCTGTTAGTGGAAGTGGTGCAGGTTCCACATGGCCTGTTGTTAGTGGAAGTGGTGCAGGTTCCACAGGCCTGTTGTTAGTGGAAGTGGTGCAGGTTCCACAGGCCTGTTGTTAGTGGAAGTGGTGCAGGTTCCACAGGCCTGTTGTTAGTGGAAGTGGTGCAGGTTCCACAGGCCTGTTAGTGGAAGTGGTGCAGGTTCCACAGGCCTGTTGTTAGTGGAAGTGGTGCAGGTTCCACAGGCCTGTTGTTAGTGGAAGTGGTGCAGGTTCCACAGGCCTGTTGTTAGTGGAAGTGGTGCAGGTTCCACAGGGCCTGTTGTTAGTGGAAGTGGTGCAGGTTCCACAAGGTCTGTTAGTGGAAGAGGTGCAGGTTCCACAAGGTCTGTTAGTGGAAGTGGTGCAGGTTCCACAGGCCTGTTGTTAGTGGAAGTGGTGCAGGTTCCACAGGCCTGTTGTTAGTGGAAGTGGTGCAGGTTCCACAGGGCCTGTTGTTAGTGGAAGTGGTGCAGGTTCCACAGGGCCTGTTGTTAGTGGAAGTGGTGCAGGTTCCACAGGCCTGCTGTTAGTGGAAGTGGTGCAGGTTCCACAAGGTCTGCTGTTAGTGGAAGTGGTGCAGGTTCCACAAGGTCTGTTGTTAGTGGAAGTGGTGCAGGTTCCACAGGGCCTGTTAGTGGAAGTGGTGCAGGTTCCACAGGGCCTGTTGTTAGTGGAAGTGGTGCAGGTTCCACAGGGCCTGTTGTTAGTGGAAGTGGTGCAGGTTCCACAGGGCCTGTTGTTAGTGGAAGAGGTGCAGGTTCCACAGGCCTGTTAGTGGAAGTGGTGCAGGTTCCACAGGCCTGTTGTTAGTGGAAGTGGTGCAGGTTCCACAGGGCCTGTTGTTAGTGGAAGAGGTGCAGGTTCCACAGGGCCTGTTAGTGGAAGTGGTGCAGGTTCCACAGGGCCTGTTAGTGGAAGTGGTGCAGGTTCCACAGGCCTGTTGTTAGTGGAAGTGGTGCAGGTTCCACAGGCCTGTTGTTAGTGGAAGTGGTGCAGGTTCCACAGGCCTGTTGTTAGTGGAAGTGGTGCAGGTTCCACAGGCCTGTTGTTAGTGGAAGTGGTACAGGTTCCACAGGGCCTGTTGTTAGTGGAAGCGGTGCAGGCCCGGCGTGGCAGAGAGAGAGAGAGAGAGAGAGAGAGAGAGAGAGCGAGGCCGTTAAGCCTGTGCCTGGGCTCTGGGGGCAGTGGTTTGGCCCACCGCCAGACTCGCAGATGGCTAGAGTTTTGGGCTCTTTTCTCTCTGTGGATATCTCGTGCCGCACACACGTACACACACATATACACACACACACAAGTGCACTACTCTCACTCTCTCCGTTTCTCTGTGTCTCTCTCTCTCTCCTCTCTCTGACATTTCCTCTTGTAAACGGAGGACAAGAGAGTAGGGTTTGAGCCCCAGAAGAAGGACGGGTCACTAGTACTCTGTGGTCCCTGGAATGCTTGCGACGACGACGGGGTGGAAATATTCCCCCGAAGAGGCGTATTATATAGCGGACCGGCCGGCCGCCCAGCGCCGGCGTAAAAAAAAATAAATGGCCTCCATTTAGTCGAGCAAGAGTATAGCTTCACTGTTGTTGTTATTGCCATGCATGCATGTTGATAATTCCCTCGGTACAAGCCGGGGGGATGGTCTCCCCCCCCCCCCCCCCCCCCCAACGCAGCCGCCGCGCTCGTACATCGAGACGACGCACAACACACGCAGGTTCTGGGCTTAACGGGAGTAAACTGTAAACATGGCGTGCTCTCACGCCCTACAAGTGAGACTGATTAGATTGGCACACTATGAAAGGACCTGCTGTACGGGACAAGGAGTGGGACACGACGCAGCAATGAATCATGTGGTTCACATCACACACACGCTCACACACACACACACACACACACAGGTTGGTTTTTACTACACTTGCGAGAACATCACTCGCGCAGATGAAAGTGGGAGTACTGGTCTGACTAGAGACCAGCATCGGCTCCTGGCTGACCCCAGGTCAGCCTTCCTCCGACTGTGGGAAGAAGCTCTGTGTGAATATCGGCCGTTGTGTTGAGTTACATTCGCGACTCGCGTCTTAACCCTGGCTCGCCATAACCGGCATGCTCGCTATGTGTGCCCAACCTACAGTCGTCGAAAAAGGCACGCTATATCGAGTCGAGTCATTTATTTATACAGCGGCGCATTTAAAAGCTCAAGAGAGCCGACCAAAGTGCTGTACAGTGACTACAGAATTAAAAACCGTATAGACATTAGTCACACGGTGTAACAGAGGACAATACAACGTGACAAAAGACGGCATGGACACAGTAAATACTAGAGTAGGACCACAAGACACTATAGGAGTATACAACAGACGATCCAGTATGACATACAGGGAGTAGACATGTTGTGACAAAGACTATACAGCCGACAATATAGTAAGACATGATAGGAGACTAGACGATTATGTTATGGGAGTAGGACTATGCAACAGACGGTACGGTAAGACACAGGGAATGACAATAAAGTAACTGGACACACGGTACAGAGTCTGTTCTCACAACACCAGTATGGTAAAACCAGCACACACAAACACTCACACACTCTTTACTAATGCACACAGGCATGTTGGCGTTGAGATAAGATAAGATATTCCTTTATTGGTCCACCCTTGGTGGAAATTCTGGCCTCTGAGCAGCATGGGGGAGGGGAGGTGCAGGTATGGGCAGGGGTAATGGAAGAGAAGATGGAAGGTAGAATGAAAGAATAGAAGTTGGAGGTTCTTAGTTCTTTATTAATATCACTTGAGTCGTGCAGTACAGTGA
This sequence comes from Notolepis coatsorum, assembly GCF_963971535.1. NCBI lineage: Eukaryota > Metazoa > Chordata > Actinopteri > Aulopiformes > Paralepididae > Notolepis > Notolepis coatsorum. Next base: position 9,791,171 of record NC_140176.1, read on the forward strand.
CCATATTCACACGGTGGCCATTTTGCTCTTATGTCATGCTCAGGTTGGGATTCCTTTCCACCTGCACACAAGTCATGACATAAAAGCCAAAATGGCCACTGTGTACTGTGAATATAGTCCAAGTACACACACACACACACATACACACAACTCTTCTGATAAGGCAATGAGATTGACATTTATCCTTTAAAAACCTATTTTTTTTAACTGAGAGAATCAATAAACGGATGCAGGGTATTGATATCGGTCACATGGCGCCGGTAAGGGAGATCAGGACGTTTGCTTCAAGTGTCTTGGAGAAGGTATACTGATCCGGTGTCTGTTCTGTCTTTCAGGTCAAGGTCAATGACAGTCAGTGATCCTAGATCAATGCTTACTTACTGTGAGATGTTCGACACAGACTGCATTATAGTCTGACGTAAGCAGCCTATATAGACACATTACCATATCGTAGGGCCTGTATAGTATTTGTGTATTATATTAATCGATAATTGTAGGTTTACTTAAAATTTATTTTATTATTATTGCATGATGTTTTTCCTTTCCTTTTTTTAAGATGCTTTGGCAACACGGACGTATTTCTTTGTTGAAGGTGAAAGTGAAGCTGTTAAATTGAAAGGCCTGAATATGCGAGAGAGCACCAGACAGACTCATTTCATCTGCAGTTAGATGGGTGTTTCTGGGAAGTTTGAGATAAGGGGAAACTGTGGTCCTTTTTTTATCTTTATTTTTTTTGCGAGAGAGAGAGTCTCTGTTGATCTTAACCGAAGCGATAAGGTTTTATTTTTTTTATTTTTTTGTATGTAGCGCCGTGGGATTGACGTCGTTTCAGGATGTGGTGAGAACGCTGAAGGAGCTGTTGGAGCTTGGTGTTTCACAACCTTCTACAGAAACATTAACCCCTCACGGGCCAGGGCCCAGGGTTAAAGGGACACTTTTGAACTTGAGTTGGTTATTTGTTGAAAGTCCTGTCGGGTTATTTACTGAGGAGTGTCTGTTGCTTCGTCTCCTCCAGACACTTTCTCATGTTGTGGTGAAAAATCTTCTACATTTGGGGCCTTGTTTATCAAAATGTCCTTTTGAACTTATCTGAGATTCCTTCACGTGATCATTTCAAAGAATATTTTATAGACTGATACAAATTACACCCAATTGCATTTATACTTTGGGTAATGATATAATTTTATCACAGAAAACTTTAGAAAAGACATCGAGATGAATTATTAATAAATCGCAACCTTTCCTTGGATTTGGTTGTAAGCGCAACATTTTTACGCAAGAACACTTTATAAATGATGGTGTTTTTAGTAATTTGCATTCTAAATATGCAGCACTATTCGCAGTACGCTAGCCTGTGTCACAATAAGAAATGCTAATAACACTAATATGTCATTTTAGAGCAATTAAAGGACAAACATAGGAGCTTTTCTTCCACACATGGCAAGTGTCTTGTGGAGAAAAATAACCCAACAAAATGTCACAACATCAGCCTATCCTTTAAAGTAGTTGTGAGGTACGTACATATCAGACTATCCTTTTAAAGTACTGTAGTTGTGACGTACATACCGGCCTATCCTTTAAAGTACTCGTGAGGTACATACCGGACTATCCTTTAAAGTACTCGTGAGGTACATACCGGACTATCCTTTAAAGTACTCGTGAGGTACATACCGGACTATCCTTTAAAGTACTCGTGAGGTACATACCGGACTATCCTTTAAAGTACTCGTGAGGTACATACCGGACTATCCTTTAAAGTACTCGTGAGGTACATACCGGACTATCCTTTAAAGTACTCGTGAGGTACATACCGGACTATCCTTTAAAGTACTCGTGAGGTACATACCGGACTATCCTTTAAAGTACTCGTGAGGTACATACCGGACTATCCTTTAAAGTACTCGTGAGGTACGCTTGAATGGCCAGCAGTGGGTCGGAGAGAGTGGCGGCTGTTTATTTGCTCAGGCTTTACTTAAATAGGATGTGGTCTCTATAGTTAATAAACAGGATTCAGACAAAACCTTAAGGTTACATCCTCTCCTCGGAGTCAAATGTTCTCTCTCTCTCTCTTAACCCTTTCACAACCACACACGACAGAAGGTTAACCCTTTCACTGCCACACAACAACAACGGGTTAACCCTTTCACTGCCACGCACTACAGAAGGTTAACCCTTTCACTACCACAAAGTACTACAGACCGGTTAACCGTCTGTAGTGTGGCAGTGAAAGGGTTAAAGGGGGGCCCCCCCCTTATCACATGACCGCTCTGTTTTGTGTGCCGCGGTGTCGAGTGCAATCGGCCGTGAGAATGTGTGTCTCCTCTCCACACATCAACACGCTAACTTGACACGACGACGTCGCTGGGGCCGACCGACCGCGCCGGCTGAATATGTGAACCGTATTTAGGCTCATGGCGCCGGCCCCCGTATTACGAGGGAGAGAGTAATGCAGCTGTTGCGAATCTTGTTTTGTTCCAGCCGCAAGTTTTTTTTTTTTTTTTTTTTTATACTCCTGTGAATTTACTGACATTATGATGAAGTCTCTTGAGGGGTAGATTTGTGAGAAGGAAGTTTCCCCCGTTGTTTTTCTTGTGGTAGAATTTATTCGACCACTGTTCGGTAGCGTTTTCCAATATACCTTTTATCACTGTGGTGTGTACACATAATAATACTATAACACTGTACATGCATCTGATTAGCACTATTTACTCGGTACTCTTTATATGTTTTATATCCAGTTGAATCTCTTGTACATTGTGTATTACTACTATTGTACTAGTGGCACGTCGGCCATGGGGCTGTTTATCTCTCCCCTGCTCCCTCCCATAAGGTTAAAGGAACACGCAGACATTTTGGGAAATTAGCTTACCGTCTTCTCCAGAGAGAGACAAGAAGATAGATACCAGTTTCCTCTCTGTGGGTTCAGTAGAAAGCTATCTGGCTACACGTTAGCCTAGCTTAGCACAATGAATGGAAGCGGACAGTGCCGGGTAGCCTAGGCATCGTCCAACTAACGCCTCTCCCGAAGGCTAACCGGCCATGTCCGCTTCCATTCATTGTGCTAAGCTAGGCTAACGTGCAGCCAGATGGCTTTCTACTGAACGCACAGAGAGAGGAAACTGGTTTATATCTCCTCGTCTCTCTCTGGAGAAGACGGTGAGCTGATATTCCCCAAATGTTGCCGTGTTCCTTTAAGGTTTGGGATCTGGGGAGGTTAAGCCGCCCAGAGAAGCAATTAGAGCCAAGGGATGAAGTCTGAAATGAATGAAATTCCACGGCAGGGTCGCCGCTCTACGAGAGCGTGCAGCGCACCCCCCCCCCGATCCCCCCAGGTCCCGCCCCCCCCCCCCCCCCCCCCCCTCCCGGGCCCCATCCCCCCCCAGGCCCCATCCCCCCAAGGCCCCGCCCCCCCGGGTCCCATCCCCCTCGCCGTAGGGCCGCTGAAAGCACGTTTATACAAGCTGCCTCTAAAACACTCTGTGTGGAGAAGCCTGAAATTACTTTATGACACTTAACTCCTGCTAGTAAAAAAAAAAAAAAAAAAAAAAAGAAAGGGGAAAAAAAGCACTGGTTGCAGATCTGTTATTATTATTATTATTGCCTCACAGTACAGTAGACTGCAGGGACGAGCGATACGGAGGGAAGAGGATCTGTGCCACAATACTTATATGTGCATCACCATTAATGTATCACCATATCCTCTTAATAATGGAAAAATCACACGTTAGATTTAACTCGGTACGATGTTCTCCTCATATCATCGGCGTGTTGTCGGGCTAACATGCAAAATAAACCTAACTATCTTTTAGAAAACATTCTGTGAGTTAATTGGACTTTAATATTGGCTTTCCAGCATTTGTTTATAGATTACAAAATAATGTATCATCACGATTCACTACGATGTCGAAACAAATCTCTAACTATGCGATAGCTGGAGGGATATACATATGGATCCGTTGGCCCCCGGTTGCACTATTCTCTGCACTGTGTGTGGAGAGACGCACCACTGCATATCATGTCTGCCTGTTCTCCTAGGGGGCAGTGGGACACCCCCACCCCCCACCCCCCCCGGGGATAGTGGGACACCCCCCCCCCCCCCCCCCCCTCTCAGGGACTCGCTGGAGCAGAGAGCGCTCTGTGTTTCCATAAAACACTGTTAGCACCAGGTAGACTCAATCTGTGGCTTTGTGTAAGCAGTGGCTGGCTGGTGTGTGTGTATATATACAGTACACACACACACACACACACACACACACACACACACACACACGATGAAATCCTTTGCAGTAAAGTCAAGGTTTACGGCCTCACACTCTCTTACTGGAATGTGTCGTCCCACAGCGCGTACTGCCGCTCTGCAAGAGTCATAACACACCACCACCAGGAAGCTTCCAGTTTATGAACAGTGCTGAGTCCAACTGCTTTAATGTGTGTGTGTGTGTGTGTGTCTGATATGTCAATTTATGTGAGTGTGTGATATATCAGACATTATGTGTGTCATGTCATGAGTTTATTGGAGTGTGTGTGTGTGTCTGCTATATCAAAGTGTGTAGGAGAATGTGTGTGATATGTCAAGAGTTTATATGGGAATGCTGCCATCTTCCTCCTTTGTTCGACCACCACCACGACTGCCTGTGTGATGTGATGACATGTCCTCGGGTAGAATCCTGTTTTTTTTTTATGATGTGCGACATGAGGAAGTCGGGGTTTATCACTGTGGCTAAAACAGGGAAGTGTGTGTGAATGCTGCTGAAGCTACCAGACCGTGGAATTATCATAGGAAAGGCCTTAGACCGACATTTACCAGACTGGAGTACTATAGAGAAGTCCTTTAGACCGACATTTACCAGACTGGAGTACTATAGAGAAGTCCTTTAGACCGACATTACCAGACTGGAGTACTATAGAGAAGTCCTTTAGACCGACATTACCAGACTGGAGTACTATAGAGAAGTCCTTTAGACCGACATTACCAGACTGGAGTACTATAGAGAAGTCCTTTAGACCGACATTACCAGACTGGAGTACTATAGAGAAGTCCTTTAGACCGACATTTACCAGACTGGAGTACTATAGAGAAGTCCTTTAGACCGACATTACCAGACTGGAGTACTATAGAGAAGTCCTTTAGACCGACATTACCAGACTGGAGTACTATAGAGAAGTCCTTTAGACCGACATTACCAGACTGGAGTACTATAGAGAAGTCCTTTAGGCCGACATTACCAGACTGTGGAATACTATAGAAAAGTCCTTTAGACTGACATTACCAGACTGTGGAATACTATAGAAAAGGCCTTAGACCTACATTACCACTGTGGAATACTATAGAAAAGGCCTTTAGACCGACATTACCAGACTGTGGGATACTATAGGAAAGGCCTTTGACCGACATTACCAGCTCAATAACAGTTTAACCAGTGGTCAATGCTGCTTTCACTGCTTTTGAATAGAGGCTCTTCCATCAGACCGTTATGTGATTTGGACACACACACACACACACACACACACACACACACACGCACTCACAGCCATGTTTACGTCACTTGTGGGGACATTCCATTGACTTACATTAATTCCCTAACCTCTTGCCCTAACATTCACCGTAATGACTACATACTGTACCTAACCTCAAAACACCTGCCAATGTTCCCACAGGGATAGAAAAAAATAATCATTAGTTATCAATGATTAGTGAAGGTAATAATAAAACGAGGGTACACGCACACGCACACACACACACACACACACACACGCACAGTATGATTACTTGCATGCGACCCTTACAATAGGGAAGCTGTTATTGTGAGGACAAAGGCAGATTTTAGACACACCTTTGTTAGTAGAGGTCCTGTGTGTCACTCAGTGAACCTACTGGACCTTAGGAATGTGTTTATATTGCAGACCTGTACACGAAGAAAGTTATTTGGCACGTACAAAATTGATGTTTAAATGTGCTTGTATCCCCTCCCTACTTCCCATTTCCCCCACGTGGGTGGAAGGCACCTGATTGGATAAATGAGGGTCACATGCTGGTGCTCTAGTGCGACATCTAGTGAATGTTATCTATAGCACCTTTTAAACGGATTTGTTGATTTTTATTGACGCATCTTAAACATTCCGTTTGTTGCAGGACACGATCATGCGAGGACTAGGACTTGCTGCTCACCAGAGATGGGCTTATCATTTTAAATAGAGTGCTTCTTACTACAGATGTGCTTATCATTTTACAGAAAATAGGCCTAAATTATTCCACTAATCGACTAACAAAGTCTCGGTCGACTGCGACTAAGAGAAGTGAGTTGGGCTATATATTGTGTTGCTGTCTGATGAAAACCAGTTAGGTTGTTAGTTGTTTGGTTTAGTTTTTATAAAGAAAATAAAAAAGATTTCACATCACAATGTAATTTGAAGTGGAAAATCTGAAAAACCATCAAAACTAAGAAGAATATGGTGATTATATTGTTGTCCATAGCACCCAGTCCTCTCATTTACCAACCACAGTGTCCTCTCTACGTGGCTTGTGGGCTTGTCAGGAATTCCTAATCCCACACGTGTCTCCTCTGACGTCAGGGTCTATGTATGTCGACCGGGGTCATGACCTTCATAGTAGAATGAGGAGGTTAACCATCCAGTTAGCCGCCGCTAAGTGGCCGTGACACTTACGGGGTGAGAGCGGAAGCTCGGGGTCAGGAGGGCTGGTCAGGGACAGCCTCTTAAGTGCCTAAAGGTCACCTGTGACTTGTCAACATTAGAACTTGTCTTGACGAGGGCTGTCGGAAACGAATTTGCACTATTCAAATTTTAAAATACATCTGTGTGAATTCGTCCGGCGAGCTGCCAGTGGAAATGAAAAAAACAAAACTAAAACAATCATTATATGAGGTGAACTGAAAATGTATCACCGGTTGTTGTTTGGATTTTGTTTTAATTTTTATTATTGGATTTTGGAAAAATCTGCCTGAAATACAAGGCACAACCCAATGCCTAATGATTTGTTTCCTAAACGTTCCTATTTGGTACAACCCATAAGGTCAATAATACAACACACAATGAACTTGTTAATTGTAAACATTAGAATAGAATAGAATAGAAATACTTTTATTATCCCGAGGGAAATTTGACACTGCAAATCGCTCAACATTAAACATTTAGACGGAACAAGTCACGAATAAGAATAACGAAACAAATAGCCTAAAAATAGAATAAAATATACAGTAAATAAATACAGTACAAATATACTGAAGTCTACAGTAGGTGTAATATTGCACAGTGCTGTTTCAAAAAGTCAGAGTCCAGGAAGATGGTAACTGTCACTCTGTGCTCAGTGATGCAGTGAGGCACAGTGTTCCGCCTGCTTTTTGATGTGGTAATAATAATGTCAATTGTATCCTCATTAATATTCAGATTTCATTAGATTTTTTTTTTACAAATTTCAGCTTGCTCTCATAGTTGAATGGTAGGCTTGGCTTGGGGCCAAATGACGAGCTTAGTTTAGACTCGTAGAGGGATAAGAGCCGATTGACTGCTCGGTTCAAGTTTCAAGTTTCTTTAATAGTTGTCATACAGAAGTACAGAATACTTTTGTACAAAATGCTTCTTACTGTTGCGCTCCAGAGACTGTGCAAGACAAGATAAGTATGAAATAAAATAACATAGTAAAATTAGAAGTAAAAAAATGATAGTTAGTTTGGTTTTAGTCAACTTTGTTAATCAGTTATCCTGTTTTTACGGGGGGGGGGGTTCCATGCAGAATGAATAATTTCTTGAAGAATATCAGGTAGAACAGAAATCTGTGCTCCAGCGACAACAGGAAAGGAGGGAGTTGCAAAAATAAAAATAACAATAAACTTGTCCGTAGGGCTGACCTTCGATTTTTTTTGGAATTCGAAGCTTCAGGGCCGAGATTCGATTTTAATTCGAAGCTTCGAAATATATTTTCTTTTAAATTATTTTATTTATTTATCTTTATTTAAAAAAAAATATATATATATATATGTTGTGGGACTTGTACAGCACTTTGTTCAACTTTGTCAGTGCTGTAAAGTTTAAACCTTTTTAAATCTTAGACAAACTAAACACTTTGCTTTCATGAAATATTGTAAGCCGTCATTTGAGGCTTTATAAAAGCAGCACAATAAACACATCTGTCAGTGCCGAGTCCGACCTCATCTTAAATAACAAACAGAATTGCTTGTTGTAGTTAACAAAGAGAGGCAGAGGGGCGGTTAGGTGGCGTAGCGGAGATTGCGTTCGTCACCAACCCCGAAGCTGTGAGCTGGATTCGCCTGTTCGAATCCAGCTCACAGCTCCGGCGTTGTCACCAGCTTGGCTGGCCGTTCACACTAATACAATTGGCTGTATTAGAGGGTGGGAGAAGCTGGCGGGGTGGGTCCGGGTCGTTGTAAACAGCGACTCCTACAGTTCGGTCGGGGCGCCTGCTAAGCGCGGATAGGACCGGAGTGGGATATTGTGATCCTTCCACACGCTACGCCCTCTCAGGGAGGATCCGCGCTGCCAGGTGAAAAGAAGCGGTGATTGGCTGGACGTGTGTCGGAGGAAGCACGTGGTAGCCTCCACTCTCCCAGATGATCTGACTGTGGGGGGTAAGTGCGCAGCGACCAGGAAGGGATTGGGAATTGGCATACGACTAACATTGGGATGGGAGAAAATCGGAGGAAAATGGAGGGGGGAAAAGATCAATAAAAAACAAAAAAAAACCAAGAGAGGCAGAGTTGATTTTGCAAAAAAAAAATATTCATATTTATTTTTTTACATAATCGAATTTCTTTTTCATATTCGAATCCCATGCCCATCGAACGAAGCTTCGAAGTATTTAAGACAGCTCCTCATCGGATCCATCTGATGAAGGTCGGCTCAACTGAAACATCGTACAATTGTTTTCATTATTTCAACTTTTAAGCTATCACACAATATAATGATTCATCATAACGATATACAATAGAGGCCTTGCATGGAATGTTTGTGTAGTTCTGTCTTCCAACATGGCTGCTGCCTGTAACATAGCAACCATTGTTTTGTACGTGACAATGGCAGATTGCTATGTGCTAAAACCACGGTTGCCATGTGTTGCATGGCTGCACGATGCTTGCTAAAATGTGAATCACGATTTTTCTCTCTAAGAATTGAGATCACGATTCTCTCACACGATTCTTATTTTTTACATGGGTCTATGAATCGAGATGGCGATTTCCCCCCCCCCCCGATTAATCGTGCAGCCCTACTATGTTATATATATATTATATATATATAAAACATATAAACAAAAACACAATAATTTTGTGTTTCATTACTGGATCTTGTAAACGACACACAGTGGAACAATATTGCGGCGCTTACAGGCAGCCATGCTGGAAGAAAGGGAAGTACACACGGGCATTCCTTGCAAGGCCGCTGTTGACGGTACACAACGCCAACATAACGATGACATCCACAACACAAGAAGGGTCGCAACGCTATGCTCTCTGTTACATAATCTTTATGGTCACAAACAATATCATATGGCAAGTTCTGGCATAGGTTGGGTATAGCCTACCTCCTTGGCCCCACCTACTCTCATCCGTATCCTCATATACTGTATATATATATATATATATGCTGTACAAACCACACGGTATCACATCTGACGGTGGGGGGGACATCTTGTGGTCTCCACATTGCCGTTCCCTCTCACGTAGTCACACTTCCTTGGTGCCAGATCAGAGGAGAGATGGAGTTCTCCCAGAGGAAGCAATTAGTTTGTTTTTAGTTTTTTATAATTATTTATAATATGAGAATAGAAATCCCTCCTCCTCCTCCTCCTCCTGCTGCTCCCTCCTCCTCTCTGCTCCCTCCTCCTCCTGCTGCTCCCTCCTCCTCTCTGCTCCCTCCTCCTCCTCCCTCCTCCTCCTCCTGTTGCTCCCTCCTCCCTGTTGCTCCCTCCTCCTCCTCCTTCTCCTCCTCTCTGCTCCCTCCTCCTCCTCCCTCCCTTCTCCTCCTCTCTGCTCCCTCCTCTCTGCTCCCTCCTCCTCCTCCTCCTCTCTGCTCCCTCCTCCTCCTCTCTGCTCCCTCCTCCTCCTCTCTGTTGCTCCCTCCTCCTCCTCTCTGCTCCCTCCTCCTCCTCTCTGCTCCCTCCTCCTCCTCTCTGCTCCCTCCTCCTCCTCCTCCTCTCTGCTCCCTCCTCCTCCTCCTCCTCTCTGCTCCCTCCTCCTCCTCCCTCCTCCTCTCTGCTCCCTCCTCTCTGTTGCTCCCTCCTCCTCCTCCTGCTGCTCCCTCCTCCTCCTCTCTGCTGCTCCCTCCTCCTCCTCTCTGTTGCTCCCTCCTCCTCCTCTCTGTTGCTCCCTCCTCCTCCTCCTCTCTGTTGCTCCCTCCTCCTCCCTCCTCCCTCCTCCTCTCTGCTCCCTCCTCCCTGTTGCTTCCTCCTCCTCCTCCTCCTCCCTGTTGCTCCCTCCTCCTCTCTGTTGCTCCCTCCTCCTCCTCTCTGTTGCTCCCTCCTCCTCCCTCCTCCTCTCTGCTCCCTCCTCCCTGTTGCTCCCTCCTCCTCCTCCTCCTCCCTGTTGCTCCCTCCTCCTCTCTGCTCCCGCCTCTTCCTCCCTCCTCCTCTCTGCTCCCTCCTCTCTGTTGCTCCCTCCTCCTCCTCCTGCTGCTCCCTCTTCCTCCTCCTCCCTGTTGCTTCCTCTTCCTCCTCCTCCTGCTGCTCCCTCCTCCTCCCTGTTGCTTCCTCCTCCTCCTCCTCCTGCTGCTCCCTCCTCCTCCCTGTTGCTTCCTCCTCCTCCTCCTCCTGCTGCTCCCTCCTCCTCCCTGTTGCTCCCTCCTCCTCCTCCTCCTCCCTGTTGCTCCCTCCTCCTCCTCCTCCTCCCTGTTGCTCCCTCCTCCTCCTCCTCCTCCTCCTCCTCCTCCTCCTCCTCCCTGTTGCTCCCTCCTCCTCCTCCTCCTCCTCCCTGTTGCTCCCTCCTCCTCCCTCCTCCTCCTCCCTCCTCCTCTCTCCTCCCTCCTCCTCCTCCCTCCTCCCCCCTGTTGCTCCCTCCTCCTCTAGTTCTCACGACGCTCGACTTTACTCTGCAGATATAGAAAAATAAAACTCTTAAAGAAATCGAAGTTAATGAATGTTGGGATGTGGGAGGTCTGTGTGTAGTTGTGTTGGCACTGCGAGGTGTGGCAGCAGGGTGTGTGTGTGTGACTGTGTGTGTGTAGTTGTGTTGTGTTGGCAGTCACAGTGAGGTGTGGCAGGGGTGTGTGTGTGTGTGTGTGGGCGGACGGGCCAGGCATTCTCAAGGGTAAAACGTGACTACTTCTCCCTAACGCAGTGCTGCTGATGTGACATTGACACAAGTGTTTGTGATCCACCTCTGGCCCGCGGGCTGTAACCTCTGACCCCCTCTCTGTCACCTGTAACTACTGACCCCCTCTCTGTCACCTGTAACTACTGACCCTCTCTGTAACCACTGACCCCCTCTGCCACCTGGGCACTGGCTCCCCGCCCTGTGTGTGTGTTGGCTGTGGTTATTCAAATATTCGACAATTCTAAATGATGAGGGTGGCTTAGCGGAGATTGCGCTCGTCACCAATGCAAGAGACTCCGGTATCGAATCCCAGTCTCAGCATTGCCGTCGGCTTGGGCCGGCCGTCGTACTGGCTCATTTGGCAGAGTCAGTGGGGGGAAAGTCGATGGGTGGGGATTGGACGTTGTGGACAGCGACTCCTACAGGTCGGTTGGGTGACGCCTGCACAGCAGAGACGGGACGTATCGGGGGCAGCGTGAGCCTCCCACGCGTTACTCCTCGCCACTGAGAGTCCGCGCCGTCTGGTGTAAAGATGCGACAGGCTGCCTCCTCGTGTACCGGAGGGGACGCGTGATGCAAGGCTTCTATCCTCACTACAACCGACCAGTGGGGGGCATCTAGCAACGTTCAAGACATTTAAAAAAAATATATAGAAAATGTGGAGAAAAAGTGGATACATCTTTTTTTTTTTTTTTTTTTTACTGTTATGTACTTTACCACTATGTTACAATATCCTTATACTACTAGTACCTATCATGCTAATAATAATTATGTCCATACAACTATGCACTCCGAGTGTAACACTCAAGTTCGACACTATTCCACGAACCATACCACTTACCCCCGCCTGCCAGATATGTACCCCTCCTGCGGACTTGTTGTTCACACAATTTGGAAGTATCTTTTGGATAAGTCACAGTGTCAAACTAAATTACTAAATGACTTACATTTAAATGACATAGGTATTCGGCTATAGCTGATTGGTCTTGGTTGTTGTGTCACTGATTCAGACTACTGAATCTTTTTTAGTAAATGTTCCCGTTTCCTTGTTTATTTAACTAACTAATGGAAAACCGTAGCAATTCTGATGTGTTTAGTGAAGACGAGGACAAGACCTTCAGGATACATTAGTACGCTGCACACTTTTCACGGATTAACTTAATTTCTTTAGAGGATAATATCTTTGAATATTGATATGCCTTTCAAATGCCCCATGTGTTTTAGTCGTGGTTTTGCTGGTGATTCTACCAACCTCTATCCCAGTGCCAGTGTAGCATCTGGTAGCGCTAGCCACCCCCTCACAACTCGCAACACAGACACACACACACACACACACACCCACACACACACACACACACACACACACACACACACACACACAATCTATATTACTCATGTTAACCACCAGTGCTGTGTGTAAACACAGAGCACTGTTGACACTAAAATACAGCTTTGCAGATTACCAACCATGAGTCAAGCTGTTTGCTAGCAGGTAAAATATTAGCTTTGGATTGGCCGCTGTCGTGTGAGCTTAGAGGACGGATGGGGGTAGCGCATGTGTGAGAGAGAGAGAGAGAGAGAGAGAGAGGGAGATCCGTGGAGACTGCACAACGTTCTTATGTTATGGTGCGTGTGTTTGTGTAGGTATCGGTTACAGCGACGCACCACTTCATGTTGTCCTCCAATCCTCCTAAATGCATCTCTGTACTAGTATCGCATCATAATTAGATGATGATAAGATTTTAGTCACATTTCACACAATCCGTTCACGTTTTTTGTTTTTTACCCGACGGGGGATGGGTTTTTTTTTATTAACATCCTTTTTTGCAGAGTGCACCATGGGAGAAAAAAAATGGCTTCAAAGCGTTTTTTTTTTTGTTTTGTCATTGTGGAGAGAAAGAGGAGAGAGAGGGAGAGTATTGAGCCTGAGGGGGATGAGTGAGAAAAGGAGAGAGAGAGAGAGAGGGGGGGGGGGGGGAGGGAGGGAGAGAGAGAGAAAGGAGAGGGAGGAAGAGCGCGCAAGGGAATGATAATGAATAAAAATCATGTATGCAAATAGGCTGAGAGAGTCCATTGACGTCAGAGAGCCAGAGTGCTGAGCCATCTGGGGACACTGTGGGGCGAACACGGAGCTGCGGCTCGGAGACAAAGGAGCTCCGCTGTGCAGCGCTAACTAGGTAGTCGGCTGCTGACGGAGGTATTTAGCCACGGCCTCGTTCTGCTAACGACTAACTAGGTGATCATTCACTGGCTCGGTCTGCTAATTAATTAGTTGGTGGTGACTGAGCCATTAGCTCAGTTTGCTAACTTACTAGGCTAGGTAGTCCTCCACTGGCTCAGTTGTTCGGTCAGTTAGCCAGCCACACAGTCAGTCAGTCATCAGATGGTTATGTACCTAACTTGCCCATTAGTCATTCAGTTGATCAGTGAGCCATTCAAACAATTACTCAATAATAATTGCTTAGTAATCTGTACTCAGTTAATCAGCCACTCGATCTATCGATCAATCAACCAACCAACCAACCAACCAGCCAGCCCCAGGGTTTGTGGAGGGTGCAGACTGAGTGAGTCTGGAGGGGGGCCAGGGTGCAGACTGAGTGAGTCTGGAGGGGGGCCAGGGTGCAGACTGAGTGAGTCTGGAGGGGGGCCAGGGTTTGTGGAGCACCGAGAGGTGAGCCAGCTCCTCTAGCCCAGCCGTGTGCAGTCATCCGAGATAACAGGCTGCAGGCGAGGCATTTTCCTGGGTCATGACACAGCTGCTGCTAGACTAGAGTCACTAGACTACTGCTGACTGGAGAGCAGGAGACTAGACTACTGCTGACTGGAGAGCAGGAGACTAGACTACTGCTGACTGGAGAGCAGGAGACTAGACTACTGCTGACTGGAGAGCAGGAGACTAGACTACTGCTGACTGGAGAGCAGGAGACTAGACTACTGCTGACTGGAGAGCAGGAGACTAGACTACTGCTGACTGGAGAGCAGGAGACTAGACTACTGCTGACTGGAGAGCAGGAGACTAGACTACTGCTGACTGGAGAGCAGGGTTTGCACTTTGCACAAGGTGCCTGAAGCACTTGGGAGTTTAACTTTTAAATATTCAAGTTCTGGCATACGTTGTGTAAAGCAAACGCCAGTGTCCTTGTGTGCCACTCTGCTGACATGCGTACAGTACATGATGGGATTAGAATGATATCGATAGCGGACCTCGGCAGCATTACGTCGTACACACACAGACAGACGTGTTCCACTCCAGGTTTCTGTCTGGCTTTGCCTGTCTGCTGCACGGCACGCTGATCAAAGGAGATCGGGGGATCAAAGGTGCCTGTCCGTCCGTCTGCACGGTGTACGCTCCCTGTACATCTAGAGAGTCTAAAGAGGAAGTCACGTGACCGTTCCGACATGACTTCAGGAAGGAACAGATCAGTGTGCTCCGTCCTAAGATACATTAAGGCTCTCACATTAAGTCTAGATTGTGAGAGCCTTATTAATGTATCTTAGGAGCACACACTGATCCGTTCCTTCCTGAAGTCATGTCGGAACGGTCACGTGACTTCACCAGTGGTCTGAGGAGCGCCAAGTACTCCGTTACTACATCCCAGAATACTGTAGCCAGTGGCATCATGTCAGTTCTTTCTCCACCCCCCCCCCCCCCATTCCTCTTTGGACTCGCGTGTACTGTAAGCTCCGAGTGACGTCAGTATGCAAGTGTGTTATGCACTCCTCTGCTAATCACCAAGCAGCTTTGCTTCAGGCTTAAACTGCTCATATTGTTGGAATATTTAAGCAATAATACACTCAAACCCGTGGTATCTCATGAATATTGCCACCACGGCTGTGATGCGCCGCCCGCAGCCACGAGAGAGCGAAGCAGCTTGCGCGGCGTAGGCATCACAGAGTGGCGATAATTCATGAGATACCACGGGTTTGAGTGTATTATTGCTTTTATACAGCAAGTTGCACTGTGTGTGGGGAAAAAATATGATGAATACAGACAATTCTAGGGTCTTTTTATATCGATTTTTCGGTGAACTTGGCCGTCTTGGCGTAGAAAAATGTTTTCCTAAAGATGTCTCGTTGCTGCTATAGAATATCACATGGAGTAGGCTTTCAACAAGCTTGGCAACGCAAACAAATGACGTATTAGTAGTGATGCACGATATATCGGCCGCCGATATAATATCGGCCGATATGGCAGTTTTTTTACATATCGGTATCGGTCCGATATCAAGATAGGGCCGATATTTAAAAAAAAAAAAAAATCTCAAAATATCAGTCATTTCTGAAAATAAGTTACAAAAGTAAAAGAATTATGCGTTTTGGAAAATAGCTCTTTATTTGATTATCATAAAGTGTTTTCTATACAGAGATATCGACATCGCTACGTATTAGTCTAATTTAACGTACCCGTTAACTATAAACGAGTGGATAGATATATAGAGGACGGGCCTACATCTAACAGTATTGATAAAAACAGCATTATTACTAGACGTGCCAATCCAACGAGAGATGAGAAAAGCCGCAAACAATCCTTCAACACCACCAAGCTGATGGCACTGAACTGGAACTGTCCGAGGGGCTGATGACCTTTTCCGACTTTCGCTTGCATTAGGCTTTGTGTCCACCGGGGACGTTTTTTTCAAGGCGGACCGCTTTGAAAAGCTAAAAATATGCACGCTCAGAGCGTTTTCCTGAGTCTCGCGACTGCCGCGGCTCCGCCACTTGCTCGATGTTGATTGGTCGGTCAAAAAAAAAGTTACCTTGATGAGCGCCGCTCCTCTCCAAACGTTTAACTAGTTTCAACTTTAGGCGCTGGGAGCGCTCCGCCCAAAAACGCTGGCCGCCGAGAGCGCTAAAACGCGAGGCGCGGCGCTGGGGAAAGGAGCGCGCCTGTCGCGTCTGTAGCATGGAAATGAATGACAGAAAGGAGCTGAGAACTCATGAAAACGTCCCCGGTCGACACGGGCCCTTAGACTCCTCTATATCTATCCACTTGTTTATAGTTAACGGTACTAAACGTTCTACAACATTCTAAAGCCAGCGCAGTGGTGTATTCATGGTGATTTAACCGTGAGTGTATCATGAATATACACTCATGGTTTAGAGCAGTGTTTCTCAACTGGTGGGTCGCGACCCAAAAGTGGGTCGCAGGGCCATTTTGAGTGGGTCGCAGATGTGTGTGTAAAAAAGTAATTTTTTTTTTTTTTTTTTTTTTATTATTTTTTTCACTACCTATCTTTGTGAAAGTGGCTTCTCAGCTCTGGTCCAGCTGAAGACAAAGCGGGGGAACAGATTGGACATTGAGCATGACCTCAGAGTTGCTTTGTCTACCATCACCCCAGACTTTGAGACTCTTGTCAGGAGCAAACATCATCCCCAGTTATCCCATTAGTTCCCTGCATGTTAAGCTAAGAAGTCTGCTAAGAAGGATATATTATTTATTATTATTATTATTATTTTATTTCATTGTGTTTTTAGCCCTTAGTTGCACTTTTGTTGCAACCCCAGTTATCCCATTAGTTCCCCCAAACTTAGGTCTGTTATGTTAAGCTAAGAAGTCTGCTAAGAAGCATAATTATTTATTATTATTATTTAATTTCATTGGGTTTTTAGCCCTAGTTGCACTTTTGTTGCAACCCCAGTTATCCCATTAGGGGCGACAGTGGCTCAGGAGGTAGAGCAGTCGTCTGGCAATCCGGAGGTTCCCGGTTCGATTCCTGCTCCTCCCAGGCAGCGTGTCGATGTGTCCTTGAGCAAGACACTTAACCCCTAATTGCTCCCGATGAGCAGGTTGGCACCTTGCATGGTTGCCTCCGCCATCGGTGTGTGAATGGGTAAAATGTGAGTAACAAATTGTAAAGCGCTTTGGATAAAAGCGCTATATAAAAAAGCAGCCATTTACCATTAGTTCCCCCAAACTTAGGTCTGTTATGATAAGCTAAGAAATCTGCTAAGAAGCATATTATTTATTATTATTTTATTTCATTGGGTTTTAGCCCTAGTTGCACTTTTGTTGCAAACTCAGTTATCCCATTAGTTCCCCCAAATTTAGGTCTGTTATGTTAAGCTAAGAAATCTGCTAAGAAGCATATATTATTTATTATTCTTTTATTTCATTGGGTTTTTAGCAATAGTTGCACTTTTGTTGCACTTTTTTGTGTTTATTTCATGTTTTGAAAGATTGCGTATTACTGCAAATATTTTTTTTTTACATGACGATAATAAGATTGACTGTAAAAATTTACATCTTTGTTAATATAAAATGTAATAAGCTAACTGTAAATCTAGCTGCTCAAACAAATATGCGCTGGCTTTAGAATGTCATGTAATGTAGAACATTTCAACTGCCATTCATCAAATGGAAACTGTCAACATGACCTACTCCGTGGACAACATTACCTTTTGATTTTAACGTACCCGTTAACCATAAACGAGTGGATATATAAAGAGGACGGGCCTACTACATCTACCGGTATTTAGAAAATCAACATTATTAGACATGCCAATCCAACGAAAAAGACGAGCTGGTCGCAACCGCAGAATGGCACAGAATGTTTAAATCCTTCCATTCCTGTGGGGTTTCAGTCTTTGATGAACCGATTGGATCGCTGGAATGCTCCCAAATCAGCAGGTTTGCATCGTTTTGAATTGAGAGGGCTGGTACTACAGTGTCTACTAGTAGGATTCACTATTGTGACGTGTCACTTTGTGTTGTTGTCGTCGTTTCTTTGTACCATAAAATCATTCAAAGAAATATCATTAACTAAACTATATTTGTTTGGAAAATGACATGAAGCACATTGTACTTACCCCGAGAGATGTGGTATATTGGAAAACAAATTTATGATTAGTTAAAGTCCTCCTTTAATCGTCAATGTTTGTGTGTTTGGAGGGAGCGGGGGGCTATTACAGGGGGAAATGAGCTGTGATTAACTTAATAAGGTTCCCTCTCCTCGCCTATACAATCTTGTTTTCCCACGTTTCCCTTGGAGACCGGTTATTGTGCCGAGGGAGGGACTGAGTGCACCAGAGAGGCTGTGCTGCTTCAGTTGCACGACCTGCAGTCACCTAACCTGTAACATTAACCCCTAGTGGGAAATAATCAATTTGTGTTCAAAGACTTGAAGTTAATTCTCTCACACACGCACACACACGCACGCACAAAAGATCACCTCTGCGTTGATTTATTACAACTTTTTTTGATCACAAAGACCTTTCTCAACACTTGAGAAGGACATAGGTCCTGAGAAAGGTCTTTGTTACGGAAACATCGACTGTGTGTGTGTGTGTGTGGGAATCGGGCAAACTTTTCTTCTTTTGAGCTTTGCTGTTCAGGGGGGGATTGATTCCCTGCATCACAGTAAAAGAACAAGTGGTTCTACTACCTAGTCCGAAAGAATCTTCAAACAGGCCCAAATGGCTTAGTCACTCAGGATGGGGAAAGATCAATGCAGGATGTGCGCTGTTGACTTTGTGTTTGTTTGTTTTTAATGTTTTAATTTTTTAACTTTTTTTATATTCAAGTGTAGTGCTTGATTGATGTACATTGTATTGTATGTGATTTTAGATCGTCTAATAAAATCAATCAATTCTCTTCATCACATCACAATCAATTCGCCATTCTATCTTTTGTGATTCTGCATCGATGCTTCTTCGTTTGAATTTATTAAAGGTCCCCTGTCTTATAAATGGCCTTTTCCAGTGTTTAGCATTGTTTTCTAGCAATGGGGGTTTGTATCAATGGGGTCTGTGACCTCTAATTCTCATTTTGGCGGATTGCTCCAAGTCAGTTGAGACAATATCCTCCCCCAGTGAACTAAGCCATTTGACTCGCTATCCTACGTAGCAAAGAGCTGATCTGCATAACTAACGCCCCCTCTGTGGTTGTAGCGCACTCAACAGCAGAGCGAGTGGAAATACTGACACTTCCTCAAACGGTTTGACGTGTGCGGGTGCCGACGGAGAGAATCAACAATTCGCTCAACAACGGAGCAGTGGGAATAATGCGCAAGCGGTCTCCCTGTCCCTGACTCTCTCTCTCTCCTCTCTCCTCTCTCCTCTCTCCTCTCTCCTCTCTCCTCTCTCCTCTCTCCTCTCTCCTCTCTCTTTCTCAACCTGCATTTTACACACAATCGCAGTTGAGCTGCTCACACAGCGCACACGCACGCACGGAGTGATGTATCCTCTCTTTCTCTCGCTCGCTCGTTCTCTCTCTCGCTCTCTCTCTCGCTCTCTCTCGTATACATGTATCACGCTGTGTGGGTGACTGTCACTCAAAGCGCTTATGGGCGGAGCCCAGCCCAAAACAGCTTGAAATCTTGAAGTGGAAAAATGCTGCTTTAGAGTACTTGATTAGAAATACAAAACAATGATGTGTTCCATAGACTCACAGGAATTGTGTGTAAAGTTGACCAAATAGTGAAAGGAATAGCAAGACACGGGACCTTTAAAACATTTTCTCTGCAGTGTAGGCCTGGGTGAGTGTTGTTTCTATTCAAAAGCACTTCTAGAATGGAAGGAAATGTAAATTTAGTTGACTCTGTGTAACGGATGTGCTTTGGTGACGATTGATTTTCACAGGAGATGAGCTGTCATCTCATCTCCAAATACATCACTTCAACAAAAAGTACATTATTATAATACTACTAGTACTAATTAAAGGAGCTATAGACAATTTTTATGTAGAGTAATAATTTATTTAAAACTATACATCCACAGAGCTTAGAAAGGTGTGGGATAAAAGTATTGCTTTCATAATTAATGGAATATAATTTATAAAGATTTGACGGGGTCCTAAATTAATGTTGTGTGCATGTAACCCCTACTATGCCATTTCTCCACATGGAATGCACCTGAATCGATTAATGATTTGCTGGTGCTCTAGTGCGACATCTAAATATTATCTATAGCACCTTTAACTAAAATAGATAACTGCTTTCATAAAACGTACCTATCCTACTCTTTCCTTCCCAAATGTCGAGCCCTGCCCTCTTTTCTTTTTCTTTTTATACTTTATTGTGTCAATGAAGTCACTCTACATTTAGGTGTAGTATACACACATACTGTACACATATCCATACATACATGTATGCATACCTACACATATACGTACACACTAAAATGTACATATATACATATTACGTATATTTAAAATCTTGAAATTTTTATTTTTATTTAAAAAAACGTTCTTGATCCTACAATTACAACTGTTGTTTCCCTCGGAAAGTGAAAGGTGAAACGCTGGGGAAGTGAGTTTTATCACACTGCAATGCATCAAGAATAGTTTCATAATGGAATTATAGCCCTAATAATCAGAATGGCATCTTGTAGACTGGACCCTTTTAAAGCCACAATCTGTTATTTATTTGACCGTATCAATCTGGGGTATATTTACATACTTGGAATAGTTTCACCTGTACATGGAAAATAAGCATTTTGGAACTTTTTTAACCTGTTGTAAATCAGAGTGTGACCAAATGGTGCATTTATATTGTGCTTTTATTTGTTTACAATTTGTTCCTCACATTTGACCCATTCACACACCGACGATGGAGGCGACCATGCAAGGTGCCAACCTGCTCATCTGGATTTAGTTAGGGGTTAAGTGTCTTGTTCAAGGACACTTTGACATGCTGCCCGGGAGGAGCGGGAATCGAACCGGGAACCTCCGGATTACCAGACGACTGCTCTACCTCCCGAGGCACTGTCGCCCCAACAGACATGATAAGCAAATTGTTTATAGACGCAACATCCAACAAATATAATTACAAACTCATGTAATTGTTGTCTTGTGTTGGTCCTTGTATCAAGAGCTGTTATCTTATTCTTATCTCTAATTTCTAATGGTGGGGCCGTTTGTTTACATGTGGATCAAAGATTTAGACTTTAAACTGCAGGATCTATAATGAACCTGCTCAAGAAAGACTTGCGAGACCAACTGCAATTTATTTTTGTGGTGTGTGTGTGTGTGTGTGCAAGTGTGTTCCTCACATTGCCTGATATCAACAGTGTGTGTGTGTGTGTGTGTGTGTGTGTGTGTGTGTGTTTATCTGTCCTGTTAGCTATCTGATATGGAGCTGGAACATGTTTATCAGTATAAGGGTTCTACCACACACACACACACTGAACCAACAGTGTCGACACTCGACACTAACCTCACTTATCAGGCGCTGGCCACCTCTGTTCCACCAACACTTGTGCGTTTTGAACAAGTTCAGGCTATGTAAAGTGCCGCTTATCACATCTCTCCACTAGGGCTGACCTTCGAATATTTTTTTGGCATTCGAAGCTTCGGGGCCGAGATTCGATTTTAATTCGAAGCTTCGAGATACAATTTAAAAAAAAAATTATATAATTTTTTTTTTTATGTTGTGGGACTTGTACAGCACTTTGTTCAACTTTGTCAGTGCTGTAAAGTTTTAACCTTTTGAAATCTCAGACAAACGAAACACTTTGCTTTCATGAAATATTGCAAGCCGTCATTTGAGGCTTTATAAAAGCAGCACAATAAACACATCTGTCAGTGCCGAGTCCGACCTCATCTTATATAACAAACAGCATTGCTTGTTGTAGTTAACAAAGAGAGGCAGAGTTGATTTAGCAACAACAACAAAAATAGAATATTTTAAATTTTTTAAATTTTTTATATTTTCGAATTTTATTTTCCCAATTGAACGAAGCTTCGAAGTATTTAAGACAGCACAGAAAGACTCAGAAGAAGCTTCTATCCCCAGGCCATCAGGTTGCTCAACGAACAATAACACTATGCAACAACCATCAAATGCACTCACAGCACACACATCCACACGCACACACTCACTTTAAACAAACAACCCACTGCAGCACCCACTCTACACACTTTAGAACACCTAGACACACTTTATATTTATTGGCAAATAATTTGCACTACAAACCATACCTCAGGACACCTTACTGTAAATTGTACCTAAATTGTACCTCATCCCATGTCTGCTTTGCACTATATAGTATATTGTATATTAGTATATTGCATAGTATATTGTATGGTAACTCAGTTACTTCTATTCTGCATTGAACATTGTACATATGTATATACTGAACACTTGTGTCTACGTACGTGACTTCTATTTTTTACCTTTTTACTTGCTATACTTATTTTATTTCATACTTATCTTTTGTCTAGGACTAGCACAGTCTCTGGAGCGTAACCGAAAGAAGCATTTTGTATAAAAGTATTCTGTACTACTTCTGTATGACAACTATTAAAGAAACTTTAAATAAACTTTAACTTGAAACTTGAACAGCCCTAATCTCCACTGACCTCCTACGACGGGACCTGAGAGGTGACGGTTGTACCCAGGTCAAAGTGTTTGTTTTCAGCCTCTTGGAGCACCAGGCTGGTGTTTTGGCTGGAATCACTGCTGTGGGGGTCCTGTGCATAGATATCTATAGAACACTAGATAGCTTAAGGCGGAGTCACCAGCGTCACTGAACCGCCGCCATCTTGCTCCAGTCAGCCTTGAGTGAGAGTGAGTGAGCTGCACAGACAAAAATACTCATAACTCGCTGAAATATTGACTGATTTACAAACGGGTTGGTTTGCTATAAACATCAAATATGTAGTTATGATACTGCATACTTATAAAAAAGAAAAATTTTAAAGATGTTTTTTTTTTACAAACCGCTTGAATCATAGCCAAGTTAATAATGCTTGTAATAAACCAAACCGTTTGTAAATCCGTCAATATTTCAGCGAGTTATGAGTATTTTTGTCTGTGCAGCTCACTCACTCTCACTCAAGGCTGACTGGAGCAAGATGGCGGCGGTTCAGTGACGTCGCTCTCCATTGGCCGGCAGCGCGGGCAAGCTATCTAGTGTTCTATATATATCTATGGTCCTGTGTCTCCAAATGAGGCCATTTTGTCAAATATCGTAGCCTCCTGTGAGTTGGAAATCACGCTGGGCCATATTTATATTGAAGAATTTGGATATACTGACATAAATCATTCACTGGTTATTCACATTGACAAATAGTCAATGGTACACAACGCTGGCTCACTGGCTCACCTAAATCAGCCAAACCCATTGCCACACCTCACTGGTCCATTCCTGAAATGTCTACCCTTTTTTGGAGATGCAAGGTTTTCACCCGACGGCGGCAATAATGTTATCAATCAGAAACGAGCCTTGGGCGTGGATTTGTTGTTGACGTTTGTTGTCTTTGTTTCCTGTGTTTGTTCAGAGGCGAGGGGCCATCTCGTATGACAGCTCTGACCAGACGGCGTTGTACATTCGTATGCTAGGTAAGTACTTCCCACTATACACGCTTAGCATAATACCTCAGCTGTGAGAGACGTGAGAGATTGATGTCGATGTTTTTTTATCCTCGTCCCATTACCTAATGACATGGATAGATGAGTAGATGCAGGCCTTTTGATAATCTCTTGGTCACAAAAGGCTGCTTGTGTGTGTGTGTGTGTTTGTGTGTGTGTGTGCTTGCGTGCGTGCTGAGCGAGGAGGTCAATTACATCTGGCCAACAGTCAGATTAGGCTGTGTTCTGTTAGGTCACTAATGTCCCATCGATGGGGATAAGGGCAGATTAGTGTTGGGATATTTCCCTGGCCGGACCGTACACAGACTACCCTACTCGAACCCTACTCAGACTGTACACAGAACCTGCCCGGACTGTACACAGACCCTATACGGTACCCCCTACAATTTATCCTCCCTCCCGGGTAGTCCATAATAGACCATTGTTCATTCTTGCATTGAATTAAACGCATGAATTTCTCAGAATCGTCAGCAGCCTACACACGACCACCGTCTCAACGGCTGCTCTGAGTCGTGGTGGTGGTGTTGTTGTTGCACGAACCGACTTGATGCAGAGAGTGGATCTTGTGAGAGAGCGAGATTCAAGTCGAAGCCGATCTTTCTCTGAGTGAAATGCCAAGAGTTTTTATAAACATTCTCTTTGTCAGAAGAGTTCGAAATGCAGTTCCTCAAACGGTCTCTATAAGATCATTTCTATCGGATTACAATTTCTGTCCTGCAGTGTTTCTGTTCCGCAGTCTTTCTGTCCCGCAGTGTTTCTGTCCTGCAGTGTTTCTGTTCCACAGTCTTTCTGTCCCGCAGTGTTTCTGTTCTGCAGTGTTTCTGCAAATCAACATGCTGTCGCCCTACAAGTGAACGGCAGACCGTTGCGTTATATTCCGGGAAGCATCCGTTTGACAGTAAACCGGCCTGTTGAGAATAAATTAATTTAATCTCTTTGCAAGCGCCTGGGGGCAAATCCCTCCGTTTAGAAAAATGGAAACGATAAACAGACTTAACATTCTGTTGCATCGTTTTATGAGATGTGAGTTTTATGTGGATATAACTGTATAATTCTTTATGGCCTACATTTAAAACATTTAAAGGTCCCCCCCCTCTTCTTTCACAAATTACACCCTGCATAGACCCTACAGACGCTACACAGACCTTTATACAGACCCTACACAGCCCTTTATACAGACCCTACACAGACCTTTATACAGACCCTACACAGACCTTTATACAGACCCTACACAGACCTTTATACAGACCCTACACAGACCTGTATTCAGACCCTACACAGACCTGTATTCAGACCCTACACAGACCTGTATTCAGACCCTACACAGACATTTATACAGACCCTACACAGACCTTTATACAGACCCTACACAGACCTGTATTCAGACCCTACACAGACCTGTATTCAGACCCTACACAGACATTTATACAGACGCTACACAGACCTTTATACAGACGCTACACAGACCTTTATACAGACCCTACACAGACCTGTATTCAGACCCTACACAGACCTTTATTCAGACCCTACACAGACCTTTATTCAGACCCTACACAGACCTTTATTCAGAACCTACACAGACCTGTATTCAGACCCTACACAGACCTGTATTCAGACCCTACACAGACATTTATACAGACGCTACACAGACCTTTATACAGACGCTACACAGACCTTTATACAGACCCTACACAGACCTGTATTCAGACCCTACACAGACCTGTATTCAGACCCTACACAGACCTTTATTCAGACCCCACACAGACCTTTATTCAGACCCTACACAGACCTTTATTCAGAACCTACACAGACCTTTATACAGACCCTACACAGACCTGTATTCAGACCCTACACAGACATTTATACAGACGCTACACAGACCTTTATACAGACGCTACACAGACCTTTATACAGACCCTACACAGACCTTTATACAGACCCTACACAGACCTGTATTCAGACCCTACACAGACCTTTATTCAGACCCTACACAGACCTTTATTCAGACCCTACACAGACATTTATACAGACGCTACACAGACCTTTATACAGACGCTACACAGACCTTTATACAGACCCTACACAGACCTGTATTCAGACCCTACACAGACCTGTATTCAGACCCTACACAGACCTTTATTCAGACCCTACACAGACCTTTATTCAGACCCTACACAGACCTTTATTCAGACCCTACACAGCCCTCCCTTCCAGAAGGGTCTACAGATCTGGCAGCATTGGCACGGTGTGAGTGGCCACCTGTTTACCGTTGTAACTAGGATCACTTACACTGTTCTGTTGTCAGTAACCCTGCGATCAGGTTGCCTCACATCTGTGAAGGTGGATGAGTCCACTCGGAACGGAGCTCCATAGTGCGGGCAGAGGGGGGCATCTATTTAACCCTTTCACTACCACACTACCACATGGTTAACCCTTTCACAACCACACAAGGTTAACCCTTTCACTACCACACGTGTGGTAGTGAAGGGTTAACCTTCTGTAGTGTGGTAGTGAAAGGGTTAATCTGAAGGTTCCCGGTTTGATCCTGGCTCCTCCCCGGCATTGTGTCCGAAGTGTCCTTGAGCAAGACACTGAACCTCTTTAACGGCTCCCGACAAAAATGTTGGCACCTTGCATGGCTGCTTCTCCCCCCTCCACGATGGTGGAATGAACTTCCCATCACAGTCGGGAGGACAGCCCAAACCCGCCCAATTCTCAGGCGTTGACAAAAAACACACTTCTTCAATATCTGAAATAAAAAATAAATTCAATAAAAGCGTCAACTAAATTACTAAATGAAAATGCCTCTGCTGTGTGTGTGAATAAGTGAATTTTAGGCCCTTTGAGTGATCGGAAGACTAGAAAACCTCTATATAAATGAAGTCTATTTACCATAGTATGATGACCTGCCTAC
The DNA here is from genome assembly GCF_963971535.1 of Notolepis coatsorum. Lineage (NCBI taxonomy): Eukaryota > Metazoa > Chordata > Actinopteri > Aulopiformes > Paralepididae > Notolepis > Notolepis coatsorum. The sequence goes on from NC_140176.1 coordinate 9,817,675, forward strand.
TGCATGAACAGGGTTGGCATAGACGGATATATCAATCGGTTAACGGTTGATGTAAGCCTGTTACCGATTGATTGATTGATTGATTTAAAATTGTATTGACAGATTGCAGAATGGGTACAATACAGTACGGCTCAATACACACAATTGTTAAGGGGATGCAGACCAGAGAAAGACTTTCGTCTTGTTTACATCAGGGTCCCCCATTTTCAATTCATCATAACATATTATGACATACATGACATAGGCAGTACCGACCGTATCATTATCGGCAAACGTGCCATAAATGGAAGTACAGATACAATTACTCACGTAAATAACCAAATAAATGCAAAAACTCTGTAGTGTTAAAACCATGTTTTTGTTGAAGAACATGCCTAGACACATTTCTCTTGTTTTAATCACAGACCCTACACAGACCCAGCCCAGACAATAGTGTTGCTATTGCAGCATTTTGAGGGACTTTGATGGAAAAATTTGGATATTTGCAAGGAATTTACAAATTTTTTAAACTGTCTTCAAAGAAAAAGTACATTTGCAGATACACTGATTATCAGGAACTTAAGCTCCCAAGTAGCGAAATTGGTATCCGAGCCAATATCTTGGTTGATTTTTAAGAGATGGCACATGTTGTCTTAAGTGATGATTAATAGGGATAAAAAAAACTGTGTGTACTGTGTCTATATTTAAAAAAAAAAATTATAAACGCATTTCAGTGAATTTAGTGGCAGCTACGTTTGTGCCGGCTTGTTCCTCGTCCAGTTTGACAACTTCCAGTCGGTTGGCTGCCTGAATGAGCTTAGTGAATGAGCTTTAGTTGTTTTAATCATTTCCCGGAGGCCTAAGTAGGATGCTAGCCTCGTACGTCACCGTAAAGAAGCATCCGTCTGTTGTAGATTTAATATTGAATTCCCAGAGGGGATTAATAAAAAAAATAAAGTATTAAAAAAAAAAAACAGAACGGAGTGGACATATGGAGGGGGATTCGTGCCAGAGAGCAGTCTGGTATTTGTGGAGGTCAGAGGTCAGAGGGCCAGTCTGATCACTTAAAGGGGAACTACGCCCCAATTCTAAGAATTCATACGTGTTATTCCTGTGGTATAAGACGGGCACAAATATTGTTGAAAGCAAACGAGTCTCGTCCTAATTCAAAAACTAGAGTGCTAGAACTCTGTGATGATGTCATCCAGTATAAAGTCTGGAGCTGCTCCATAGACGATGAATTGGGAGAGATGTTATATAGATGACATTTATAAATAATTGTATTTATTTATTTTGGATTTCATGGTGTTTTTTTTGTGGTGTTCTTGATTTATTGCGATGTTTCTTCTTGACTTGTTTAAAGAAGACGTGTCCGGCCCATGGGGACATTAACTTGTGTTGTCGAGCCTTAGAAATAAATTAGATTTGATTTGTGACACTGAGAGACACCCAGGCGAATGTTCTGAGTATAAAGGTACATTCTCTGTTTCAGAACCGAGACTACTACTATAGAATACGGCTCATTTGGGTAGAAAAAAATCAAACGAGGGGCGCTCCAGTAGCACACCACATAGCGCGCTGAGTCGCGAAGCGGTCGCCCCGGGTTCGATTCCCCGACCCGGTGGCCATGTGCCGCATGTCTTCCCCTCTTCTCCTCCCGTTTCACCCTTTCTCCTCCGTCGGTCCTGCGTGGCCAAAAGGTCATGTGTTGACAAAAAAAAAAGCTGAAAATGCTATAAATAAAATCTAAAAAAAATAAAAATAAACTCAAACAAACCTTCTATGGGTTCACAAAATCCCATTCCTTGTCTTATGGAGCAGCTCCAGACTTTATACATGATGACATCACACGTTTGAGTCTTACTTCTCTGGTTTCTGGCTTTGGGAGAGAGAGTAGCTCATGTTCACAGATATTGATTAAACTTTCTTTGGCCATGGAAATAACATAATTGCTATTCTTAATATGGGTGGTGTTCCCCTTTAAAACCCACACTACAGACGGTTAACCCTTTCACTGCGACAATACAGACTGTTAACAGTCTGTGTAGTGTGCTAGTGAAAGGTTAACCGTCTGTAGTGTGCTAGTGAAAGGTTAACCTTCTGTAGTGTGGTAGTGAAAGGGTTAACAGTCTGTAGTGTGGTAGTAAAAGGTTAACCGTCTGTACAGTGTGGTAGTGAAAGGTTAACCGTCTGTAGTGTGGTAGTGAAAGGGTTAACCGTCTGTAGTGTGGTAGTAAAAGGTTAACCGTCTGTACAGTGTGGTAGTGAAAGGGTTAACCGTCTGTAGTGTGGTAGTGAAAGGGTTAACCGTCTGTAGTGTGCTAGTGAAAGGTTAACCTTCTGTAGTGTGCTAGTGAAAGGTTAACCGTCTGTAGTGTGGTAGTGAAAGGTTAACCGTCTGTAGTGTGGTAGTGAAAGGTTAACCGTCTGTAGTGTGGTAGTGAAAGGGTTAATGCGTGTGTGTTTTCAAACGGCAGCCCCCCCCCCCCCCCCCCCCGAGAGCTTTGGCTACATCAGTAATAATGAAGTGACCCATAGCAGCCCCCGGAACCCCCCACTCTCACACGCCACTGGGAGAACACAGGCCCTCTCCGACTCTCCAAACACACAGTAATCACACGAGCGTGCACGTGCCCACAGCAGCAGGCACATGCGCTTTTTGCAGGCGCGACGGATGTACACGCGCACACACACACACACACACACACACACACACACACACATGCACAGACATCATGCACACACACACACTCACACACACACACACACACACACTCTCACACTGGTCAAGTCTGTATCCGTTTTAATGTCTCTTTTACTCATAACCGTTTATCGCATGTGAAATGCTTGTTTGCAAGTAAAATATTTACATTCATACAAACACCTTTTACATACAGTTAAACGCCAACATTATGGGTAATGCGTTTACCTTCTTCTCCGGAGACGGACAATATGATGGATATACCAATTTCCTCTCTGTGCGTTCAGTAGAAAGCTATCCGGCTTCAAGCTAGCCTAGCTTAGAACAAATGAATGGAAGCGGATACGGACCAGCTAGCCTAGCCGTTGGCCAAAAACACCTCTCCCCTGAGTGTTAAGCCACTGATCTGTATCCGCTTCCATTCGTTTGTGCTAAGCTAGGCTAGCTTGCAGCCGGATAGCTCTCTCTGGAGAAGACTGTAAGTGCATTTCTCATAATGATGATGTGCTCCTTTTTTTTTTATCTCAAAATACTAGACATCATTATGCATTTCATTCTAATTCTTAGTTTTTGGTATATTCATAGGGGCTTGTGTTTGTTTGTTTGTGTTGTTGTTATCCAGCTGCTTACAAGTAACATGCTGGCTGGTAGGAGGAATGTACCTATATTTTACGACTTGCCTTTTTGATCATCATCACACTGTGCTGTAGTGTTGTCACAATACTGGAATTTCGACTTCGATACGATACCTTGAAAAGTATCGATATTCGATACTTTTTCGATACAAAAAATAAATAATTTTTTTTAGAATTATTTATTTATATATATATATATATATATATATATATATATATATATATATATATATATATATATATATTTTTAAACAAATTTTGCTTTTGTTGCTGGTTGATTCTCCTCAGCTTCTCTCTGGTACTATAAGAGAAGATAAATATAACACTTTTAAAACCCTTTTGTTTATCTTTAGATCACGCATTTAAAAATAACTGTTCATCTCACTTCAATCATTTTTATTGCAGAACATGGTATTTTCTCAGGCAGACGGATGTCAACACTGTAATCTGTGTTGCATGTACCTGACAAACTGAACTGTTTGTATTACAGTCATATTCCAACTTAACTGAATGCACGTGTGTGTGTGTGGACTACTGTACTATTACAGGTATTGAAATGAACAATGTAACTTCCTTATACAAAAATAAAAAAAATGTGAAATAATTAAATATCGATATTTCGGGAAATGAGTATCGAAACCGCTTTAAATATTTAGAATCGGGGGTGCTCCAGTAGCACACCATGTACCGCGCTGTGTCGCGGAATACCGTGCTGCGTCATGGATCTGGTTGACTCCGAGTTCGATTCCCGGACTCGCCGTCATTTGCCGAATGTCTTCCCCTGCTCTCTCTCCCTTTTCACCCTACATCTGTCGGTCATGCTTGACCAGAAAAGCGATAAACGCTAAAAAATGAAGTTTAAAAAAAATATATATTTAGAATCGATATGTATCGATTTTTTTATATTTTTGACAACACTACTGTGCTGCACATTATTATCATCGCACTGTTCAGAGCCGTGATCAGTCTGTGTGACGCCTCTGCAATGTGGACGGTTTGCCTGGATCTCAACACCGTATCACTCCGGGTCAGTGTCTTCTTAACACCTGCCTGCCATGTTCCCGCCGGCTGCGAGCTGCAACCAGGCCAACCCCTCCCCCCCGTTCCTCCTGCCCCTCCTGCCACCTGGTTACTAACGGGCTGGGGATTCCTACCAGTGTGGCTCTGATTACCACTAATACTAGAACACAGACACCACCACCCTGCCGTTGGTATTGAATGCTCGGGTCATTCGATCTTGATCTGACCAGCAGATCTCGTCTAGGTCACTCTAGTCAGTCGGTTGATTGATCGGTTGGTCTACAAAAAAATCCTCCACATCCTGGGAGGCAAGTGTGTGTGTGTGTGTGTGTTTGTTTGTGTGTGTGTGTTCATGCCAATTGGCTTAAAGGGGGCATGGCAATGGGTGTGGCCTATCGCCAAAAGGTTGCAGCTATTGCAAATTTGTGCTTGTATCGTCGTCGTAGGAGGAAGTGTGTGCGTGTGTGTGTGTGTGTGTAATGATGTGTGTAGATTCTGAATCGTTTTCATGCGACAATTCAATGCATCGTAAAAAACCAATACATTTTAACCATGGTTTGATTCGATTGATTTTGATACTTTTTATTGTATTATACCCGTGCAGAGTGTCTCCTGTGACATGACTCTTGAGGACGTGTGTCTGTGTTGCTTCCTTCCAGGAGATGTGAGAGTGAGAAGCCAGGTTGGATTCGAACCGGAACGCAGAAGCTCCCACCCGTACCTGTGTATCGACTTCCGGACCCTCCACTGTGAGTATGGGGCTCACTGACCCCCGGGACACCTGCGGGAGGCAGCCCTGCAGCGGTCAAGTAGCCACGCCCCGGTCACTAGCCCCTCTCTTATCCCTGCAGCGGTCAAGCAGCCACGGTCACTAGGCCCTCTCTTATCCCTGCAGCGGTCAAGCAGCCACGGTCACTAGTCCCTCTCTCTGGGCCCTGCAGCGGTCAAGCAGCCACGGTCACTAGTCCCTCTCTCTGGGCCCTGCAGCGGTCAAGCAGCCACGGTCACTATAGTCCCTCTCTGGGCCCTGCAGCGGTCAAGCAGCCACGGTCACTATAGTCCCTCTCTGGGCCCTGCAGCGGTCAAGCAGCCACGGTCACTAGCCCCTCTCTGGGCCCTGCAGCGGTCAAGCAGCCACGGTCACTAGTCCCTCTCTTATCCCTGCAGCGGTCAAGCAGCCACGGTCACTAGGCCCTCTCTTATCCCTGCAGCGGTCAAGCAGCCACGGTCACTAGTCCCTCTCTTATCCCTGCAGCGGTCAAGCAGCCACGGTCACTAGGCCCTCTCTTATCCCTGCAGCGGTCAAGCAGCCACGGTCACTAGTCCCTCTCTCTGGGCCCTGCAGCGGTCAAGCAGCCACGGTCACTATAGTCCCTCTGGGCCCTGCAGCGGTCAAGCAGCCACGGTCACTATAGTCCCTCTCTGGGCCCTGCAGCGGTCAAGCAGCCACAGTCACTATAGCCCCTCTCTGGGCCCTGCAGCGGTCAAGCAGCCACAGTCACTATAGCCCCTCTCTGGGCCCTGCAGCGGTCAAGCAGCCACAGTCACTATAGCCCCTCTCTGGGTCCTGCAGCGGTCAAGCAGCCACGGTCACTATAGCCCCTCTCTGGGTCCTGCAGCGGTCAAGCAGCCACAGTCACTATAGCCCCTCTCTGGGCCCTGCAGCGGTCAAGCAGCCACAGTCACTATAGCCCCTCTCTGGGTCCTGCAGCGGTCAAGCAGCCACGCCCGGTCACTAGCCCCTCTCTGGGCAGACGGGCAGGTGTTTGTGCATAGCTTTGTGTTATATTACACACAGAGATAAGGGGGGGGGGGGGCGTGGCTTGTAAGTAAACCGTGGGCTTTTAGGATTTATATCAAAGCCACGCTGCTGTGGTGTTGCAGACGAGGTCGTTGGAAAACTAGAAACGGTCACTAAACTCAACACTAGGCTATATATATATATATATATATATATATCAAACATCTGTTAGTATAATATCAGTGTTTCTCATGCATCAGTTAAATTGCGGTGGCCCACCTCTGTGTCAGAAAGCCGGCCACCACAAATAGAATAACAAATACATCTAACGGCACTTCCTGTCACCACCACCACACAGAAACCCAGAACCAGTGGGAAACGTGTGTGTGTGTGTGTGTGTGTGTGTGTGTGTGTGTGTGTGTGTGTGTTAATGTGTGTGTGTGTTAATGTGTGTGTGTACTGTACTACGCTATGTGTTCATGCAAATGTAATCCATCCTTGGACTGGCCATGTGTTTCCAGAGCCTGACCATCATGGTTTATCCAAGCACCCACTGTGCGTGTGCGTGTGTGTGTGTGTGTGTGTGTGTGTGTGTGTGTGTGTGTCCCCTGACAAAGCAGAGGGTGTTGTGTGTGTGTTCCCAGACGAGAGGCTTAAGAGTGGGTGGCTGCGTCAGCAGAGCAGGGTGTGAGTGTGTTTGTATATAGCTGTGTTTGTGTCTGACTCTCAGCCTGTGTGTGTGTGCCTGTGTGTGTGTGTGTGTGTGCGTGTAGCGCGGCAAGGCTCAGAGTCCTCGTCCTCCGGCTCTGTCACTGGGAGGAGGGTCCACAGGCTCCTCAGCTTCCAGAGGTACCTGCACTCGTCTCGGCTGCTCCGGGGAACCCCCCATCAGATGCCCCTCCACCTCCTGGACGAAGACTACATCGGACAGGCCAGAGTACGACCTCCTCTCCTCGCCACCTTCTTCAACTTCAAAATTACTTTATTTTCCTTTCGGAAAACGTCATTTGTGTGCAGTGGTTATTAACCCTTTCACTGCCACACGACGACAGAAGGTTAACCCTTTACTATCATCAGACAACCGACGGGTCGCAGTGAAAGGGTTAACCGTTTTGGTAGTGCGGCAGTGAAAGGGTTAAAAGAGAAACGTACACAGTCACGATACGTAGACACTCACACCACTATAAAAAAACACCAGCTTCGTTAAAACGACGGTAAAAAAAAAAGACCACTATAAAAAAACACCAACTATATTAAAAATACAGTACTTAAAGCATGATATATTAAAATCCATATGGAGCAATTCTATATGTATATAAGTAATTAATAATAATAATAATAATAATAATAAATACTACAGGTGATGGGTGTCCATCAGGTGGAAGGGGAGTCTATTTTTAAGTAGTCCAAAGTCCTTGGGGCCAATATCAATGCACAGTGACAACCAATACTGTATCAACAATAATCTGATGCACGCATGGATGGAGAGAGAGAGAGAGAGAGAGAGAGAGAGAGAGAGAGAGAGAGAGAGAGAGAAAGATGGATGATGGATAAGAAATAAAGAATAAATGGATGGATGGATATTGGATAGTGTGTCTGACTCTTAACCACCAAAACCTGCATGGACTAGAACATATGACTTATATCATTATGCCAGTTAGGGTCCCTTCGTGTAAACTGCACCTTGTGTATATATATATATATATATATATATATATTTACTTTTACTCTTACTCATAGTATATATTCAGATACAACATTTGTATTGCCTATATTTACTGTAACGTATAATATAACCGGCATACAGACCCTCATCTGCACCTTTTTGTTTACACTGTTTATTTTTCTCATATTTCTTTATTCAGAGTTGATTATATTGTTTACACTGTTTATTTTTCAGATCAAGTTTTATTGCCTATATTTATTGTCTTTTTTCTATTACCCTGCACATACCTCTACCTCCCCTCCCCCCATGCTGCTATGATGCCCAAATTTCCCCAAGGGGATCAATAAAGGAATATCTAATCTTATTTTATAGATAAACTGAACACCTGTGTCTTCTCCCCTGCAGTGTATGCTGGAAAAGGTCGGCAGCTGGAATTTTGACATTTTCCTCTTTGACAGATTAACTAATGGTGAGTCCTGGTTGTTGTGGGGCTGGAATATGTCCATCACCGTGTATCATCATGATCCCTCTGTTTCCTTTTCAAACTGTATGTTGTGCCAATGGCGCCATCTCTTGGATGGCACATGTCTTACATGCGGTTGAGATATAAATGGTCTAATTGTCTATAAATAATAAATGCAAACATACTGTAAGTCAACCACCTTAAACCTACGGTTACAACTAAAACAATGAAGACAGTGCTGTGAAATTGGTGATAATAATAATAATGTACTTGTTATACAGAACTTTGTAGTCCCTATAAAAGCGTCAGCTACATGAATGTAATGAATGTAAATGTAATGTTCTGGTGCCAACAAGAGGAATGTTAGTCTGAAACCCTGGCAACAGACTAGATGTCACTTGTTGGCTGAGCCACAAAGTAAAATATCTCTATACCATAGAAAATAACAAAGATGACAAACAGTCTTTCTTTTGGTTAGGGTTAGGCTGGCTGATAGACCCAACCACTACTATGCTCAAGCACATAGGACAAGGTTGGGTGAAAATACCATAGGCCAGAAAAAACAAATGTAAAGACGTGAAATTACTTTGTTGGCTTTATGACACTACCTGATGACCATGTAAAAATTAAGTGACCTGGCAGGTAACTTCAATTAGGGAAACCCATGGAAACTCTCGTTTTGACAGGTGACCTGAAAATGCAATCACATCTCAGATTATGTAGCTCAGTTTGTGGAAAATATTATAAACATTGCACATATAAACAACTCCCAATCAACTCAATATTGCAAATTTTGCAAAAAGAACTCTGACCACCGGACTTGGTGAGTAAGTTAAGGGCATCGCATCAATTGAGTGTCTCTCATACCACTTAATGTGCAAGAATCAGAAGTATCCCTTTAGGGTTAGGTTTATATAAACGTCTCTTAACCCTTTCACTACCACACTACCGAAGGTTAACCCTTTCACTACCATACTAGTGAAAGGGTTAACCTTCTGTAGTGTGGTAGTGAAAGGGTTAACCCTTTGTCGTGTGGCAGAGAAAGGTTAGCCGTCTGTAGTGTGGTAGTGAAAGGTTAACCCTTTTGTAGTGTGGTAGTGAAAGGTTAACCGTCTGTAGTGTGGTAGTGAAAGGTTAACCTTCTGTAGTGTGGTAGTGAAAGGTTAACCTTCTGTAGTGTGGTAGTGAAAGGGTTAACCTTATGTCGTGTGGTAGTGAAAGGGTTAACCTTCTGTCGTGTGGCAGTGAAAAGGGTTAACCCTTTTGTAGTGTGGCAGTGAAAGGGTTAACCCATTTGTCGTGTGGCAGTGAAAAGGGTTAACCCTTTTGTAGTGTGGTGGTGAAAGGGTTAAGTGAAAACTTCACGGCTTGGCCAACGCAATGACACGTGGTGAAATGTTACCCTGGAGCCCCCCGGTGGTGATTGACCGCCGGTTCACCCCGGTCCCTCCCTCCCTCCCTCCCTCCTGTTGTCCAGGAAACAGCCTGATCACGCTGACCTTCCACCTGCTGAACCGCTACGGCCTGGTGGAGCTGTTCCAGCTGGACATGGTGAAGCTGTGGAGGTTCCTGGTGATGGTGCAGGACGACTACCACAGCCACAACCCCTACCACAACGCTGTGCACGCCGCAGACGTCACGCAGGCCATGTACTGCTATATGCGGGAGCCCACGGTGAGGCTTTTGGTCATATATTATAGGCACCCTTTGTCCTCACTGTTCCTATAGGTTTTAGTTATTGACTGATGATTTTTATTTAAATTCTTTTTATTCTATTTTATCTGGTTCTCTGTTTTTAACTGCGGTCTGTTGTTGTTGTTGTCATTTATTTCTGATTTTATATAGGTTAGCTGTAGTGTAAAGCACCCTGTGCATTCGTGCTGTGAAGGGTGCTATATGAATAAAGGTCATTCATTCATTCCTTCATGTCTGACTGGGACCACGTTTATAGACTCTCGGTAGGATTGCGTTGCTAGGGTACAGCTTGAACCCTGGCTGTCGGCTTTTGATATGGGTAAACACGGCCAACAGGAAATAAACTTTGGTCCGTTTTAGACTGTTCGTGTTAAAGGAACACGCCAACATTTGGGGAAATGAGCTTATAGTATTCTCCAGAGAGAGACGAGAAGATGGATACCAGTTTCCTCTCTGTGCGTTCAGTAGAAAGCTATCTGGCTGCACGTTAGCCTAGCTTAGCACAATGAATGGAAGCGGACCGTGCCGGTTAGCCTAGGCATTGTCCAACTAACACCTCTCCCGAAGGCTAACCGGCACTGTCCGCTTCCATTCATTGTGCTAAGCTAGGCTAAATTCCTGGAGCAGTCTTTGCTAATTCACCTTATAGGCCCCGCCCACTTCTGCCCTTCATTTCCTGTAGCTGAACCTCATAATAAAGATGCTAGCTTAAGTGTAAATATTCCCAAATCAGATAAATAATGCATCTATAAGCACAAACCTGTTTAGTTAGCTCATTATGCAGTCATAACAAACATATCTGTAAAGAACTACAACATGGGGCTTGGTGTTTGTCATTAAGTGGCAGACTTTGAAGGCTAATATCTCCCTTTTCTAGATACAGTGTCACAAGCTCACAGGAAGTTGAAAGACAAAATCGGCAAGCTGGCAGCTGCTGCAGACAACAGTTGACAGGAAATACACTTGGGTCCAAAATTGTTCCCTAGCAACAGAATTCCAGTCAAACTGTCTATAGGCTGTTTCAAACTTGTATGCACCATGTCTTGTATGTACTATGGCTAGGGAATAAAACGATTGTTTTTAAAGAGGAGTGTGCAGTCCTCTCCCCTTATTGTTTTTATTTTATTTATTGAGACAGTAGGAAGGCTGAGAGGGAGACAGAGAGGGGAGACACAGGAGAGAAGGTTCTTTATTAAGAGTAGGAAGGCTGAGAAGGAGACAGAGTAGGGGAGACACAGGAGAGAAGGTTCTTTATTGAGACAGTAGGAAGGCTGAGAGGGAGACAGAGTAGAGGAGACACAGGAGAGGAGGTTCTTTATTGAGACCGTAGGAAGGCTGAGAGGGAGACAGAGTAGAGGAGACACAGGAGAGAAGGTTCTTTATTGAGACCGTAGGAAGGCTGAGAGGGAGACGGAGTAGGGGAGACACAGGAGAGGAGGTTCTTTATTGAGACGGTAGGAAGGCTGAGAGGGAGACAGAGTAGGGGAGACACAGGAGAGGAGGTTCTTTATTGAGACGGTAGGAAGGCTGAGAGGGAGACAGAGTAGGGGAGACACATGAGAGAAGGTTCTTTATTGAGAAGTCTCTGACCTCCTGTGTTGTTGTTTGGTGCAGCTCTCCAAGTCTCTGACCTCCTGCGACATTCTGCTGGGCCTGATAGCGGCCGCCACGCATGACCTGGACCACCCCGGGGTCAACCAGCCCTTCCTCATCAAGACGGGCCACTACCTAGCTACTCTCTACAGGGTGAGAACACGCCAGGATACGTCACCAGGGCTGATCAATTCACTTTCCATTCAATCGATTCTAAATGAAATCGCTGTTCATTTGCCGATCATAGAATATCCATTCTCTATTCTCATTTACTCCGTAGGGCTCATATTTGTTGGTGCAGTTATTGAGCCATTGCTAAAACTGCAAAACCTACAAAAAACAGCGTCAGGAATGGAGTAAAGGGGTTGAGCTTTCTCTTATGATGGTCATGAGATCATCATAAGAGGCCGTTTTCAACACGACAAGACCATCTTTTAACCCAAAGTCAACACTCAGTTATATTTCGTATGGCATCGCTCCCGCTCTGAGCCTTACGAGATACTCTATATCGCCTGTGATACCTAATGTATCTCCCACGAACAAAAACACATGCACCCCACCTGTATGGGGCCCCGCCCCTTATGGTGGCACCACCCATATAATCATGACTCTGGTCATGACACACCCTTCCTCTATTTTCGTCCCAGCGTACTGGATGCTATGCACCATGCGAGCTAGCGGAATGAAAAGATTAAGGAAGATTAATAATGTTGGAAGCTTACCGGAGGTTGCTGGCCCCTGGCATCTTCGACGCATGTTTTCGGCGACACGACGGGCCTGTGATGTTCCTCGTTTGATGACTGCACATCGAGGTTCAGCTGTACAAGGCTGGCTGTCGGGCCAGCTTGTACTCAGGTAGGCCCTGTGTCTTCAGGCATGGGTATTAGTGTTAGTAATGCTGGTTTGTGTTGTTAACACAACCTTGTTGTGTGTTGGCGCCAGGGGCAAGATGGTTTGGTGAACGTTCTCTGCAGGGAACGGTTTCCAAGCTGTCTTGGGCGTGCTGCTACAACATCTAAAGCTATGCTAACATGCTATCGCTACTGCCGCATGCTATCACTACTGCTAATTGCTATGCTGTTTTAATGTCTCCGCCGTGAGATGTTGTCACTCTCCCGCCTCTTGCCCGGTTCATCAATGAAGGTCAGTCGGTAGCTGTTGTGGGGTTTTGAGTTCTATTTACCTTTTTCGGGTAAATGGGTTGACAACAGGGTAGGCCGTGGCTAGGTTGCCTAGCCAGGTATTTTACCTTGTGTTCCGGCGGGGTTTGTTGAACGGTGTTCCCATCTGGGTTGGCGTCGGGTAGTGGGGCTATGGGTCCAGCCGACATGGTAAACATGTTGCGTGTCTGTGCACAGGCAATTGTTGTCTTGGGTTCCACATTGCCTGGCGTTAGGCTGCAGTAGTATAAGGGCAGGGCCGCTTGGGAGAAATGTGAGGCCCTGTGCGTTTTTAGACGCGGGGCCCCCCATCTCCTGGGGCGGCCCTGTGTAGGGGGCTATTGTTTCATTTTGTCACTCTGCTATGAGAAGGTCTGTCTTGCTACAGCTTTCTCTCCTCTCAAACCATTCATACTGACGGTCAATCGGTATACTGGGGGAGTAGTGCGGGGGGGGGGGCTTTGTTTACCTTTTTTGGTAAATGGGCTAAACTAGGGCTGGTGTTCTGTTGTGAATATTTTGAATGAAGACGGGTCTGGTCCGTCTCCCCTTAAACTTTGTGTGTATGGGTTTGCTCATTCTACAGTTTTTGTGGTTTAGCTCTTTTATTCATTAACCTTTTCATGGTCCACACCACAGTGGAGGGTGCTGTTTGCAATCACCACTGGTGCTCCATGTTAACGTCAGTCCTTTGTTTTTGATATATTGAAACAATGCCCCGCCCGGCCGACACCATGGGTCGGCCTGGCGAGTGGCTGGTGGGCTGTTAAGGCTTGTACCGCCACGGTATGGAATTGGCAACGATTAGAACTGTGTTCGAATTGGTGTTTTTTCTATTACAGAAATGGTGTCTGGTGGAGGGGCCTTGAGGGCCGGCCGACGTCGACACATCGCGCACGGTGTTGGTAAACCACTCCGTCGAGGATGTTGACGTTATTAGCTTTGACCCAGCCGCAAGCTATAACCGCTCAGGGTTCCCCTCTCCGCAGGGGATTTTGGTCTTCTGCTGGAGCGCGGGCGGTATTGTCCTAGGCCCTACACCGCCTCACACCGCGCAGCCAGAAGAAGAGAGAGCACGGCCTCGTCAGCGGCGATGACGGGGCCCTCGACAGGCGGCCATGTTTCCCCCGCCAGTGGTGCCCTGGTTGGAGAATCGACAGGGTATCGCGAGGCCGACAGTCTTGGCGGCCGAGGGATCGGCCATTTTGGGTGATTTCGGTGTTGGTAAACCACTCCGTCGTCATTTTGCCGCGAGCAGCCCGCTCCCCGTTCAATCCTCTCTCTGGTATCCCCAGAAGCGGGGCTCTGAGCGTTCTCCTTTGGCTGCGGGCCGCGAACCTTCATTGAAGCGTATGCGGCCCCATTCTTCGCTTCTCATGGAGACAGGGGCTGACACCCAGTTGATGGCTGAGCCTGGGTCTGTCCGTGAGAATGTTGTGCTGTCAAGCGGCTCCCACACCTTGAACTGTGTTGGTTGAGCCTGGTGTTACGTCTGTCAACTTAAGTGTTGTCAGCAGGGGGGCTCGAAACCTTTTGAGGCACACAGTGCGGGCTTCCCCGGCCTCGCCTTCGCCAGGCCAGGTATCATGTTGGTGCTCCCACTCCTGGAATATTGGCAAGTGGTCGCAGCTCACATGGTTTGGGGTGGTAGTGATATCACTGCAGGGCTACGGTGTGTAGGAACCCATGGGGGCCTTACACCTTGCATGTCCGGCTGCAGAACGACTCCTTCAGCATGTTCTGGAGGGGTGTTCAGTGGGGGGGCTTTTTTGATCAGAAGCCCCCCGTATCAGACAGGCCCTTTTTCTGTCGGGGTTCCCCCTTGGGTGCGATTGCCTCGTGGGTGGTGTCAGGGTCAGGTGTTCCGACACGGAACGCGCTCCTCGCACGATTCCAGGGTTGTCTTCGCACAGCGGGGGGGACCGGGCCAACTATCTACAGTTCCTGGCGGACCTGCGCCACGTGACGGCGGGTGCGTTGGGAGTGTCGTCACATATGACTACGGCAGTACCATATGTCGAGGTAGATGGAGAGAATGGTGAGGCGGGGACTTGTGTTTACACAACCCCACCCGTTTTCAGGTTTGGTACAGACCCTGTTGTCGGGGTCTCCAGCAGGGACAGCTCTGGTCGACGAGATCCAATCTCTGTGGACGAAGCAAGCCATCGTCGTGGCGTTCTCCTCCCGGTGTTCTCTGCCCGAGAAGTCGGGAGGGAGGGGTGTAAGACCCAGGCTGGACCTGTCCCATGGGAAGGTTCAGCATTTTTTGGATCGTCTCCTACCTGTTGAACACTGTCAGGTGGGGGTCTGGTTCTCCTCCATAGACCTGTAGGATGCGTATGCGCATCCCCGATCTTCCATCCTAGGGCTTACCTACGCTTCCTTTGCAGGGTTAGCGTATGAGTACCAGAGGCTGCCGTTCGGTTTTCTCTGGCTCCCCGCATCTTCACCAAGTGCGTGGAGGCCGCACTGGGGCCTCTGCGTCATCCGGGGTTACGGAGTGTTCTGCCCTGATGACGTTCTGGTCCTTCGCGGTCAAGGTGGATCGTCAGGTCTCGTACCAGGCAGGTCTCTACCAGCCTGGGGTTGCTGTACACTGGATGTAGAGTATTCCTCTTCCCAGTCAACGGTTGGAGGGCTATGGGCATCCATCTCGGAGCGTGTTGTCAACACGCTCGGGAGGTTCCGTCCTAGGACGGTTACGGCGCTGTCTCACGTCGCGTTTTCACCGACGCCTCCCTCGCTGGTGATGCGTCGGGCCAACGCAGTAGGGGGCAGCTGGCAAACCATGCTGCCCGGTCTACGCTACGTTCAATGTGTTGGTGTTGAAAGCGGTCCTTCTGGTCCACAAATGGTGTTGATCAGGACGGACGATACGACGTCAGTGTCGTGTATCGACAGACGGGGAGGAGTACGCTCCCCCTGTCTGCACCAGGCGGCGGGCGGCTGGCTATGGGCGTCCTCCATCTGCGCGGCCTGAGGGCTCCCCACATCCCCGGCAGGGAGAATGTGGGTGCAGGTGTACTGTCGCGGGGCGGCCCTCATCCTGACGGGTGAGGATTGCGTCTGGACATGGCCAGGCAGGTCTGGGACCGATGCCGTGCCGCCAGGGATTCTTCCCCATACATCTGTTAGGTCAGTTGTTGGGACGGGTACGTTGAGGGGCGCAGGTTCTTGATCCTGATGGTGTTACCATCTGGACTGCACATGCTCCCTCCACTGTCGCGCTTACGCGGGCAGATGACGTATGTTCCAAGTGTGGTGTAAGGCGGGGGGCCTGGACTCAGTCTCCTGCCCCCTGGTTGCTGTCCTTAGTTACCTCCAGTCTCTCCTTGATAGACTGTCGGCTTCGACGGTGAGGGTATATGCAGCAGCTATATCCTCCTATCATGGGGGTTTGAGGGGATGTCTTGTTCAGCCACCCTCTTGTGAAGCGTTTCCTGCTTGGCGCTCGACGCGTTAAGCCGGTGCAACGCTCCTTGGCTCCGACTTGGGATCTTCAATTGGTCCTCGGTCGGTTGTCCTTGGCCCCGTTTGAGCCGCTCGAGCGGGCGCCGTTGGGACAGCTGTCCTTCAGGACCGCGTTCCTTCTGGCTGTCACTTCCGCTAAACGCGTAGGTGAGCTCTGTGCTCTCTCGGTACATCCAGAGTGCCTGTCTTTTCGGACCGATTGCGGTGTCACTCTGCGACCTAATCCTGCTTTCGTGCCTGAGAATATCCGGAGTTCCTTCCGCTCCCGGGATATTGTGGTTCAGGCGTTTCGTCGTCCTCCTCACACTGGTGAGTTAGATGCGGGCCTTCACCTGTCATGTCCAGTCCGTGCTTGGGGATTTACCTCAGCCGTACTCAGGATTTCAGGGTTACCGACCAGCTTTTTGTCTGTTACGGTGGGGCTCGTGCTGGTAAGGCACTGTCGGAGCAGCACCTGTCCCATTGGTTGTGCGAGGGTGTTACCCTCTGCTACACGCTGGCTGGGCAGGATCCCCCTGGGGGCGTCAGGGCGCACTCCACTCGTGGGGTGGCTGCCTCTGCCGCTCTCCTGGGTGGGGCCTCGGTGGAGGCCATCTGTGCTGCAGCTTCATGGTCCTCCCCGGGCTCCTTTGTAAGGTTTTTCCTCATGGACATGACCGGGGGTTCTGTCTCCCAGGCGGTTCTGGGGTCTGTGGCCTTTCCTGCTTCCCGTCCTTTGGTCGGGTAGCAGGAGTGTATGGGTATGGGCCGCAGTGTGTTGAGTCACACGTGGTTCCGCCTGTACGGTGTGTTCAAGGGGTTCTGGCTCCCTCTTGTTCGCATTCAGGTGGAGTTGACTGCGCCCCCCCTTCGTTAGGAAGGATGGGGTGACAGGGCTCCCCGCACCCCTTGATGTGGGCTTACGGGTCCTCAGGGGGTACATCTGTCGGGTCTCGCACCCGCTCTTCCCCATTATCTCGTAAGGCTCAGAGCGGGAGCGATGCCATACGAAATATAACGATAGGTTATGTAGATAACCTAGTTATATTAGTATTGGCTGAGCTCCCGCTCTGCGCGCCCTGAGTTCCCTCTTGAGGGATCTTTTCCTGGGACGGGTTTTTGGCGAGGAAGGGTGTGTCATGACCAGAGTCATGATTATATGGGTGGTGCCACCATAAGGGGCGGGGCCCCATACAGGTGGGGTGCATGTGTTTTTGTTCGTGGGAGATACATTAGGTATCACAGGCGATATAGAGTATCTCGTAAGGCTCAGAGCGGGAGCTCAGCCAATACTAATATAACTAGGTTATCTACATAACCTATCGTTAATAGGAGGGATCCTCCCTGTGGCTCGCCCCGGCTTCCCAAGCCCTGTAGGTTAGATGGGACCAAAATAAATCCACTTTATGAATTCCCTGAATTGAAAATTAATGGCTCTCCCAACCCTGTGACACACTCATGTCTAAACCTATCCCCTACCTGCACGCTGTAAAATCCACCCATTATCTATGAAAGTATAGATGTGGAGGGAACTCTTAGATCATAGCAGTTCCCTGAGTCTTCCTGTCAGGGAACACTTGTGTACTTGAGCTTTCTACTCCCACCAGGGACACCTATACACAGAGAAGATGTATATTATGTACTCATGGTACTGTAGGACACTTAAATACATCCACAAATTGGCATATGTCAGTTGATATACTTATTCTGTTCTATTATATTACATTAAGATGAGATATTCCTTTATTGATCCCCTTGGGGAAATCCAGGCATCATAGCAGCATGGGGGAGGGAAGGTACAGGTATATATTCTAATAGTAGAAGCCATACATATAGGAAATACAATTATAGTAATGATAAAAATAAGCATATCTGAATATAAGCATACGAGTAGTATAATCAGAGGTGCAGGGTCTGTATGCCCCATCAGTTATATTATACGTTACAATAAATATGGTCAATAACCCATTCTATTTTACCGTTATGCTTTGTCCTATTCTATTATTTTATTTAATTGAATTTTCTATTCTGCTTCCTTCCATTCTGTTCTACTCTATTATATTCTGTTCTGTCCTGTTCTTCTCCGTTCTGTTCTATTCTCCTCTCCTCTCCTCTCCTCTCCTCTCCTCTCCTCTCCTCTCCTCCTCCTCTCCTCTCCTCTCCTCTCCTCTCCTCTCCTCTCCTCTCCTCTCCTCTCCTCTCCTCTCCTCTCCTCTCCTCTCCTCTCCTCTCTTCTTGTCCTGTTCTACTGTGTAGAATACCTCTGTTCTGGAGAACCACCACTGGAGGTCTGCGGTGGGTCTGCTCAGAGAGACTGCTCTGCTGTCCCACCTGCCCGCAGAGGACAGGTGAGCTTCACACGGAGGTTATCCACACTATCTACCTACTCTGCTTGGCCCTCACTGGGGACAAGCATGTCACACTGTCACAGTATCTATCCACACACACACACGCGCACGCACGCACGCACGCACGCACACACACACACGTGACAGTGACAGTAATTCTGGTAATCTGAAGGTTCAAGGCTCCTTCCGACGTCATGTCGACGTGACCTTGAGCACTTAACTACCAACTGCTCCCGGTGAGCTGGTTGGCACCTTTACATGGCAGCCTTTGAAGTCTGTGTGTGTGTGTGTGTGTGTGTGTGTGTGAAGCATGAGTTGTAAAGTGTTTATGTTTATTTAGGATCCCCATTCGTCGCTGCCTTAGAAACGGCTATTCTTCCTGGGGTCCAGTCATTCACACAGTTAGAATTATCAATAAAAACTATTTGAAATCAAAGTAGTAATCAATTTTAGAAGATTCTACATCCTGAGCCACTGTCGCCCAAAACCCTTTGTTCAGCTCAATGGTTACATGTGATCTGTGTTCAGCTCAATGGTTACATGTGATCTGTGCTCGTCCTGATGGTTCCATGTGATCTGTGCTCGTCTCGTCAGCCTGAACATGGAGAGGCAGCTGGGCTCCCTGATCCTGGCCACGGACATCAGCCGACAGAACGATTACCTCTCCAAGTTCCGCTCCCACCTGGACCAGGACGACCTGACCCTGAGTAACCTGAGTAACGCCAACCACCGCCACTTCCTGCTGCAGGTCGGTCGCCGCCTCCGCCGTAGACGACGTAGAACTGTGTGGGAGAGCGAGGCACCGATGCCAGCGCTGGATATTTGTCTGATAAAGGATAATAATAGTGATGCACCGATGTGAAAATTGTGGCCGATACCGATAACCGATATTAATATTGCTGTTCTGGCCGATACCGATATTTACCGATGTCGATATCTCTGTATAGATTTTTTTTATGATAATCAAATAAAGAGCTATTTTCCAAAACGCATAATTATTTTACTTTTGTAACTTATTTTCAGAAATGACTGATATTTTGAAACTATTTAAGGCCAAAACATGTAAAAAAAAAAAAAAAAAAAAAACTTATTTTCTTTTTTTAATATCGGCCCATATCAGCCCTATCTTGATATCGGACCGATACCGATGTGTAAAAAAAAAACGGCCATATCGGCCGATATTATATCGGCGGCCGATATATCGTGCATCACTAGATAAAATAGAATATCGGTATTGAATATCTTTCGCCGTTGACTAAAGAAAGACGCACTTCTTCAACCATTATCTGAAATAATAATAATTAAGATAAATCTAACCTTACTGTCGTGCACTTGTCCCAATAAACTAACCTACACTGTAGCACTCAACACTTTGATGCACATTGTTACTCAGCTGATAAGAGTTGTGCCCTTCTTCCTGATGACTCGTCGTACAGAACTTGTAAGTCGCTTTGGATAAAAGCGTAGCAGCTAAATTACTAAATGTATTGGAGAATTTCCCACATACTAACATCTGATATCAAGAAATATGTCTTAATATGCCAGAAATCAAAGCAAAGAAAAATATATTATATCTCAATAGTTTTTGTCCAATGACCCCGAAACGACGGTCCAAGTCTGTACTGTTCCGTAAAAGTAATTGCTCGGATTGGTACTTGGTATCGGCCGATGCTGAAAGTTCAGGAATCGGCTATCGGCAGTGAGAACGTGGTATCGGTGCCTCCCCCTAGTGTTGGAAAATCTGTTTTCTAAGCAATTGTGTCCATTTTGTCTCCCAACTCGTACAGATGGCTCTGAAGTGTGCGGACATCTGCAACCCCTGCAGGCCCTGGGAGCTGAGCAAACAGTGGAGCGAGAAAGTGACCGAGGAGTTCTTCCACCAAGGTATCAGTCACTCTCTCCTATCTGTCTCCCACCTTCTGTCTGTCCTGTCTCCGATCTGTCTCTTACCTTCTGTCTGTCTCTCCTACCTTCTGTCTGTCTCTCCTACCTTCTATCTGTCTCTTCTACCTTCTATCTGTCTCTTCTACCTTCTATCTGTCTCTTCTACCTTCTATCTGTCTCTCCTACCTTCTGTCTGTCTCTCCTACCTTCCATCTGTCTCTCCTACCTTCTATCTGTCTCTTCTACCTTCTATCTGTCTCTCCTACCTTCTATCTGTCTCTCCTACCTTCTGTCTGTCTCTCCTACCTTCCATCTGTCTCTTCTACCTTCTATCTGTCTCTCCTACCTTCCATCTGTCTCTTCTACCTTCTGTCTGTCTCTCCTACCTTCTATCTGTCTCTCCTACCTTCTGTCTGTCTCTCCTACCTTCCATCTGTCTCTCCTACCTTCTGTCTGTCTCTCCTACCTTCTATCTGTCTCTCCTACCTTCTGTCTGTCTCTCCTACCTTCCATCTGTCTCTCCTACCTTCTATCTGTCTCTCCTACCTTCTATCTGTCTCTCCTACCTTCTGTCTGTCTCTCCTACCTTCCATCTGTCTCTCCTACCTTCTATCTGTCTCTTCTACCTTCTATATGTCTCCTACCTTCTATCTGTCTCTCCTACCTTCTAGTATCTGTTCACCCCCCCCCCCCTTTCCTGTTGTTTCATGATTCCTGTGGAGGGTACACCCACCTACACCTGAACCTAAACTCAATTTACCAAGCGTTACCCACCTTTTAAACCTATAGAAATCTTGATTTTAAATTCACAATAGTGATTAGTGGCAGATTGAAGTTACAAGAAATGTTGATTGTTTGCTTATATTGCAGTTACTGTGGTCATCGCATTGCGTTTATGGTTTTCCCCTCCTTCTTATATATAACCAGTGCATCTACATTCTGGTGTTCCCACTCTTCCACAGGAGATGTAGAGAAGAAGCACAATCTTGAAGTCAGTCCACTGTGTGACAGAGACACCAACTCCATCGGCAACATTCAGATCGGTAAGTCATTTGACTTGTGTAACAAAAAGCTACTGTTATTTTGTACCGATCCGTCTTCGGGAACGCACTTTTAGAAACAGGGCTGTGCCATATCGTATAAATAAACGTAATCATTAAATAAACAACTCAATGTAGCACCCACTTTACTCACTTTAGACACTTTAACACACTTTATATTTATTGGTAAAGAGATTAGCACTACAATTCATACCTCATTGCACCTTACTCTAAGTTGTACCTCATCCCATTTCTGCATTGTGCATTGTATACTGTATTGTATTGTAACTCAGTTACTAATTTGTTCTACTCTGTATTGTATATATGTATATTGACTGAACACTTTTGTTTACACTTTGTTTACATACTTTTGACTTTCTATTTTATACGTTATCTATTTTTATCTAGCACACTCTCAGGAGCATAACAGAAAAAAGCATTTCATATAAAAGTATTCTGTGTTTTTGTATGACAACTAATAAGAAACTTGAACTTGAACATATAGTCCACAATAATACACGTATACATTTGTACACGAAAAATAAGTGTCATATATCATGATATTGTGATGAGCATTTGCATATCCTAGCATGCATAAGAGCCTACAGAACGATACAGGGTCCCCCCCCCCCCCCCCCCCGGATTTAGTAGCTGAAAGAGGAGCTACTTCAGTCGTGGGGAAGTGGTTTGGCTACAAGAGGTCAGACACCCAATGAAGCGCGATCATTTGCAAAATATGCAAGAAGACATTTTAACGTCTTTAAAAGGTGGAAACGCAAGCCGTACAACCTGTGAACAGTGAATAGAAAAGGGTCAGTTCTCTCTTGCCAGAATAAAGAGTGAATAAAGTATTTTGAATTGAGATTCTAATCTCTCGCTCTCCTCTTCCGTCTCCTATTCTCTCTCTCCTCCTCTGTCTCTCTTCTATTCTGTCTCTTTCTTTCCTTGTCTCCCTCTTCTGTCTCCCCCCCCTCTGTCTCTCTCTCCTCATGTCTCTCTATTCTCTTCTCTCTCCTATTCTACCTCTTTCTCTCCTCTTCTCTTTCATTCTTCTGTCTCTTCTACCTCTTTGTCTTTTGTTCTTTTACCTCGTCTTTTCTTCTACCTCGTCTTTTCTTCCTTGTCTCCTCCTCTGTCCTGACGTTCTCTCCTCTTCTACCTCTTCTCTTTCATTCTTCTTCTGTCTCTTCTATTCTACCTCTTTCTCTTCCCTTCTACCTCTTTCTATTTTCTACCTCTTTCTCTTCTCTTCTACCTCTGTTTCGCTTCTACCTCTTGTCTCTCTCCTCTTCTGTCTTTCTCTCCTTCTGTATATTTCTCCTCTCTTCCTCCTTTCTCTTATCTTCTACCTCTTCCTCATCTTCCTCCCCTCTTTCTCTCTTCTTCCGTCTCTTCCACCTTTTTCTCTCCTCTTCCTCCTCTCTCCTCTTCCTCCCCTCTTTCTCTCTTCTCCCGTCTCTTCCACCTCTTTCTCTCCTCTTCCTCCTCTTCCTCCCCTCTTTTTCTCTCCTTCCGTCTCTCCCACCTCTTCCCCTCCTCTTCCTCCTCTCTCCTCTTCCTCCCCTCTTTCTCTCTTCTTCCGTCTCTTCCACCTCTTCCTCTCCTCTTCCTCCTCTCTCCTCTTCCTCCCCTCTTTCTCTCTCCTTCCGTCTCTTCCACCTCTTTCTCTCCTCTTCCTCCTCTCTCCTCTTCCTCCCCTCTTTCTCTCTTCTCCCGTCTCTTCCACCTCTTTCTCTCCTCTTCCTCCTCTCTCCTCTTCCTCCCCTCTTTCTCTCTTCTTCCGTCTCTCCCACCTCTTCCCCTCCTCTTCCTCCTCTCTCCTCTTCCTCCCCTCTTTCTCTCTCCTTCCGTCTCTTCCTCCTCTTCCCCTCCTCCCCTCTAGGCTTCATGACCTATGTGGTGGAGCCTCTCTTCGCCGAGTGGGCTCGTTTCTCGGACACCCGTCTCTCCCAGACCATGCTGGGCCACCTGGGTCTGAACAAGGCCAGCTGGGTGGGCCTGCAGCAGGAGCTGACCTCCAGCTCGGAGGAGGCGGAGCCCGGCCAGGCCCCGCCCACGGCCCCAGCCCCCCCCACCGGCACGGAGCCCACCACCGCCGCCGGTGCCACGGCCGCCCCGGAGTCCAAAGATATACCTCAGGGAAGCACGAAGTCCTGACACTCCCCCCCCCCCCCCCCCCCCCCATGACCTTTGACCCTGACCATAACCCTGGCTTCAGGGGGCGGCGCCCACACACTGGTGACAGGGTGGGGCATCCAGGGAGGTAGAATGAACTGCACCCCTGCTCGCTGCTCCACCTGATCGAAGAAGTCCTTGGATCACGTATTGTTCCTTGTCCCTCCCATCTTGACAAACCACTGATTTTTATTTAATTTATTTAATTTTTAAATTCTTAAAAAAAAAGCATAGAGCAATACATAGATACCTCATTTGGCTACTGCTGTATTTTCTTTTTATTTTGCTTAATTTTATTTATTTGTCCACTGTTTTGGCATTACTGATTGAACACACCACTATTTTGGTTTGGCGAAAATCTTAAGGGAATTAACAGTATGAGAACTGAAGAAGAGGAACACACTCTTCTGGTATTGTGAAGTGCCATTTGCAAACAAAAGATTTGAAGAATGATCATGAACATTATTGGAATGACAAAAAAAAAACTTGGAGTATTCAGACACGAGAACTCTCTTAAAAAAAAAAAGACTTTAGAGAGAGAGTGACACTGCGTGTTGTTGCATTTATAATGAAGATTCTTCCTCATGTAAAAGTGAAAATGTGACGAGCCCGGTCCTTCTGCTGCCTCTACCAAGACTGTTTACGTGTCTCCTCTCCTCGTCCGTTTCCTCCTCGTCGTCGTCTCTCTCCCTCTCGAGCTGAACCGCATCACGACGGCTCGCTACGCTTTGCCTTCTAAGCACGGATGTGAACAACCCACTGGTCTGAGCCATCGACCCACTGTGTTAACCCTTTCACTACCACACTTCGCGACCGTCTGTAGTGTGGCAGTGAAGGGTTAACCTTCTGTAGTGTGGTAGTGAAGGGGTTAACCGTCTGTGGTGTGGTAGTGAAAGGGTTAACCGTCTGTAGTGGTGTGGTAGTGAAAAGGTTAACCTTCTGTATTGTCGCAGTGAAAGTGTTAACGCTTTGATAGTGTGGTAGTGAAAGGGTTAACCGTTGTCTGTGGTGTGGTAGTGAAAGGGTTAACCGTCTGTATTGCCGCAGTGAAAGTGTTAACACTTTGGTAGTGTGGCAGTGAAAGGGTTAACCTTCTGTATTGTGGTTGTGAAAGGGTTAACCATTTGTCGTGTGCCAGTGAAATGGTTAACATTCTGTAGTGTGGCAGTGAAAGGGCTAACCCTTTGGTAGTGTGGCAGTGAAAGGGTTAACCTTCTGTATTGTCGCAGTGAAAGGGTTAACCCTTTGGTAGTGTGAAAGGGTAGTGAAAGGGTTAAGCCATGATGAGCAGAACCTTAAGTCGGTCACACACACACCAGACGCCATGAGAAACTCATCTGCGCTGCGACGTCCTCATGCTCCCCAGATAACGACTGTGTCGGACCCGCAACCTCTCTATTCACCGGATCTCCCGAGACGTTCTTAAAGGAACACGCCAACATTTTGGGAAATTAGCTTACCGTCTTCTCCAGAGGGAGACAAGAAGATAGATACCAGTTTCCTCTCTGTGCGTTCAGTAGAAAGCTATCTGGCTGCGCGTTAGCCTAGCTTAGCACAATGAATGGAAGCGGACAGTGCCGGTTAGTTGTCCAACTAACGCCTCTCCTGAAGGCTAACCGGTCATGTCCGCTTCCATTCATTGTGCTGTGCTAGGCTAACGTGCAGCCAGATAGCTTTCTACTGAACTGAACGCACAGAGAGGAAACCGGTATCTATCTTCTTGTCTCTCTCTGGAGAAGACGGTACGCTATTTCCCCAAATGTTGGCGTGTTCCTTTTAAAGGTATCGGATAACCTCTCCTATGGTCTCCTGGAGGGGACCGGGGGGTTAAAGATGTCTCTGCGATGATGGAGCCCGGGGGGCCCCCTGTGCCTCCCACACTGGAGATCAGTCGCTCATTGCTCTTTCTGCATCTCACCTGGGATTCCACTACCACGCGACTCGACTCACTCAGGGGTTTTGCCGGTAGCTTCTCCTGGAGGTGGAGAGGCAGTCTGGGGCAGCGACGCGTCCTGCCCGGTTTCCGGTCACGTCGACCGAAGGAAGACTCTCTCCCTCTCCTCTCTCCAGAGTGTTTCATCATAGCTACATGCACCCTGGAGGGCCGCTCTGTCCATGCCTTATAACTATGCACAAACTATGCTAAGTGACCAAACTCCTGAACCCATGAAGTGCATGGTCTGCTTGTTTTCTTTGTTCGTTTTTTGAATGCACTGTCCGATCCCTTTTGCCTTTTTTTGTTGTGAGGAACAACGACGACGGCGACAACTCATGCCGGCCTCTTTTGTACGGAAACAAAATGGCCGAGTGACTTTGAACATTCCATTTCCTTGTTTTTCTGGTTTGTCTACTTATTGATTCTGTACAGCGGCACAAAATTGTGTTTGAGTTTTTTTTTTGTGTTTAACAACTTTTGAAACAATAACAGGTGCTTTTCTTACTTTAGCGGATTTGTATTTTGCTGTTAAGTGCTGTAAGACTGTTGATAAAAACTGTTTACAATTTGTCGCGACAGCCATTCTTGGGAAGACTTCAGTGTCGAGCCAGATTTTGTAAAGGCTTTGCCGTATTGACCCTTTTTGATACATGCCTGTTGCAGTTGCAGTTTGATTAATAAAAACCAATTGTTGGAAACAATTTCTTTCCGAAGCACTCAAAATGACATCTGATATACACCCTCTCTCCGACATTGGTAGGATATGTATTACTCTATCTGACATTAGTAGGATATACACTACCTGACATTGGTAGGATATACTACCTGACATTGGTAGGATATACACTACCTGACATTGGTAGGATATATACTACCTGACATTGGTAGGATATACACTACCTGACATTGGTAGGATATACTCTCTGACATTGGTAGGATAAACTCTGACATTGGTAGGATATATACTCTGACATTGGTAGGATATATACTATCTGACATTGGTAGGATATATACTATCTGACATTGGTAGGATATATATACTCTCTGACATTGGTAGGATATATACTATCTGACATTGGTAGGATATATACTCTGACATTGGTAGGATATATACTATCTGACATTGGTAGGATATATACTATCTGACATTGGTAGGATATACTCCGACATTGGTAGGATATACAGTATCTGACATTGGTAGGATATACTATCTAACATTGGTAGGATACACACTATTTGACATTAGTAGGATATACTATCTAACATTGGTAGAATATACAGTATCTGACATTGGTAGGATATACACTACCTGACATTGGTAGGATATATACTATCTAACATTGGTAGAATATACAGTATCTGACATTGGTAGGATATACACTACCTGACATTGGTAGGATATATACTATCGAACATTGGTAGGACATACTATCTGACATTGGTAGGATATATACTATCTGACATTGGTAGGATATACTCTGACATTGGTAGGATATACAGTATCTGACATTGGTAGGATATGTATTACTCTATCTGACATTAGTAGGATATACTATCTAACATTGGTAGAATATACAGTATCTGACATTGGTAGGATAATCAAGAAAACACAAAAGCAAAAAGCTGAATGTTATCTTCATGACTTAATAAACATCCACATATTGCAATACGCCACTTAGTTCCCATTGACTTTCAGAACAAGATTAAAACACAATGTCGGACTTAAAGTGGTGGTGTAGGTCGGTCCCGTGTAACCATTAACCCTGTGCACTCTGACCATTTCAAAACAAGAGTGACGAAGGCTTGGGGCTGAATCTAGCAATTATTACACAATAACAAACACGCCTGGGATTTGACATTGCTTTTAATAATTTAATGATTCAAGTCAGTTGACAGAACTCTATGGAAGAAATACTGCATCTCCTTATTTACAGATCTCCAATAGCATTTTACAATGAGGATTCTTAAGTAATTCACAAGTATGACTGACATTCCCTTATAAACCATTTCTTTTAAAAACACCTTTATTGTTCCCATAGGGGAAACCTTGTCGTTGTCGACAGTGGTAGACGAAAGGTAGTAATGATATAGTTATGACAAGAAAAGGCACCTATACTGGCATAAACTGAACAGAAATTATCTGGATATCTCTGCAATCACAATAGACCCTGGTCTAAACACAGATCAGTTACAATTCAAATATAAAATGCTGCCTGAAAACAGTTTGCCTCCCCTTAATCAGAGGGCCCCACTTGATGAGGGAGCCAGTATGTTTCAAATGTGACCAGGTTCCAATTACAGGGTTCCTGCAGGTTTCAACAAGTACAATTTAAGACCTTATTAAGACCACTTACAAATATACCACATACAAATGAATACCTATTTCACAGCCATACTAGCAAAAAAGTCATTAGGAAAATTACTATGAAAGTAATTCCATATGAATTGTTGGGGGGGGGGGGGACTGATTTTACCATACTGTTTACTTGGAAATGTCCCCCAAAACACAACAAGATACAGAGAAGTTATCGCAATATAGAAGTAACTTCCTAATCCAATACATACAAGACTTACCAAATTCCTATTTTAAGACCTTTATAAAGACCTAAAAATCTGATAACATTTTAAGACTTGTTAAGACCCTGCAGGAACCGTTTTAAAAAGAAGCCCTCACACAGGATATGACACAATTGATGTTCTAGAAATTAGAGATCAACCATTTGAGAAATGTGACGCCTTCTCTTACTAATTGATTGCCAGCATGAAAACAGCTCTCAAGTTAAGAACATTTTAAGTTAGTAGCCATCTTTTAAGGCTTTACTTAGAGCAGTAACAGTTTGAAAGTAGTTACAGTGAACATTAGCATCCCCCAAAAGACATTTCAAAAAACAAATTAGTGTCATTAATATATTAACATGAACTTTGCACAGATGTGTTCTCCGACACGTTCCTCTTAGTGTTAATGCAACATTTCATCGTGTGAAAAACATGAGAACTATTATAAAGGAAGGATACACTGATATTGGCATTTGGTGACGAAGGGTATGACCTCACAAAGCACCGCTGGAATGTTTTTGGTTTTTAAAAGCACAGGATAAAAATAAGGCAGATGAACAATAGTGATTTGGGATACAAAGATATGAACCAGTAACAGAATAAAACATACCGGCAAAGACGGAACAGTTAAGACAACAGTATACTGACCGCGGAAACTGATTTAGAACTAAATAAGCCATTAACGGACAACGTGAAGTTTGCCACTGATTCAGCTAGTCTCATCTGATCGTCTACAACTGGTGCGGAACCACGTTTATTTAAGTGTACGCACAACAATGGATTCCACTGCGTTTCTATATCAGGCCACAGATAGTGTCCGTCTTGGTTTCCAGTTTACCGACACGTTAAGAAGAGGCATCATGTCCCAATTGACTTTGGGTTTTCCACGACACTGCTGGTCCTGAATAGAAATCTTAATACTAATAAAAAGGGCCAGCCAATGAAACAAATTGTCGTGCATACTTTAACAAGATCAATAATTGGTTAAAAAGCAAAGAACACAACTGCCTTTGTTAAATTAAAACTAAATTATTTACTTAAACCAAAGATAAATCTGTGATCTTAAATCATAAATTAACGACTACAAAGCATCACACAAAAGAACGTCATAGTATTCAAAAAGTAATATGAAACAGAAAGTGCTCCCTTTCCTCCGCATCGAATGAAACAAGTTCACTCTCGACAGGTCATGCAAAAAAACAGGAAAACCCTTTCTCTTTATGTGCGTCAAGTCTAACAAATGCACAAGTAGAATAATCAATTAACTGTTGAAACAATTACAAAACTAGGAGGATTCTGTAGTGTTACCTACAACATACACAAAAAGAGTTTCCCAGGGCCGATATATTCACAAAGCTTCCCAGAGTTGCTGGTCAGTGACTTGTCTTTTTAGACCTTATTCGATCTAAAAAATACCAAAGAGTACCCTTGATCAGTACTTCCACTTTGAGAGGCTTTGTGAATATGGACCCTGAACAGAAAGAACCCCCCCCCCCCCCCCCACAAACAAACAAACACACACAATAGACAAAAATAAATGAACAAAACAACATGGTACAACAGAATAGATATTCCAAGTCTTCAAAGTGCAGAGTTGCAGACCATCAGGATGAGCATCAGATAAAATACTAAGAGAAGACCGTCATCTACATCACTCCTTGTTTAGGCAGATCTCGGCTTTGTCTTCTTCCAAACAAACAGCTGACGGCACCTCAATCATTCAAGTGTCCGTGATCAATCTGGACCTCTAAGCCCAGAACCTTCGCTCATCAATGACCTCACCAGCTGTTCAGAGGAACTTCTTCTTTCCAGTGGATTTCAACATGTGCTGGCCGAACTGAAACCAAGAAGACAGAGAGTATGTAAGACGTCTCACACAAGTCTTTAACCGTTTTAATCATTCACATTTCATACATACTGGGGGTGGGAGATATAATCAATTGAGTTTATTTTTGATGCAATTCTGCATCAATAGACAAAAATGAATAGCCAATTTTCTTGGTCCAGTTTTCTGGGGTTTGAAAGTTGTAGGTCAGATGAGTGTTGTCTCCATTCAAAACCATCTATACAATAGAAAACATAACTGAGGCAAATTTGAAAAGGTGCTATAGATAAAAATTGTATGTAGAGTAATAATAATAATAATTAAAAAAAAAGAATAATAATAATCCAGAGCTTTTAGAAAGGTGTGGAATAAAAGTATTGCTTCCCCCCCCCCCAAAATGCATTATTGATAAAAAAAATTGGCGGGACCAAAACAAATGTTGTTTACATGTTGCATGCATGCATCCCCTCCCTACTTCCCAGTTCCCCATGTGGAATGATTGGATAAATAGTCTGACATCTAGTGGCTGAATTAAAGCAGAAAGTAGAAAAAAATAATAGTTGTAGTATAACCAGCTCTTACCAGAGGAGCCTCAGGTTGAGGTTTCAACTGCTCCACTTTTCTTGGTTTCAAGGGTTGTATTTTAGCAACGTAGCCTGGATGAGTGTCGCCTCCATTTAAAACCACCTATACAATAAGTAAAACATAATGGAGGAACATTATAATTAACTCAGTGTAAAGGACCATGCCAGTTTAATTTCTACTTCTCACAATTTCTACTTTATCGGAGATTGCCCACGCCTTTGACATATTTTGTGTCTGTGTACGGTATATGGTGTGCGTTTAGCCAATATCAGCTTACCTTACTATATGCCATTCAAACTGCGATTGGTGATGAAAAGGTATGTAAAGGTGCAGTGATTTTCACAATGGTAAAATGCCTAGCAACTTTCAAGTTTCATGCATATTTTCAACCCATTTTCAATGAATGAAAGGTAGACTGAGATCTACCAAAACATACACTCCATGACCACAAAAAAAGTGTTAATAAAGATGGGGACAATCTCTGGTATTGGAGAAGAAGAGCATCTCACTCGCTGGAGACATTTAAGGCCCGTCTAAAAACCCACTTCTATTCCCTGGCCTTCAATAAACCCTGATTCTCCCACACCCTAACTCACATACTCCCATGTAATTTTATCCTGCCCCCTCCCTCTTGTATCTCTTCTTATGCTCCTCTGTCCCCTGTGTGCTACTGTACTTTGTGTTCCCCTATCCGTGTGTTGTCCTACTGTCCTATTCTCTGAATGTACCGTCTTGTCCTGCTGTGCCTTTTTGTATTTTTGTATTTGTGTATTTTATATTAGGACATTGATTTTAAGCTTTGATTGTACAGCACTTTGGTTGGCTCTTGTGCTTTTAAACGTGCTATATAAATAAATTACTTGACTTGAACTTCTATCTACCGACATCAAGTCAAGTCAAGAGTTTTTTGTCACGGCATACAATGAAATGCGGGTGGTCTTGCCCGCAACGATGTGCAATACAGTGGTACAACATATAATAGAATCCAATAAAAACAACATTGTTCTACATATATATGGTTCTACATATAACAAGCTCTTACCAAAGGAGCCTGGGGTCGACGTTTCAACACTGGGGCCGGGAGACTGAAGTCGACCTTGTGCTTCAACGCTGGGAGACTGAAGTCGCTCTGGTCCTCCTGCTCGCCGCTGTCGTGTCTGTAGCGATGGGCAAACTTGCGTTTCAGAGCGTCTGCGATGAGCGTGGCGGCGTCTATAGGATCACTGTGCTTGGATCTGGCATGACTCTCCTCTGGGCGACTATAACACACACACACAATAAGGGGTGTCAAAATGCTAATAATAATAATAATTCATTTTATTTATATAGCGCTTTTCAATAACCCAATAAGCAAAACAAAGAACAGAGAAAATACCTACCTCAAACCAAGTCTGCCCATATAACTGTAGGATACATGTACAACAACCATCAAATGCACTCACAGCACACACATCCACACGCACACACTCACTTTAAACAAACAACACACTGCAGCACCCACTCTACACACTTTAGAACACCTAGACACACTTTATATTTATTGGCAAAGAATTTGCACTACAACCCATACCTCAGTACACCTTACTGTAAATTGTACCTAAATTGTACCTCATCCCATTTCTGCTTTGCACTATATAGTATATTGTAATTAGTGTATTGTATAGTATATTGTATGGTAACTCAGTTACTGCTATCCTGCATTGAACATTGTACATACTGAACACTTGTGTCTACGTACGTGACTTCTATTTTATACTTGCTATACTTATTTTATTTTATACTTATCCTTTTGTCTAGCAGTCT
Organism: Notolepis coatsorum; assembly: GCF_963971535.1. Classification (NCBI taxonomy): domain Eukaryota; kingdom Metazoa; phylum Chordata; class Actinopteri; order Aulopiformes; family Paralepididae; genus Notolepis; species Notolepis coatsorum. The sequence continues at coordinate 9,849,930 of NC_140176.1, forward strand.
CTGGAGCGTAACAGAAAGAAGCATTTTGTATAAAAGTATTCTGTACTTCTGTATGACAACTAATAAAGAAACTTGAACTTGAATAATGATGTATATACACCATATACATATATTTACTGTATATTAATCCACATCCGTCTCTCTCACTCAAGGGACACCAACAAATTGAACAAGCTGGTGAGAAAGGCCAGCTCCGTGGTGGGAGTCGAGCTGATCAAACTAGTGGTGGCGGATCTAATGTTATTGCCTATATTTATGTCTTTCTACTATTACCCTGCCCTCCCCCCTCCCGCTATGACGCCTGAATTACCCCAAGGGGATCAATAAAGGAATATATTATCTTATACACCTGCATACAATCCTTTTTACATATCTGTAGATACTGTACTATACCCATATCTGTACATATCCCTTACTAGTTATGCTGCTGGCCAGTATGACTTACCATAGTATCTTTTTACCTGTATCACTGTACATATTAATGCTACAACTCTGTACATACATCAGATTAGCACTATTACTCAGTAGTACTAATTTTATTTTATACCCAGTTTAAATCACCTGTACATTATATATTACTATTGCACTTTACTGTTACATTTGCACTCTGGTTGGAAGCCAAACTTATTTTCAAAGTACTGTACTTGTGCTGTATAATAATGACAATACATTTAGAATTGAATCAAATCTAATAACATTATTTAGAATATGGTTTGTTATGTGATTTACAAGCACCTTTTGGTTCGGCTCATGGCAGCAGCAGGTTCAGGAAATAGTCATTGTTAACCCTTTCACTGCCACGCGACAGAAGGTTAGCCCTTTACTATCACACAACCGACGGCGATGCTCCATCATTAGCATCATTAGCTCCGCATCCGCGGAGCTAATGATGGAGCATCGCCGTCGGTTGTGTGATAGTAAAGGGCTAACCTTCTGTATTGTCACAGTGAAAGGGTTAACCGGCTGTCGTGTGGCAGTGAAAGGGTTAATGAATTATATGATATTTAATATTAATAATAATTAATAATGATAAAGGAGCCACCTTTTGACCGATCGCAGCTTCACTTTGCCGATGTCCTTCAGCACGTCCAGCATGTTGGGGAACTCGGCCTGCTTGGGCCCCACCTCCACGACCGTCTGGCCGTCCGTCCTCTTCCCTCTGCGCTCTCTGATGAGGTCGATGGTCGAAAAGCTCCTCTGGAGGAGGCCAGTGGAAGGTGGAGGAGGAGGAGGAGGGGGTGGGGGAGGGGGCGGAGGAGGAGGTGGGGGAGGGGCACCACAGGGTGGAGGAGCAGGAGCTGAAGTGAAGGAGTGCGGCAGAGAGAAGGAGATCTTATGTTCATGGGAAATTAATATGAAACACTGCTGCCATCTACAGGCAGGTACGGGTTATAACAATGGAGAAAAATGACAACACATATTCAATAAGCTTTGGCTAAACTGAAAGGTAGAATCTGTAATATTCAAACAGCGACCTGGTAAATGGCTGCATTTATATAGCGGTTTTATCCAAAGCGCTTTACAATTTGGTCCTCGCATTTGACCCATTCACTCACACATTCACACACCGACGGCGAAGGAGACCATGCAAGGTGCCAACCTGCTCATCGGGAGCAGTTAGGGGTTAAGTGTCTTGCTCAAGGACACTTCGACACACGCTGCCCGGGAGGAGCGGGAATCGAACCGGGAACCTCCAGATAACCAGACGACTGCTCTACCTCCTGAGCCACTGTCGCCCTCTAGGCAAAAGATGACAACATGGTACTGCACTTTGTTTATAGTTTTTGTTTTAGTTTCAGTGGGTGTATAGGGGAAGGGTTGCTACCGCTGGACACACCTCAGGCTCGACCAAGAGAGGTCTGGAGAAACTCACAGTATAATACGTTACAAAAAAGGATAGGAAGTATGGCATTTGCCAACTATGCCCCAAAACTATGGAACACACTACCAACACACATCAGAAACGCCAGCTCTATACACATTTTTAAAGGAAAATTAAAAACGTACCTATACAGTCTAGCTTACAAATAGTTATGGCTTGGAAAAACCTGATGGATCCATGAGGCTAGGATAAGCCTTGTGGACCCAACTTTTTAGATGAAGGAACGGGTACATAGGAGACACGCCTCCAGTTTTTCAAAAGTTTTTGACACGCCTCAGCTTCTGAGCTGAAGGCGTGTTTTTGCGGACCTCCCAAACTTTCAAACTTTTTAGATGAAGGAATGGGTACAATAGGAGACACGCCTCCAGTTTTTCAAACGTTTTTGACACGCCTCAGCTTCTGAGCTGAAGGCGTGTTTTTGCGGACCTCCCAAACTTTCAAACTTTTTAGATGAAGGAATGGGTACAATAGGAGACACGCCTCCAGTTTTTCAAAAGTTTTTGACACGCCTCAGCTTCTGAGCTGAAGGCGTGTTTTTGCGGACCTCCTAAACTTTCAAACTTTAGACTGTTTTCTTTATACGTTTTTCTTTTTCTTTCTTTCTACCACAAGACGCGGCCACTGATGGGTCCATGGGACTTGGATAAGTCCTGTGTACCCAACTCTGGCCACTGACCACATGAGCGAACGGGTACATACGCACACAATACACGGCCACTGATGGATCCATGGGACTTGGTAAAGCACTATGGACCCAACTATGACCACTGATAAAAACGTAACTACACTAGCATTATAAGACCTAAACATTGCTACCTACCATACAAGTGCATTGGTTTAGTGCACTTCCGGTTGCCACTGAGCGGAAATGTTTGTGCGGACCTGTTCTCCCAAACTGGTAAGCAAATGACTGTTTTTACGTTATTTTCATTTTTACGTTACTATTATTATTATTATTATTATTTTTTTTTAAACATTGATCTTAACTGATCACTATGACTTTATTGCTTTTATCGTTATATATGCCTATAATTGTGTACAGCACTTTGAGCTGCATGACATGTATGAAAGGTGCTTTATAAATACTTACTTACTTACTTACTTACTTACTAAACTCCAACTACATGAAATAAAAAACAAAACAAAACAAAGTGCAAAACCAAGCAGGGCTCTTTTGCTTAGAATGGGCTTGTTTTGAAGACATTCCAGATCATACCTTTATGTCTGTCATGCCTATATCAAGCAGGCTTTGCAAATGCCGCTTAGCTTTTCAAAAAGGAAGGTACAAAAAATTATAAAAAAGGTGCACAAAAAAATCACTGATGTTTCGACACAACAGAGTCTTCTTCAGAGTTGTTTCAACCTGCTTGGAATTCTAGATGGGTGGGGTTCGGCGATAAGTACACCAATACAATGGGTATCAGTAGGCTTAGACTGTTCAAACGTCAAATTGTATTACAATTTATTTTAGGACATTTCTGCTTTATTTGATGAGACAGGTCTTAGGCCGGATAATGACGTCGTCATTACAGGGTATGCGCCCTTAGCGTGGTGACTGGCGAGTAGGGTTGGGTACCGAACTCTGTACTTTTAACACATTAATTGCCAAGAACGAGTTAACTCGTTTTTATGATCGTTATTTATTTTATTCGCTATATCTATTCATAATTCATGGCTACAGCCTCTGCACACCCTGGTGAATGTGTCTGAACTGGCAGACGGTCAACACCGCCCTCTCCTGCCTTGCGGAGCTATTGCACTCCATTGGAAACGGTCTGGTGTGTTTTCTGAGCCGATCTAAGCCGTGGGGGCGGGGTTTAAATACTCGGGCGAGGCAGGCGCTTGTAGGGATGGCATGGAACACTAACCCCGCCTGCCCGTTCATGTGTAACGCTTGGTAATGTCGGGGACAGGATCGCTGTGGATAACTGGAATGGCGATCAGATAATTGGATTCTTTTTTTTGCATTACATCAGAGACCAGGGCCCTCATTCATCAACGTGTTCTACGCACAGATTTGTGCTTACCCTGTGCGTACGATCATTTCTAAGCAAAGAGTGGGATTCATCAATTTCAACTTGAACTTGACTCCGTGCTTACGTCTACGCACAGGTCAGACCATGCGTACCTGGCGCCCAGTGGTAGAATATATTATTACAACAAGGAAATGAGCTTCTGTGCATAATAACACTGGCATGTTCTGTACGAACCGTAGTTCATTATAGTTCATTGTAAAATAGCAACAGTAGTGTAATTATGGTCAAAACCCTATAAATAGCATTTGGAATAATAGATCTTTCTCTCAGAATGAATGCAGCATGGTTTATATAGCGTTATCGGAATATACGGGGTGTAGGCTACTGACTGACTGCGCTCCGCGTAGCTTGATTGATTGATTGATTGAAAAGTTTATTAACAGATTGCAGAATGGGTACAGTACAGTACAGCTCAGTACATACAATTGTTAATTGGGGATGCAGACCAGAGAAAGACTTTCGTCTTGTTTACATCAGGGTCCCCCATTTTCAATTCATCATAAATCATAAAGCTCAACTCGTTATTATTTTGCGCAGACCGCAGAAACACGGGAATGTTTTAATTATATTTAAAAGGCTTTACGTTAAACGAAACAAGTGGAATTTCGAAGCTGTAAGCAGAATACAAGTCATATGAATATAGTGTTCTTCCCCCTTTTTACTGTATAAGAAAGAATAGAAAACGCATTGCAATGACACCAGATAGTGGACAGACTATGTATATGATGGGATTCAAGTTCGCGTTTTTGTTGATCATAGCCTAGGCATGCTGTCAGAGTATGATATCTTAATCAAACATTCTAGAACATTTGTCGTCACAGATCATGTCCTAATAGAACATAGGCTATGGCATGGATCGTGATATTGTGTGGACTGTTATTATTACTGTACCGGGCGGTACCACCCATTGTGACAACAGCCTTGTGAGTCCCGCACACAAACATGATGGAATTCAAGTTCATGTATTGAAAGGCAGGCTACATCATACATGCAGTGAGATTCATTGTTCTTGTATATGCTCTCGTATTATTGTTTATATAGGCTACCCAATACTGACATCAAAATAGATTGTAGTATGCCTCTAGAAATCATATGCAGCAGGTAGAAAATTGACGGGAGATCCATCGCGATTTGGAATAAAATTGAGGAGAACTTTAATCCCTGGGTATTAATCAAACAACACAGGAAAAGGCAGTCATATTCCAGCGCGGTATTTATTAGTGTTTGCGCTGCCCAGGCAGCAATGGTTAATAGATATCATATCCGACATCACCGTAAGTGTACACGTCTGTCAGCCTGTCTCATGACACGCTTCCCTCGGCTTAGTCCATTTTTCCACATTTCATGGGTGTATTCCATTACCGTATATGGTTAATCGGGGCGTTTCTGGTATGCAAATACGTGAAAGTGTGCACGAGCCTCGGCGCAGAGCCAAGGTGGGATTCATCATGACAGGTGTGCGTAGAGCCTGCGTACGCACGTGTGATGAATCCCGACTTCCCTGTGCGTACACTGGTTCTACATTCCGTGCTTACGTGTGGAAATAGAACATGTTCTACGCACACATTGATGAATGAGGGCCCAGGTAAGAACACTATATATAAAATCTTGCATTGATCTGATATTTCTTTCTCCCGTGATCAAAGCTATCTGTGTGGACCGTGTTGTGCTTTTTGTTGTTGGCTGCGGTGGGGGCGAGCGCCCCGCTACGAGGGCCATTTCATGTATGCACGAGGAGACATAATAATGATAATCTAGCGTTGATTTCAGGATGATTAGATAATCAGCCGAAAAATTACAACGTGATAACTGGATTACACTAAAATGCCTTTTTCTCGTCTTTTCCTGGAATTACCCAGAATCACTCAAACTATACTCATATTCAAAACGGTATAAAACGGAAATGTACGGATGAAAAAACAATCTGTTTTTTGCATGTTGACCAGAAGCAACTCACTGACAGTCGACGGCGTTATTAGATCCATAGCTATAATATAAAATATAGTTTTAGGACTCGCAAGTTCGGCATTCTAAAACTATATCCATTGAATAACGCACTGGCGCTGAAGGCCATCAGCGCCCCCTGCTGCTGGCGTCCAATGTGTTAAGGGTACCGACCGAATTACATCGGTACAAGCAATTGACTAGATCAATCGGTAACACATTTCGGTACCTTTACACGTTTAGTATAAGAGTGTAATATACTAGACAAGATGGAGACTTTTCCACAAATATATATTACTGTCCCGTCGCTTGGGTCTTTGGAAAGACCAGACGAGGTCAGAGGAGTTTGATAATATTTACTGAGGATGGCCAGATAATGTTGGTCATGTGATTTACTTTGTGTGGTGTGTTACAACAATAAATAACTAAATGTTCTAAATAAATTGAGAAGTTTGGACTTAGATTTTTTGTTATTACAGAGAGAGAGTTAAGTACCGAAAAAAGGTACCGCTGGGTACCGACACCGAATTCCAGGAACTGGAACTGGTACTGGTACCGGTTCAAATGTGAACGGTACCCAACCCTAGTGGTTAATGTACTGTTCTGTAACCGATAACCTGTTGGACAACGGTCTGAAGTGAAGTGCACTCATCCGGCATCCCGAGGAGCTTCTATCCCCAGGCCATCAGGATGCTAAATGACAATAACACTATGTAACAACCATCAAATGCACTCACAGCACACACATCCACACGCACACACTCACTTTAAACAAACAACTCACTGCAGCACCCACTTTAGAACACCTAAACACACTTTATATTTATTGGTAAAGAATTTGCACTACAACCATACCTCATTACACCTTACTCTAAATTGTACCTCATCCCATTTCTCCTTTGCACTATATAGTATATTGTATATTGGTATATTGTATGGTAACTCAGTTACTTCTACTCTGCATTGAACATTGTACATTATGTACATACTGAACACGTGCGTCTACGTACGCGACTTCTATTTTATACTGCTATACTTATTTTATACTTATCTATTTTTGTCTAGCACAGTCTCTGGAGCATAACAGAAAGAAGCATTTTGTATAAAAGTATTCTGTACTTCTGTATGACAACTAATAAAGAAACTTGAACTTGAAACTTGAGGAGAAGAACAACTATTTGATTTGAGTTCTAGTAGTGGCTGCTTCTGGACTAACCTGGCTGGGACTGCTTCTGGACTAACCTGGCTGGGACTGCTTCTGGACTAACCTGGCTGGGACGCGTGAATATTAAAGGCAACCAACTTGTGTTCGGCTTTTCTCTGATTGGCCGCGCCCCCCCCGCCCCCACGCGCAGGCAAGCGCAGTCGTCCCACGTCCCAAATTAAATCCAAGGAGCGCAAGCGAGCGGCAGCGCGGGCAACCAACTTGTGTCAACCAACTTGTGTTCAGCTGCGGTAGCAGTGGAGCGCTATGAAATGCGCTGAACTAGAAAGCGTAACGTTATTATGTTTTGCGTCACTGTACACCAGATTCACTCGTGTATAAACAAAGCCCATACAGTTATGAAATGCGCTGAACTAGAAAGCGTAACATTATTATGTTTCGCGTCACTGTACATCACTTCAGCTCCAGCAGCAGCAGCAGCAGCACCGTTGTACTACCAGATTCACTAGTGTATAAACAAAGCCCATACAGTTATGAAATGCGCTGAACTAGAAAGCGTAACATTATTATGTTTCGCGTCACTGTACATCACTTCAGCTCCAGCAGCAGCAGCAGCACCGTTGTACTACCAGATTCACTAGTGTATAAACAAAGCCCATACAGTTATGAAATGCGCTGAACTAGAAAGCGTAACATTATTATGTTTCGCGTCACTGTACACCACTTCAGCTCCAGCAGCAGCAGCAGCAGCACCGTTGTACTACCAGATTCACTAGTGTATAAACAAAGCCCATACAGTTATGAAATGCGCTGAACTAGAAAGCGTAACATTATTATGTTTCGCGTCACTGTACACCACTTCAGCTCCAGCAGCAGCAGCAGCAGCACCGTTGTACTACCAGATTCACTAGTGTATAAACAAAGCCCATACAGTTATGAAATGCGCTGAACTAGAAAGCGTAACATTATTATGTTTTTCGCGTCACTGTACATCACTTCAGCTCCAGCAGCAGCAGCACCGTTGTACTACCAGATTCACTCGTGTATAAACAAAGCCCATACAGTTATGCTCATATTTTGCGAATGCATAAACTATATCTTAAATTATGGCTATGTGTCTAATATGGCTGTCGCTTATCAATGACTTCGCGACAGCCATATTAGACACATCGCCATAATTTAAGATATAGTTTATGCATTCGCAAATATGAGAGCTCTGTCATTGAAGTGGGTGGTGGCACTAACAGTAGCGATTTTTATTGTTTTGTCATGACCAAACATAATCCCAACATATATAGGAGGTGTACTGTATGTCAAATGTCGGTCATGTGGGCATGGTGGAAGAGTTTAGTACAGTCACACAACAGAACACCAGTGGCATTAACCAACAAGGGCGCTCCTCTCAAGAGTACCTGGGGGAGCCTCATGCGCATGCGCGTCTGCCGCGTCTCGCCGCGTCTCTCTTGCCGCGAAGGGCGTGTGCTAGTGGATTGATTGATTGGCCGTGTGGCCAATCAGAGAAACGCTGAACGAAAAGCTGAACACAAGTTGGTTGCCTTTAATATTCACGCGGCTGGGACTGCTTCTGGACTAACCTGGCTGGGACTGCTTCTGGACTAACCTGGCTGGGACTGCTTCTGGACTAACCTGGCTGGGACTGCTTCTGGACTAACCTGGCCGGGACTGCTTCTGGACTAACCTGGCCGGGACTGCTTCTGGACTAACCTGGCTGGGACTGCTTCTGGACTAACCTGGCTGGGACTGCTTCTGGACTAACCTGGCTGGGACTGCTTCTGGACTAACCTGGCTGGGACTGCTTCTGGACTAACCTGGCCGGGACTGCTTCTGGACTAACCTGGCTGGGACTGCTTCTGGACTAACCTGGCCGGGACTGCTTCTGGACTAACCTGGCCGGGACTGCTTCTGGACTAACCTGGCCGGGACTGCTTCTGGACTAACCTGGCTGGGACTGCTTCTGGACTAACCTGGCTGGGACTGCTTCTGGACTAACCTGGCTGGGACTGCTTCCGGACTAACCTGGCTGGGACTGCTGCTTCTCCTGGGCCAGGACAATCTGCGCTATCTGGGCCCTGAGCTTGGCCAGCTCCGTCTCCAGCGCGCTGATCTTCTGAATGGCCTCGTCGTTGACGGCCGTTGGCCCCTGAGGGTCCGGCTCCGCCTGGTGCATGCTGGGTAGTGACCTCTGTCGGGACAGGGGTCGTCTTTGAGGATGAGGCTGTTGGGAGCGGAACGCGAGCCCCGTTGGAGTCTCTGACCTGCTTCATAAACACCAGGAGAACGAGACCTGTAGTTACTGCAGGCAGGCGGCAGAATCATATATAAACACAAGGAAGGTTGTGACTCGAATCAAGATTAGCACCGACAGAAGCTTTCTTCAGAATCAATGATGGGTTACCAAGGAGAGTCCAATAGTGACAAGAATGAGACATTTCATGGTTTTAAGAAGACCGTTTGACAAACCGGTAACATTAATGTTATTGTCAACTAGGTTAGCTAGCTAATGTGATGTGGCTAACAGCTAGCTCCTGAAGAGTTATTGTCAACTAGGTTAGCTAACGTGATGTGGCTAACAGCTAGCTGCTGAAGAGTTATTGTCAACTAGGTATGTGATGTGGCTAACAGCTAGCTGCTGAAGAGTTATTGTCAACTAGGTATGTGATGTGGCTAACAGCTAGCTCCTGAAGAGTTATTGTCAACTAGGTTAGCTAACGTGATGTGGCTAACAGCTAGCTCCTGAAGAGTTATTGTCAACTAGGTATGTGATGTGGCTAACAGCTAGCTCCTGAAGAGTTATTGTCAACTAGGTTAGCTAACGTGATGTGGCTAACAGCTAGCTCCTGAAGAGTTATTGTCAACTAGGTTAGCTAGCTAACATGATGTGGCTAACAGCTAGCTCCTAACAGTGAGGCTGCATAATCATATACACACGTGCAAGAAAGGTTGTGACTCAAATCTCAAGATTAGCACAGACAGAAGCACTCGTCAGAATCAGAATCAAGGAGTGTCCGATAGTGAGCTAGCATGATGATACGAAGAGGATGGGACACAAAACCAACATTCCCATGCAAACATGTCCAGCACTGGGAGAGAACACCATTTCTGACGTCTGCCAGTGGTACACGGGAAGCCATTTTTTAGCTGTTTTGTGTCTACACTTTTTATCGTTACGTGAAAAGACACTGTAGAGAATGCTAGTCAACAGCGTCCTCTCCCTCTCTCTCCCCTCCTCACCTGGGTCCCCCAAGGTAGTCTTCATCCTCCTCCTCCTCCTCTTCCTCCTCGCTCTCCTCGTCCCCGAGCATCCAGCTGACATCCGCCAGAGAGGCCACCGCTCCGCTCTGCCTCCTGACATGGTTCAGACTGCTGGCGTCCTCTTCGTAGGGATGGAGCTGCAACGGACCGGCAACGTTTTTTACAGTTAGATGAAAACACGGGGGGCCCTTTTTCGCGGCGGACATTTTGACTCGTCATGGACGGATGAACACAGGTGTAGTAGCCACAGGATAATGAACAGATGAGACGTGTCACACCGGTGTTTACCCATCAACGACGCGGCAAAATGTCTGCAGAGAAAAGGGTCTCCTTTTAGAGTAGACCACCACACAGCACAGCGTCTCGAGAACACAAGCCCTTGGTTACACAGAAAGCGTCTCTCTTTTCTCTTTAAAGATAAAGGAAGGGGGGGAAAAAGGGAGGAAACGAGGACGGACAAAGGGGGAGATGTAATAAAAAAAACACTTTTTAACCCTTTCACTGCGACAATAGAGAATGTTAACCCTTTCACTGCCACACGACAAACGAAGGGTTAACCCTTTCACAACCACACTACATAAGGTTAACCCTTTCACTACCACACTACAGACTGTTAGCCATCTGTATAGTGTGGTAATGAAAGGGTTAAAGAGTGCTGTTGTTAATGAAAGGCCCCCTGACACAGCAAGTCTTTAGTCGGCGGCACAAAGTTCGCAGTTGTTGAGTCGCCAAGTAAACTGACCTAAAGCAGACATACTGCATTCCTCATAGCTAGGGAGGCTGGAGAGAGAGAGAAGAAGAGAAAAAGAGGGAAAAAGTGTTGAAATGGGACAGCAGAAAGAATTTAAAGACAGAAAGTTAAGTGTTTGGTCATACATGGTTTTGAAACAATGTAAAGGCAACAAAGCCCAAGTATGGCTGCAATCTAAATGACAAGAAAAATCTGAACATGTTTTGTGTACAAATCCTATTCTATCTATGCGGCAATGGAGTGAAAATAACTGATCTGATGATCTTGTCAAACACTGTTTATGTTTCGCGGATCAAAACAGACAGCCGGGGCCAAGTGGATAACAGGTGTTGACGAGGGGGACTGACTTGTTATCACAGACCTGACAGCAGGCGGACAGAAGCGGGCGAAACCCTGACCTACATACAAGGTGTCTCTGCCCAGGCCGGACAATACGCCCATCATCCCTAATACGCACTATTATCTTTAAAAAACGTGCCAAATTAAACTGGAAATATTGGTTCACCTGAAAGTGGACCCTAGGGCAGGGTTTAAAAGGGAGACTGGAGGCGATCCTTCTGACGATACTCCGCGTGGATCCATAAGGCTTGGATGATCCGAAGGCCTGCAAAACACAACCATATTTAATAAAGAAACAACATCCCTCACTGAAACCGAGAAAATGTGTCCCAACGTTTTTTTTCCTTTGTTCATGAGAATTCAACGATAGAGAGTAGAAACACCAGAGGATGGAAAAGGCATGACTCTATTCATAGTGATCGATCGCAGGTATCTGGGTCACAAACAACGACGTCACTGGAATTCTGTTGCTAGGTAACAGTTTGGACCCAGATGCGTTTCCTGTCAGTTAACATGACAACAGGAAATAAACGTGAGTCTTTTTTTACAATGTTATTGTTCGTCACTTTGAAACCGTCTATAATGGAGAATAGAGATGCAACGGTATGAACAAGACATGACAACAATTGTGCTGCGTTGAAAACTAGCACTTGTGCTACTGTATAAACACACAAAACACCACATCTGGTCTGTCCACTGTGACTGGTCGAATGTAGCCGATAAAAGTTCATTCATTCATTCAATTATAGTGAAAAAAATTATCACGGTTTATCACGGTGTTAAAATATCCTGAAGATGTTCAAAGTTTTTTTTATAGTGAAAACTGCAAATAGAATTAGCACTATGCATATGTACACTTTTTGTTTGCATAAACTATTATTATTATTGGTGTTGTTATATTATTATGATTATTATTCGCACACACGCGCACACACACACACACACACACGTTACATGCTGCGTCTGGGAGGAGACTGTTGCGAACATCTTTGGTTGATGCTGAACAGTTAAGACAGTATTTACTGTGTTTTTCAAAATACAGTTTTAATGATAATTCAACTGTTGAATTGGTGAAGGCGGCAGGCAGGATCGTCGGGACTCCTCTACCAAACATCACCTCCGTCTTCACCTCCCGCTGCCTCCACCGCTCCAAGTGTATCATCAAGGACCAGTCTCATCACCTCTTTCAGCTCCTTCCCTCAGGGAGGAGATACCGGTCCATACATGCCAAGAGTTCAAGATTTAAGAACAGCCTTTACCCCCAAGCAGTCAGACTGTTAAACTCTCATTGACTGTCCCCTCACGTGCACCATGCACTTACCTGGACTTGATTATCACTGATTACCACCCATCATGCACTTTATTATTTAAACCATTCTGTTATGTACAGTGTTATATGTGTTATGTGTTTATGTATGTATATATTGTACTATGGTCTGTGGGAGCTCCCCTGAAATTTCGTTGTATACTTGTGTGCAATGACAATTAAAAGTCTATTCTATTCCATTACTAACCATCTGGGAATTTTACTGTGGTTAATGGTCATCATTAAAACCGGTAGCTGTTTCATCCCTAATAATGGACAACATTGCATCTAGACGGCATAATTCCATCCATGGTGTAGGATGTTACAGGAGGTCACGCTCTACTACGGTCTATTTGAAATTTGTGAAACTTATATCAGTGGCACTATGCTGTCGATAAGAAGACACTCATCATCCATTTAAGTATTTATCCACAGACGCCGGTCAACGTACCAGGTCCATTTCAATCCGTGCATATCTTTTATTCATTTCAATCCGTGTGTCTCACACCAGCAGGCATTCTGCAGTCCCACCACGACTGAAAACATCTTCACCAAAATGATGTCTGGGGAAACAAAGATTCATTGGTCACTTTTATTCATATATATTTAGTCTGAAGTTGCATCGTAAAAAGGAAAATGTTCTTGTGACCATTCCAAAGAAAAGACAGACACCTTGGAGGGTAGCTAGTGTGTAGACCCAACCTGTAGTACAACAATTTCAACCGCATAGTTAGTAGCACCCAGGTCACTAAGATCCTCCAACCAGGCTCGGCTGGTCCCCCCCCCGCACCAGACTAAAAAAGAGAAGCGATCGCTCCTTCAAGGCCGTAGCCCCCAAACTATGGAACCAGCTTCCCCTGGAGATTCGATCTGCCCCTACGCTGGAGACATTTAAGGCCCGTTTAAAACCCCACTTTTATTCCCTAGCCTTCGATTAATCCTGATTCTCCCACACCCTAACCCACACACTCCCATGCAATGTTATCCTGCCCCCTCCCTCTTGTATCTCTTCTTGTGCTCCTCTGTCCCTGGTGTGCTATACTGTACTTTGTGCTCCCCTATCCGCTTGTCCTATTTTTTGAATGTACTGTCCTGTCCTGTTGTGCCTTTTTGTATTTTATAGGACATTGATTTTATGCTTTGACTACTGTACAGCACTTTGGTTGGCTCTCGAGCTTTTAAATGTGCTCTATAAATAAATTACTTGACTTGACTTGGAGAAAAGACCATAGGCCACTAAACAAATGCTGGCCATAGGGGTGCAACTCAATGTAAAGACTCCAAAAGGACTTAGTTGGCTTTGTAGTTACAAGTTTCAACTAAGTTTGTTTTTATTTGTCACTCACATATAAAGTACATATACATTACAGTGAAATGCTTGGTTCTGTATGAGCCCCTGAGAATGGGCTTCATACAGTAAAGGTAAGTAAAAGAGGAATAACACATACAATATACAAACTAAAGTACAACCTTAAAGTAAAAAAATGCAGACAATGAGGTACTGTTTTTAAAAGGCAATGTGCAAATGCGGTATGAATGTAGTCACTGCAAATCTCTTTAATAAATATTAATAGATAAATATGATGTAGTGTTAAAGTGTCTAAAGTGAGTGTTAATGTAAGTATTTGTTTAAAGTGAGTGTGTGCATGTGGATGTGTGTGTGCAATGAGTGTAGAGATGGATGGACACACTTATTGGACAATACCTTTGCAATATACCAGCACTGTTTGCATATGACTTTTCCTCAAACGGAGCTACGCAATCATCTGACATGATGTGATAACTTCAATTAGGGAAACCCATAGGAGCCCTTCATTTGGGCAGATTGGCAGCAGAGTCACCTGCAATGCAATCGCGTGACAGATTGCGTAGCTCCGTTTGGGGGAAAAGTCATTATGCAAACAGTGCTGGTATTATAAACATTGCATTTAACATTGCATAGTGTGTTGATTGATCGTTCTAATATGCGGTCGAGCATCTCAAGATACACCACCTGGATTATATATTCATTTCAAATTAATTTGGCGTTCAGTCTTAGTCTTCATAGAGTCATCCCGATGTTGGCAACGCATTATTAACAACTGATCCAAAATCCAAACTTGAAGCCAGCAGGAACACTGATCGATGTCACCAATCAATCGATTATTATAATAACTAAAGTTAAAGTAATGTAAATCACCACAGTAGCCGACAACACCGTTTAGTTTGAGATGTATAACCTACGTTATGAAATATGAGTCTTGAGGCTAAACACACTGTAGCCAGGCGAGTTAACTAATGCGGCTACTATGCTAAAATTGCTAACTAACGCTAACTGGCTCATATGTTACCGCAAATGTAACGCTTACGCTGAAGACAAACATCTTACGAACAACACTCACAGTTACAGTTGTCACAGTAGTGATGTTTGAGTGATCAAACATTAAATAAAAACGACCTACTGTACCAGATCGCGTCACTTCTTGACAGACACACGAACAACTTTTCCTAGAATGTTTTTCTCCACCTTGACTTTCCAAGCTGCAGTGGGCGGGTACCAGGGTGAATAGTTGGGAATCTAACCAATCACACAAGGCGTATTACAAACACTGGGCGGGAACGGATCACATTAGAGAGCATCACTAATTGGCTCGTCAGATTTGAATGGCAGGGCAAACGTACCAACCATAATGTTGAAATGTATCGGTTGTGTGATTGGGTATTATATGTATCAATCAAACCATAACGCCCAATCATAAGGCGTTAAAATAAGTGTGAGTTCGTTACGTGATCTCCAGACCGCCCGGGTGGGCGGTGTCTGCGTTCCTTTCTTTAGTGAACTCACTAACACCGTGTAAACCACGACGTACCGAGGTACAAATCACGCGGATCCATTGATATGGCGAAAAAAAACCAAACACTGACCACCTCCGCGAGCAAGACTGATAATAAAGCAGCAGTGAAGGCCGACAAAAATATTATATTGAAAGGGTATTTTAGACAAATTCCCGTCTCTCTCTAAGCGTCCTATTTGCCTTTCAACTCGGGGTGTTCATGGTTTTAACTAAGGAGACCGTTTGACTGAAACAGGTAACGTAGACGGTGGGTTATTATTGTTAGCTACGCTAGGTTAGCTGCTAACGTGATGTGGCTAACAGCTAAGCTAGCTCCTGACAGGGAACCCACTGACACTGCTGTGTGACAGCAGGGCGTGATTTCAGAGGTTAGCTTGGGGTCGTGGAAGAAGGCGTCCTCCACGGAATAAAGTATGTTTTGTTGCCAAACGCTACATCGGTTGGCAAGTTTGTTTTTGTCTTGTTTTAGTTGAGCATGGAGTTGGATCAATCAATTTGACATGCCACCGTTTAGCTAGCCTCCAGGCTATGCTATTTGACAATTGATTGATTGATTGATTGAAAAGTTTATTAACAGATTGCAGAATGGGTACAGTACAGTACATCTCAATACATACAATTGTTAAGGGGATGCAGACCAGAGAAAGACTTTCGTCTTGTTTCCACCAGGGTCCCCCATTTTCAATTCATCATAACATATATGACATACATGACATACAGATAGACAGTACTGCTACATCTATACATTTATGACATATCAGATTTGCAAATACAGTACTGTTTGTGATACAAAAGTGTCCAGAAAAGGAGTGTATATACATTTGGCGTAGAAACTGTACATTGGAGGAGGTTGGTGGGGTTGGGTGGGTTGGGTGAGGGCTGTACATTGGAGGTGGGGGGGGGGGGGGGGGGGGTTGGGTAGGGGACACACACACATTTTACACTGTACATTGGAATGTTGACAAAGCCTTACTTGGTCATTTACTGTACAATTAGGTTAGGACATTTGTAGGGGCCAGTTTCGAATTGCAGTCTCACGTAGGTGTTTTTTGAGAGTGTTTTTGAAGGTGGGTAGTGATTCACATTCCTTTACAGCTTTAGGCAGGGCGTTCCACATTGATGTGGCATAATTGCGAAACGTGTTTAGTCCCTTGTTTGAGCCGAATCTGGGTTTTACATGATTTGTGGAGCTCCCTCTGGTGTTGTGATCGTGGTATTCACTGACCTTTGGGAAGTATTTTGACATGTACATGGGTACCTTGGTCGCGTAGTGTATCTTGTAGACCAGGCCCATTGCAAGTTGCTGTACTCTGTCGTCTACTCTAAGCCATCCTAGGTTGTCAAAGTGGGCAGGGGTGAGGTGGGTTCTAGGAGTCAGGTCAAGTAGTAGTCTGACTAGCTTGTTTTGAGATGTTTGTAATTTGTTTTTTAGTGCCTTTGAGGTGCTTTGGTACCATGAGGTGCAAGCATAGTCGTAGTACCCTTGAATGAGTGCTCCTGCTAGAGTCTTCAGGGTATTCTTGTTTACCAGAGAGGAGATCCGGTACAAGAATCGCGTTCGTTGGTTGACTTTTTTTATTACATTGGATGCCATTTTGTCACAGGAAAGATTAGCCTCTAGGATGGAACCCAGGTAGGTAATTTCATCTTTCCTTGTGACAATATTGTCACCCACTGTAACCGAGAAGCCGTCAGTCTTGCTGAGTTTGTTATTTGAACCGAAGAGAATGGACTCTGTTTTGCCCATGTGTAATGATAGTTTGTTGTCGGCGAGCCATATGCAGATTTTGCCTAGTTCCGAGCTGAGGGCTTTTTCAACCTGTAACTTGTTCTTGTCAGAGACCAGCAGGGCTGAGTCGTCCGCAAACAGGAACAAGTTGCAGTCACAAGCTGACGACATGTCATTTGCATAAATTAGGAATAGTAGCGGTCCTAGTATGCTTCCTTGTGGAACACCACAGCTCACTGTGAGGGGGGGGGATAGGGTACCGTTTACTTCCACCATCTGCTTGCAGCCTAGAAGTTGATTGATTGATTGATTGATTGATTGATTGAAAACGTTATTAACAGATTGCAGAATGGGTACAGTACAGCTCAATACACACCATTGTTAAGGGGATGCAGACCAGAGAAAGACTTTCGTCTTGTTTACATCAGGGTCCCACATTTTCAATTCATCAGGATGACATACAGATAGACAGTACTGCTACATCTATACATTATACCAGTTACAAGGGTCACATGTACACCAGTCACATACAAGGGTCACACACACCAGTCACATACAAGGGTCACACACACCAGTCACATACAAGGGTCACACACACCAGTCACATACAAGGGTCACACACACCAGTCACATACAAGGGTCACACACACCAGTCAGCATGATAATAATGTTATTTTCAGCTCACGTTACTTTCAAAATACACAATTGATTAGGAAACCGGTACACATGTTTATAAACTAGCCCAAGCGAAACGTTGACTCATTGCCCATATGGTTAAAGACGAGTTGTGGTGTTTTGATTGTTCAAAGCAGAAGACAATCCGTTACCAGTTGCTGCTAGTGATTATGATCACGATGCAGATCATCTACACCAGTACCTTGTAAATGCATGTGTATTTAACATGCATCATTGTAGCATGGTTCACAGATTAAATCGGGTTCATAAAGGGGGGGGAAATCCGATGCTGATTTATGTTGCACATAATCTCACTCACATCCCAAAACTCTAAACAGATTTGCACACATGCATTTAGTTTGACAGTTATTG
Source organism: Notolepis coatsorum (assembly GCF_963971535.1). NCBI lineage: Eukaryota > Metazoa > Chordata > Actinopteri > Aulopiformes > Paralepididae > Notolepis > Notolepis coatsorum. The sequence goes on from NC_140176.1 coordinate 9,868,236, forward strand.
AGAGTAAACACGTTTGAATATCGCTACCAGTGATGTCATAGAGGACATTGAATCCTTGTGTTGTTAATTACAGCTTCATGAAATGGTAATGTAGCAGTCCCTATAAGACCAGGTATTCATCTACATCATTTCATGATGCTGTACTTAACGCAACACAAGGATTCAATGTCCCCGATGACATCACTGGTGGCCGTATTCAAACTGATTTACTCTAAATAACTGTCAAACTAAATCAATCTGTGCAAAACTGTTTATAATCTTTGGACCCCCATTCTCTTGTCAGTAGTGTTCAGGGCCCTGTCAGCAGTGTGCTGGGGCCAATAGCTGTAATGTCCCTAACACCATGTTCTCTTGTCAGCAGTGTACGGGGGCCAGTTTGCTGTGCATGGCACCAGGAGAGGAGGCACCATGAGCGGGGAGCTGGATGCGCTGACTGTGGTGAACCAGCTGCGGGATCTTGCAGCGGACCCCCTTAACAGAAGAGCCATAGTAGAGGACCAGGGCTGCCTACCAGGCCTCATCCTCTTCCTAGACCACCCCAGCCCCCAGATTGTCTACTCTGCACTGTTGGTGAGTGTTATCCCTTTACACGTGCCTCTAGAGAATGCATACCGGTAGTTTCCCCTGTATGCCATGATGGAGCCTGCTCACCTGTCCTTCTTCCCCGGGGGTTGTGTGGCCCAGTGTTCTGTTAGGGTACGTCCGTGGTCAATGACCTTGTTATTATATTACTTGGGATGCACCGATACCGATAGCGGATATCGGTCCGATACCAGGCTAAAATAGAATATCGGTATGGGGAGAATTTCGGAGAATACTCAAATCTCATGCCAAGAAACAAATTTCTGGGGCGCCCCGGTAGCGCTACATACAGTACATTAAGACGCATGCTGCGTAATCGCAACGTCGTGGGTTAGAATCCGACCCAGGACATGTGTGTTGCATGTCCTGTCCTCCCCATCTCTTCTCTTCTCTCACTGACTGTCCTATCAATAAAAGCACAGAATGCCCTAAAAGATATCTTAAAAAGAAACTAGTTTCTTTACATTTCTATGAAAAACCTTTTTGTTGTTGTGCTGCGTGATCATTGTCACATGCAAGTCACGTTACCTAAACAAACGTTTTGCTCATCGGACCGATGCAATCAAAAACAAAAAAAATCCCGATCACCAGCCGATACCAATATTTGGCGGGGATGCAAAAAATTGTATGACACCGGACGACCGCTGACTGAGAAGGTGAGCAACACGCAGTCGTGTTGGAATAAACAGGGGCTACAGTTTCCCTCAGGTTCATACATTATTTAATGGTGGGTAAGATACACACATACGGTAGTTAGGTACAGAATATAAGTATATGTAACACTAGAAGTGTTGTTAGTTATTCTGTCAGTTTGGAAAATCTATTTGTTTTATTTGCTTTACTTGATACAGTGGTTGGCCACCACTAATACATTCATGTGAAACACTGGCCTAGCTTAATGCTCCAGCAGAGGTGTTTTTGGCCAACAGCTAGGCTAGTGGTTCGTTTCCATTCATTGTGCTAAGCTAGGCTAGCTTGCAGCCGGATAGCTTCCTACTGAACACACAGAGGACATTTGGTATCTACCGTAATTCCTCTAATAGTAACCCCGGCTTGTATTTGTTTCAACTGTAGCGGGTACCAGGCTTGTATTAGGAGGAGGCCTGTATAAGAGGGAGGCCTATATTTCAAATTTTCAAACGGATCATAATGAATAAATCAACATTTTGTGTCAGTTTGAATCCAGTCAAATGTACTGGGTTCATTTATTGAAACCAAGTACTGTATGAAATAGTAAACAGTGCAATTACAGGTGGTCACTGGTCATTTCAACGTTTTCAAAGTGAAATCAAGTAACTAGCTCAGTATGCAGCTCAGTATATTAGTAACCCGGCTTGTATTAGGAGGCCGGCTTATAATTGCTTAGCTCAAGAGCGCACCCGGCCATTAATAGAGACCCGGCTTGTATTTGAGACCCGGTTACTATTAGAGGAATTACGGTATCTTCTTGTCTGACTCTGGAGAAGACGGTAAGCACATTTCCCATAATGTTGGCGTGTTCCTTTTTAAGGCCCAAAAAATGCATTTGAAGTGTTTGACACGCACCTTGAAGCACATCGTTTTAAATGGCCGAACAACGCGTTGCTTGGATGTTGGAGCATGAAATGAGGACCCAGCGACCAAAACAAACAAGGCTGTTTGAGGAGATGACTTGACTTGCAATTCGACAAGGCAAATAGACAGACTCTGACTGAATTCATCATGATTTAATTAATAGATAAATATAATTTAACATAGATAGCCCATGTAGCCTTACTCTCTAATGATGACGTCACACACAACACCTGCGGAAAACCTCAACAGAACATTAACGTGCAAAAAATAAATAAAAATACAAATAATTGGTACAGCCCTATTACTTACCATTATTCTTTTTATAATGTTAATCTTTTTCTTAACCATATACAGTATATTATTATGTTGCATAACATTATTTTGAAGTAAATTATCTCTGTACGTTGAAACGATGTAGTCTTGGAATTTCTGCAAAGTGATAGTGTACACAACAGTGTACAAACTGCAGTAATCACGGACCTGTTTGACAAACAAAGCCTATTTATTCATTCAGGGAATGGGATGGGCATTTCTTTCAGTTACCATGATGTATAAAAACAAGCTTATAACGACTGTCCTACCCAACTTGACCTGAAGTGTAAAAGGAAGGGAGCAGCAGAAAATGTCTCTTGCGCAGCAGCGTACATGCCTGGTGGAGATGGCAGCATTGAAAAAAACTAGTTTCTGTCCCGGAACACGCTTGTCAGAAAAACACATCAACAACGCTGCCTGTGCACATGCCGTGTTAGTCTATCGTTTAAAAATGGTGGGAAATGCTTTTCTTAAATGAACACGCCAACATTTTGTGAAATTAGCTTATTGCGAGTAGAAAGCTATCTGGCTGCACGTTAGCCTAGCTTAGCACAATGAATGGAAGCGGACAGTGTCGGTTAGCCTAGGCATTGTCCAACTAACACCTCTCCCGAAGGCTAACCGGCACTGTCCGCTTCCATTCATTGTGCTAAGCTAGGCTAACGTGCAGCCAGATCGCTTTCTACTGAACGCACAGAGAGGAAACTGGTATCCATCTCCTTGTCTCTCTCTGGAGAAGACGATGAGCTAATTTCCCAAAATGTTGGTGTGTTCCTTTAAGTACTAGTGCCTCATTTCTACACACACATGTGGCTTCCAAAAAGGTGGGGGACGCACGCCTACCTCCTGGAGAGTATTCTTGATCTGGCAAACAGGGAAATAATTCTTCTGTCATCCACCACAGTTGTTTTCCTTGGTCTTCCTGGTATTTTGGTGTTGCTGAGCTGAGCTCACCAGTGTGTCCTTTCTTTACCAAACACTTGATTTGGCCACACCTAATGTGTTTGCTATATCTCTGATGGGTTTGTTTTGATTTTCCAGCCTAATGATGGCTTGCTTCACTGACAGTGACAGCTCTTTGGACCTCATATTGAGAGTTGACAGCAACAGATTCCAAATGCAAATAGCACAGTTGAAATTAACTCGGCTCCTTGTAAATGAAAGAATGAGGGAATAACCCACCTGGCCCTGGAACAGCTGAGCAGCCAATTGTCTGATTACTTTTAGTCCCTTAAAAGAGGGAGGCACATATAAAATGTTGTAATTACTACACCCTTCACCTGATTTGTTTGTAAATACCCTAAAATTACAGCTGAAAGCACTTCTTGATTGTTTCATTTCAGATCCATTGTGGTGCTGTGTACAGAGCCAAAATGATAAATTGTGTTGATGTCCAAATGTTTATGGACCTGACTGTATATTAATTGTAACATTCACTCTGTAAAGTAAACCTATGCTTTATGGACACTGCCGCACCTCCCTAAAAATAACTGCCCCTTGTCCCCATATCCTGAATCAAATGCCCAGCCAATACATCTTCTCTGGCGCCTGTACGGCCCCACACTGAAACAAACAAGACTCATGTCATTTCCCCTCAAGACGAGGGCCGCGAGAGAGTGAAGGTCAAATAAAAAGCACACAAAAAGCTCCCTCTGCTGCACCATACAGCAGCACAAAACCTACTTCTGTGTGGGTCTTTCAAGGCCGACGCTCGTTCGCAGTGCGCCATAAAAGCGTCAGACGAGGTGAGTCTGTTATGGCTTTCAGACAGTGCGTCGGGGGCCGTTACACTGAAGGGCGTTCCCTGCGCCACACAGACATGCAGTGGAACCCTGTAACAGCAGAGGAAGGGGACGTCTTACTGTCCTACACTACCGTGCACTCCTCCTACAACTATACTAATATCTTACGTCTGCATTCAATACTGCAGCACCCAAGTTTCAGCACTGTTTGATGAACATTGTTACTCAGCTGAAAGAGTTGTACCCTTCCTGCTGACTTGTCGTACAGAACTTGTAAGTCGCTTTCGATAAAAGCATCAGATAAATTACTAAATGTAAATGTCTGCTCTGGTGTTCCAACCAAGTAGGGGATAAAGAGAAGATCATTGCACACTATCTTCAGCTTGTTGATAGAACTTGTTTATTATGTTTATTAGTAGACAAAGTCCCACAGAGGAAGATACTTTGGGATCTGTCTGCTAATAAACACGTTCTATTTACAAGCTCAACACGGTGTGTGGGTTTCTCTCCCAACACGCCTGCCCCACAAGACTCTTATTGAAGTGTGCAGAAGTATCTTCTATGTATTCAATCCAAGTGTATATTTACCCTATAACCTAAAATATGGATACACCACTACCATTGCTGATAATGATTCCTAAATTGAGATTAATTACTTGATAAAAACAGTGACCCAGCACAGACCTTGGGTCCTTAAAGGCGTCAAAACATTTGATACATGATATGAAAGTACAGGTTCATACCTTCAAAATAAGCCATCACTTGTACAAATCAGGCAGATACTTTTCAATCTATGTCTTATGAATCATGCCGATAACACACTACGCATTCCTGAGCTACGGGGCTTCAAAGAAAACAATGTAGACTTTGACTATTTGTTTGGTGTCACTGGACAAAACTAGAGATCAAATAACTCTTTGTTATACATGGCTGGTACGGAACCAGATGTCAGTATCGTGCTAGGAGGTATACCTTCAAGGATCCATACTATACCGTCATCAATGATCTACAGATTGTGAAATGATACATTATACACAGGCTAGGCTATATCTTTTTTTAGTTAATCTAAAAATTGTTCCTTGCAGCAGTATTATACAGATTTTGTGATAAACATTTATTAAAATATACCATTTTGAATGAAAAAGCATCATGACATTTGAGCCGTAGTCGACTATACAAATCCTTAGTCGGGGACAGGCCTAATATATATATATATATATATATATATATAATGTGTATATAATAAAGAAAACGTCACACGGTAATTTGCACTGGAATAAAAAGTTTAAAAACCAATACCATAATATTGATATCGCTATACCCTCAAAAATAAGAAACATACAGTATTGTGATATATCATATTTTGGCCATATTGCATATTTGGTCATTCTCTGGTATACTATATTTCAGCCTGGTATAGGTGCACTCCTCCTAGACGCAACCTAACCTAACATGACTCAGTCAGAATGCAAGTGCTCTTTTATGTAACAGGTTATTGGCAACCCCTGAAGTATATAAACACTGAGGGAATGCTTGTGTATACTGGTTATATAATGTAGTTAGGGATGGGTACCGTTAACATTTGAACCGATATGGTACCGGTACCTGTGAATCGATACCGGTACCCAACGGTACCTTTTTTCGGTACTTTAGTTTATAAAAATGTAATCTACCTACCACAGTCGTGAAAAAAAAATCCAAACTTCAAATAACTATACACTTTCGACCGTTTTCGGCTTGCCATTGCCCCGACTGCTTTGTTGTTGAATCAAGTCAAATCCTAGGTAAGCGTATATTGTGCGTGTGAACGTTGACATGAAAAGAAAAAAGGTTTAAAAAAATAAATAAAAATTATGGTATCTCACGTGAATCGATACTCTGTAGTACCGTCGTGTTTCGGTAAGTACCTTTTAAAAGTACCGAATTCGGTACCCGTCCCTAAATGTAGTACTATCTCTACACACACACTTGTTACTACAGTATACTAGTAACTCACCTGTGAGGACATTGTGTTGACTTAAATTAATTCCCTAGCCCCTTACTCTAACCTTTATTCTTTAACCCGATTCATCTTTATTATTTTTTTTGGTGTGAGGACCGGTCAAAATGTCTTCACAATCCAAAATGTCCTCACATTAAAGGTGATTTGTAAAGAGGCCGGCTTCTCACAAGTAGTTAAACGGACACACACACACTGGGGACAGAGGGCTCTCTCCCGCCTGCTCCGCCTCGGTGCGTCTGCCTGCTCTCTGCCTGCTCTCTGCCCGCTCTGTGGCTGTAACGGCTAATGGCCGCCCTTGTCCTGACAGGCGGTCCGCTACCTGGCAGAATGTCGAGCCAACCGAGAGAAGATGAAGGGCGAGCTGGGGATGATGCTGAGTCTGCAGAACGTCATGCAGAAGTAAGGCCCTGTCGTCTGCACTGAGCCTCACACACACACACACCTACACACACACACACACACACACGCACACACTGTGCTCACCGTGCAGTTTTCACACAAAACCTTATCCTGGACATTTCTTTTTGTTTTGAACAGACAATAATGTGACTGTCTGCAGTTTCTTTCCTGGGCAGGAAGACAGCCACCGTCTCCCTGTCAGGATGAATGGGATTAATACTGAGTTAAAATCAGGGTGGTGAACAATTAATATGCTGTTTCTGCAGGTTAAAGATTTTAATACGTCCTGCCACCGTCGCCTCATTTTAATGTTTTTTCTTTTTTTTTTTACTGATGTAGGCTTGTGTTTACTCTCTGTTGTGCTGCGGTTGTTTACACGTTATTTTGCAGAGGCAGCTCATTTTCATTTCATTACGAGTGTTACTTGTTTTTAGCCTAATTAAATTGACCCTCATCCCCAGTTTTGTTTTGTAGCTTTTATTAAAAGAATAATGTCGACACATCCTTGAAAAATGTAGGCGCACAGCAGGGCAAAAACGGAGCGGTGTGATCTGTGACAATACTTGAAAATGCCCATCCTGTGCCCCGAGAGACGTCATGTGTCCTGACTGACCCGGGATCAGATCCCACCAGTGTTTCCTGCGTCTCCCCTTCACTCCTTAGTCATACATGCGCTCCTCTTTCAGTTTAGTCTTAGGTGCGTAATATGCCTTTTTAAAATCATTAGCACTCAAGAACCAACTATAGCCAGAGGGGAGTTCTCGGGTTTTAAAAGGTGTGTGTGTGTGTGTGTGTGTGTGTGTATGTGTAGTATGAGTGTGCGTGTGCACACAGTCCTCCAGGGAGCTAGTGTTACCAGAGGCTTCGTGACAATGGCACTAAGTGACAGCTGTTTATCATGAACACTCACATGTGAGTAGTAGGCCTATCTGGCTGTAGCTGGCGTCATGTCTTCTCCTCAGGCACTGCCCCCTGTGGCGAGCCAGTGTCACTTCAGCTTGTCAGGCCTCCTGTCAAGTAGGGGCCTCCAGTAAGAGCAGAAGCCCCCCCCCCCCCTCCTACTCCCATTCCAGTCACCGTGACTTTGGGGTAGAGGTCGTTCATAGCTGGACACAGTGGGAACAAATGGCTCAGGGGCGGGGGGGGGGGGGGGGGGGGGGGGGGGGCATGGAGTTGCACCACATTAGTGCAAATACCAAAATACCTTGTAAAAATTGGCATAGAAGTTTATTTTTTACAATTTATAATTGACATACAAAATTAATTCCTGTCTGTTCATAAAGGATAAGCAAGGTGCCTTGTAGTTTTTAACCTCTTAACTTGCACCGGGTCCTATAGGACCCGTTTTGCGCTTGCGCGCGTCTGGAGTCTCGGGGGTCAGCATTTTTTGTAAAACATATAATATATAGAATTAAAGCCCTATTTGTTGCCGATTGAATGCCACCTCATTCGACAAATCCGTAAAAAAAAATAAAAAAAAAAAGTACCCAGGGACAGTGCACATCTTCAGTGTCCACATCAATGTAAATGTGCCAGAATGAGCTAATGAGCTAGTTTTCATCTGTAGTACTAGTCCCTGCATGTCTTCATGGTGTGTGACCCTGGGCCAGGACAGGAATGTGGAGCACGGTGCCTCCGCTGGGGCCGCTCTGCCAGGCAGCTGATCCACTCGTATCCGGTTGCTATACATGGAACGGTGGCTTGGTGACATCATCATGTACATTGTAGCCCGCGGGGGGGGGGGGGTGTCCCAAGATGCCCCACATTAGTCCACACAGGGGGGAAAAAGGTTATCCACAAAAGACCTGTGGGAGAAGCAGGCCGCCTAAAGATATAGTAGCGGTAATAGGAAACAAAATGTATGTTTATTAAAAGCTATAGTGCACAAAATGAGACCGGCATAAAGAAGCCAGGAGCACAGAGCGTCCAACGCTGCTTGAGGAAGAACGGCAGTTAATCAAAACCTACTGCTGCCTCCATGTTGTGAATGTTATCTACAGCACCTTTTTTAAGTTGCTAACCTTATGGGCTTTTCCTTTTTCAAGGAAGGCTTTGACCCACAAACCTATGACTGTGTAAACCGTGGAGTATATACTGACACCGTGGAGACTGTTGTGAATGCGTTTCTGTTGAAGAAGAGGGTGTTTATTTTTGCAGTGGAAAGGTTAGGCAGTGACAGGGATGTCACTGTGGCTGTCTTCAGTCCCCTCTGGCAGGGGACCCTCCCCAAACCCACCCCCCACGGTGCAGCTGGACACTCTAACATCTGACGGAGAGTCGACGACCTTTTAGAAATATCAGCCTCTCAGCTCTGGGAGTGGTTTGGTTGGAGGCCACAACCCATTAATAGATAAACAGAGCCTCATTGTTTAATGTATGGGAGACTAGGGGGTCAATTTATTTGGTCATACCTGCAAACTAGTCACCTTTAGTCACCTTTTTTATCCCAAATTAGGTCTCTTAAGTGAAGTGAATTTTGTATATCTGTCACCCTTTTCACTCTCTGAGTTTGCAGGTATGCTTTTTAAATTGGATTGAAACTTCACATCTGTTTTTATTAAAAGACAAGTATTTTGTGTTATCTTCTAACATAGTCTCTTGATGTCAGAACTCAGGATCCATCTGCACTTCAGTGACACAGCTGAATTGCCATCATCTTCTTTGGCGTATATATGTCCCTCCCTCTCCTCCCTGTTCACCTCCTCTGTACCCCTCCTCCTCCTCTATATCCTCTCCTCCCTGTTCACCTCCTCTGTACTCCTCCTCTATCTCCTCTCCTCCCCCGTCGTCCTCCTCCTCCCTAAGGAGCACGACCCCGGGGGAAACCAAGCTGCTGGCCTCGGAGATCTACGAGATCCTGCAGGCGGCCGGCAAGGAGGAGGCGGAGAAGGCGGAGGCGGCGGCGTCCTCCTGCAGACGTAAGGCCCACTTCTTCCTGGGGTCCAGCAACAAGAGGGCCAAGACCGTGGTGCTGCACATCGACGGCCTGGACGACTCTGTGAGTGGTGATGATGATAATAATTAATAATAATGAATTGCATTTATATAGCACTTTTCTAGACACTCAAAGCGCTTTACAATGTAGGGTGGAAATTGCCTCCTTCACCACCACTGGTAGCACCCAACCTTGGGCTACGCAGGCTCAATGGCTGCCATAGGCACACATCACACTACACAATGGCTGAACGGCTCAGGAGACAGGGATTGATATCAGCCAATTAAGGGGAAGGGATGATTAGGTGGCCTTGATGTCAGACGCCTGATTAGGAATTTGGCCAGGAACGTCGGGGAACCCCCTACTCTTTGCGATAGGCGTCCTGGGTTCTTTAACGTCTTTCGTTTAGTAACAAACTAAAGTAATCAAGGCAGAAATAGGAATTCATTGCTGGTTCTTCTCTGTGAGATGTGGCATTCTAACACAAACATTCTAACACAAACTTTGCTACTAGAGGCATGGATTCTTCATGCTCCAAGAACAAATGATAGTTTGTGGAATTATTTCATAAAATTTGGGGAAATTCTCTGTTCTAATGGTCTGATATTTTGGACAGGATGGCAAAATAAAACTCACTCTCTCTCACTCACATTCACACTCACACACTAAAATGGGATTGGTTTGACGACTCCGTCCCTCCAGTGGTGAGAGGTTATTACAGCGGTCATCCCCCACTGCCCAGACCTTTGGTCACACTGTGTTGCACCGTCCAGTGGGGGGGCGGACGGACGGACGGGACATTCCAAGTTGTTATTGGATTTCTTCAAGCAATCGCTAATCTAGGACAACATCAAACTGGAGTAATGGGAGACGGGCGACGAGATCCTGACTGAGAGAGTAGGCCAGTACAGTAGCACACTCCTACGCAAAGACCACATTTTGTCTTCCGTGACCAAATTAGTTTGAAAGATAAATGCAGCTATAACGTTTAATTGGGTGTATATACAGAGTATCGCAAATAACCAAGAATTAAACTTGTTATGAGTTATGCAGCGATGTAATTGTCAGAAATGTAAACGGCGTGTGCTATGGCTTGTCAAATGACGCTCGCCGGATGTTTTGTCTTCTGACTCGAGACTCGAAGCACGCAATAGGTTGATTGTGGTGACGATCGAAAGGCGGCAAATTCAACTTTCCAACAATGTATTGGTTGATCGGCGAAAACACAGCCCCAAGCCGACAGACGGGGAGCAAGTGCTGCGACGTGTGATAAAATGCGATTTTCTTTTTTGTTTGTTTCTTTTTTTTTCTGTTGTTAATTAATCAAAATGTATGCGATAAAGCCCTAAAAAAAATATATGTATATATAAAGGAATACGTGCCGCCATTCTAGACCTTTTCAAACATGACAACGTAAACATTCCAAATGGCCCCTGTTTATTTCCTGTTGCATTGTTTGCTAATACGGTAGCTGACAGGAAATAAACCCTCTCTCTCTCAGTGTGTGAGGAGGATTGGCTAGATTGAGAAGTGGCTGTCTCTCGGAGATCAAATTAATGAAGGTTTACGGCATATAGAACGGACATTCAGACACGGCAACGCACCTCCGAACAAGGTGTGATAAACATGAATCGATATCCCATTTCCTTGGCATGAAACGGGAAATAGTAATCAACCCATTCGGGAACTTACATTTTAAAGTTAAATGCATCAATCTGGTGCACTTTGAGAGCAAAATAAAGAGTCTAGATCTATGATGAACTTTGTGCTCAAACACAAAATAGACTAGACTGCAGTGCTTTCTCCCTGCAGCCTTTTCCTCAAGTCAGTCTTTTACATTAAGCACCCCCCACAGCCCAAATGAAATTATAAAAAAAAGAAAAGAAAAAATGTATAATTTCTTACTTTGACTGCCGGAAAACGCTTTAACACGTCATTCCCGGCCATGCTCAAGTTGCCGGAGGACGCTTTACAGCGTCCTTATATCAATATTTAAAAAATCTGCGATCGGATTCATATTTCCCCTCCGCTGGCCTGAGATCCACCAGGAGGACCCACTGAGCTCTCTGGCGGTTCAGGAGCGCCATCTGGTGGCCGATCGGCGCAATCGCCAAACAGGAAGTGCTATGGAGGTTGTGCTGGTCGGCCTTATTACTTCCGGGCACTCTGTTTGGCTACCGGGACTCGATCTCGACACAATACATAGCGATCGATTGCCAATAACTCGATAAACAACATGATTTGGACATATATACTATTATACAAGCTGGAAATGGACCCGATATTTCTACATACCATAATAGGTAAATGACTGTTCCACGCTCATCGCCCAACGGCGCGAGGAGGATACGGTAAGATTCAGCGTTATTTTTGATCGTATTCCATATAAACTGTTATGATGAACATATCACCCACACTAGATGAATGATATAACGCTGCCCACGGAATTATAAACGATCCCCCGCCCATCCGGTCATCATCAGATCATACGTAGATCATTCTAGAAGTACGTCCAATTGACATTTTTTATATCGCCCCGATTGCCATCAAACTGTATTTCATCATCAATATAATGCATTTGGGGCTATATATCACGTTCTGGAGAAAGCTGCAGAAAGAGATGAAAACATACTTATACATTAGACCATACTTTACTATGAATATGTGAATGAAAAAGTTTAACGTTGCTACACAATGAACAATACATATAGGACTTTGAATGGGCCCTAATAATGGCAATGTAGCAATAGAATTTAAAAAGTTATAGCCCTGCAAAGAAGGGGAATTTCTCCATAGACAAATAGCGCTGGCAATCCACAGTCATTTTCCGGATTTCTGGCCGGCACCCATAGTGTTAAATATATATATATATATATATATTTTTTTTTATTTATCTTTTCCTCCGATTTTCTCCCATCCCAATGTTAGTCGTTATGCCAATTCCCAATCCCCTTCCTGGTCGCTGCGTACTTACCCCCCACAGTCGGTCTGGGAGAGTGGAGGCTATCACGTGCTTCCTCCGACACACGTCTAGCCAATCAACCGCTTCTTTTCACCTGGCAGCGCGGACTCTCACTGAGAGGGTGTAACGTGTGGAAGGATCACACTACCCCCCTTAGATCCTATCTGCGCTGAGCAGGCGCCCCGACCGAACTGTAGGAGTCGCTGTTTACAACGACCTGGACCCACCCCGCCAGCTTTCCCACCCTCTAATACAGCCAATTGTATTAGTGTGAACGGCCAGCCAAGCTGGTGACAACGCCGGAGCTGTGAGCTGGATTCGAACAGGCGAATCCAGCGTCTCCGGTGTTGGTGACGAACGCAATCTCCGCTACGCCACCTGACCGCCCTTAAATAATTTTGTTTTAATAGTCTAGTTCATAGCAGCGGCGGTCCTAATTCAGTGCCGCTGCTGAATGCATATAGGGGAAACACCACTTAAAAAATTTTTTTTTTTTACATTCCGATTTTGTTCCACTAATAATGATTGGAGTGAGGTGAACAGACTGAAAACATGATCTCATTAGATGAAACGGATGATGTATATATATTTTTTATTCCAGAGTCCAAAGTTTTCTGTTGGAGACATAATTTGCAGTTGAAAAAAGGTAATATAATCGCAATATATCGTGACTCTAGTATCGTGATAATATTGTATCGTGGGGCCTCTGGTGATTCCCACCCCTACTAGCAACATAGTTCCTCCAACGAGGTCTGTGCTCGACATCCTGGACGTCAGACTATTACAATCGTGTCCAACAAACCTGAGTAGGTCAACGCGGTTTCTTTCCATTACTGTTGTCATGACTTTCCATCCTGTTGTCATGGTGATGATGGTACGAGTATCACTTTAACCGGTATCCGTCAGACTTTGGGGTGGTGGCTCGGTGTTGTAAATGCCAGCCACAGTGGGATGTTGAGATTGAACCTGAACGCCGCTCTACAGGAGAGCTGCAGCTAGCCAGATCACATGGTGACAGACCACAGACTGCAGCTACAAAACACACAACAGCCTCTGATACCAGCAGCACTATACATTTACTTAATCAAACGCTGCCTGTAGCAGTTGAATACCTGCAATGAATGAATAGTTTATTTCGAACAATAAAATAATCAAGAAATAACAACAAAATATATATAAAGTAAGATCAAATTATTTTCAGTCTTTTATCTTTCATCAACCACTTCATTAGTGCTACATAACCAAGTGCACCTTCACGGTGTTCAAATGTCTTCCAACTAAATCATCTGCAAACAAAATCACTTGACGCTCAGTCCATCGATCAAGTTAATATACAATCATTACTGTTAATCAATATTTTTCAATCTATTGTCCATCCAATATCTTTTAGGAAGCAAAGGGTATATGCTGACTAGATCAGAACAAAAACTAACAAACGACAAGTCAATAATTTCAACATCTCCATTAATGACGTTAATGAGACATCAATTATTGGACATCGTTGATACTATGGACATTTTTGGAATTCCTTTGCACCCGTCGTTCTTATTTCAGGGGCATTCTCTGAAATGTTATAGAGCATCCTTGCCATAGTAGCTACTGTTAATGTCCTAGTCTTGAATGAATGAATGAATGAAAACCTATATTTAAAATGGACACCACAGCTACATTGGACCAGTCACAGTGGACAGACCAGATGTGTTGTTTGCGTGTTTATAGCACGAGTGCTAGTTTTCAACACCAGTCCATTGAGGCTTTGCTAAAAGATAGAATAAAATTAACAGTATAATACAGAATTAAAATCACAAATCAGAACAGATAGTTACCAGAACAATAGTCCATGATCAAAACAACAAAACCAGCCCGCGTCTACATATGTGAGCACTGCTGCTTTGATTTCAGCCATACTTTTGAGTCCTCTGTTGAAAACGTTGGCATTGGACTCCAGTTTTAAGCCAGTAGGCAGAGAGTTCCATAAGTTTGCCCCGTTAACAGAGAAGGCAGACTGTACAAACGAACTCTTGCACATGGGAACAGTACAGTCACCATTATTGGAAGCTTGTGTGTTTGCTCTGCTAGAGCTCCAACGTCTAACCACCAGTCCAGAAGATAAAGATGAGAGATGATTGTGCAAACATTTAAAAACAAGCCTAATATTACAGAAAATTACAAAATGTTCAAACGTGAAAAGATTGTGCTTACTCAAAACACTGCAGTGATGCCATCGCATTGGTTTACAGCCCATGATTTTTATAGCCTGTTTCTATATTATAGTTATGGGTTTTAGTATGGTTTGTGACCATGTGATACAATAAGACAAGTGGGGAAAGAATCGTGCATATAAAGTTGAGCAGCTTTAGTTTACAGATCCCTTCTAATAAAACGAAAACAGTTTAAATTAGGCTTGACCTTCTTACATACATAATGTACCTATTTATCAAATTTTAGGTTCTTGTCTAATATGATTCCTAGGTACTATTATTATGTATCATATTTATCAAGCGGACAGTGCCGGTTAGCCTAGGCATTGTCCATCTAACACCTCTCCTGAAGGCTAACCGGCACTGTCCGCTTCCATTCATTGTGCTAAGCTAGGCTAACCTGCAACCAGATAGCTTTCTACTGAACGCACAGAGAGGAAACTGGTATCTATCTTCTTGTCTCTCTCTGGAGAAGACGGTAAGCTAAAATGTTGGCGTGTTCCTTTAACCACTGCCATGTTCTTTCACCACACGTACCACACGTTCACCTCCCGCTGCCTCCACCGCTCCAAGTGTCTCACCCAGCACATCACCTCTGTCAGCTCCTTCCCTCAGGGAGGAGATACCGGTCCATACATACCAAGAGTTCAAGACTTATGAACAGCTTTTCCCCCCAAGCAGTCAGACTGTTAAACTCTCATTGACTGTCCCCTCACGTGCACCATGCACTTACCTGGACTTGATAACCACTATGTTACCGCTCATCATGCACTTTATTATTTAAAATATTCTGTTATATGTACAGTGTTATGTGTTTCATGTATGTATATATTGTACTACGGTCTGTGGGAGCTCCCCTGAAATTTCGTTGTATACTTGTGTGCAATGACAATTAAAAGTCTATTCTAATCCATTAATACATTGAGAATCAATACATTATTTTTTTAAATCACGATACTCAAACACATTATGTGTTTTTCTTTTTAACCCCGTAGAGCCGGAGGAGTCTGTGTGAGGAGGCCCTGCTGAAGATCAGAGGAGTCATCAGCTTCACCTTCCAGATGGCCGTCAAGAGGTGTGTGGTCCGGATCCGCTCGGACCTCAAGGCCGAGGTAAGAGTCTCTCTGGACACACAGCCTGATATATACTGTATATATATGATAAAAATAATAAAGATGTTGCGCTTTAGAACCAAGAGCAAACCTCATCAGTTTGTTTTCCTCAGGTGCCTACCTTATTAACCTGTAAATTAAATTGACATGATCAACTTCAGAGGCCAGAATGTGGTGGGACCTATAAACACATTTACTATCCAATAGCATTGTGAGGCTGAAAAACAGAACCCATTGACTATGTAAATGTACTCAAAAAGTAAACATTTAAAGACTTTTTTTTTTTTTTTAAATAGCTAAAAGCTAAAAGTCATGTTGTAATTTTGCAACCGAGGGTCTTACAGGGTTGGTGTCAGCCCCTCGCCTCTGGAACAGCTTCCCCCACATTAGATCTGTCCAGAGCCTAGAGGCCTTTAAACCGCTGCTGAAAACGCACCTTTTCTCCCTGGCCTTTGACCAGAGTTAGCCTGCCACCTGTCAACTACGTTTGCTGTTACTCTGGACTTTCTGTATCTATTTTATTACCACTTCTTGTCTCTTTTTATATTGCACCTTGCTTTACTGTATTTTATTTGTTACTGTACGTGTTTTTTTTGTTGTGTTCTACCTGTAAAGCACTTTGGGTGGCTTTTAGTCATTGTAAACATGCTATATAAATAAAGCTGGCTTGACTTGGACATGCTATATTACAGCACAGTGATGGAGCCTTAATACCACTTTCATTGACAATAAACTCACCCCGAATGTGGCGTTTGGAAATTATCGTAAAAATAAAGATACTTATGCTTCAGAAACGAGAGCGAACTTATCGGATGTTTTCCTCATGAGCACCGAAGAGAAACTTGTAGACTTTTACCGCTCAGCGACGGAGGCTAAGCAACACACTTTGACAATGAACTCGCCCCAGAATGTGCTGTTTTGAGATAGATCAAGGCGTAAGAGTTCTAACAGACCTCTCCGTTTGTTTTCAACGCCATGTGTCTGCTGATTCACATTACATTTTTATTGTCACGTCATTCAGTACTTTACAGCAAACAAAATAGTGAAATTCACTTTGTTGTGGTTCCTCAACCAATAATATAAATAAAATAAAATTGGCATAGAATAAGATCAAATATGACTAAAATTAAGATGACTATGTAAAGTTCTAAAAAGTGTGCAGTGCAGATAACAGGATGGACTTGGAAAAAAGTTGTGTGATTGTGCAAATGTTTAGCAGTGGGTAAAATGCAATGTGCAAAAAAAATCATTTATAAATGATTCATGTTGCAACTGTTTTTAACTGATTGCACTGCACATTGTTTTGTTGTTTTATCTTGTTGTACACTCAGCAGTTCTGTAAATGAGGTGGCCTCACCTCAGAGCTCACCGGAGTATAAATAAAGGTTTCAATCAATCAATACAGTTTGATTGATTTATCAGCAGCAACTGTGTTTCTCTGATAACCTGGGCTGAATGATGGCTCCGAGTCCTAGTTTTGAGATTTCTCTTGGAAATAATCGGGAGCTATGAGGCTACTGAGACTAAAAACTAACCTTCTGCGTCCGCTTCCCTCAGGCCCTGGGCACGGCCATCAGCTCCACCAAGGTGATGACGGCCCAGCAGGTGGTCAAGGCAGAGAACGGAGGAGAGGTGAGACACGACGAGGCTCACAGAACAGAACGCACACACAGTAGATCTCATTTGGCTTCAGTCAGCGTGTAAAGGAAGGAAGCTTGACCCCATTGACTTTTGTTAAAGGCTGACTAGCCGGGGTTGGTATGAGGAACAAGCTTGGATCGTGCTGAGAGTGGACCAGTGGGGTTTGGGCTTTTGAGATATTGTAAGCAGAAATCATTAGCATTTGTTAGCAATGGTAGTGAACATCGACCACATTCCTGAAAAAAATCACAGGCTGAAATGCTAATCCTCAATTAACATTCTCAAATATTTCAGAAATTGTTTTTGTGTGAAATCTAACTTAATTGTGTATTACGATGAATAAATGCAATAATCCAGATAGACGATGAAAGATGATAATATCGATATATATATGGTATATATATATTGTCCGGCCCTAGAGGGTGTGGAGTAGGTGAAGAGTGATGATTCACAGTGACATGATTAGCTGGTCATATCTGTGCCCTGGGGCTGTGGGCCACTTGCTCTCTGCCTGTCATGTGACCATCTCCGTACGCCCTGAGTGTGTCCCCAGCCCCCAGCCTCTAGACAACCTCTCTGCCTGTCATGTGACCATCTCCGTACGCCCTGAGTGTGTCCCCAGCCCCCAGCCTCTAGACAGCCTCTCTGCCTGTCATGTGACCATCTCCGTACGCCCGGAGTGTGTCCCCAGCCCCCAGCCTCTAGACAGCCTCTCTGCCTGTCATATGACCATCTCCGTACGCCCGGAGTGTGTCCCCAGCCCCCAGCCTCTAGACAGCCTCTCTGCCTGTCATATGACCATCTCTGTACGCCCTGAGTGTGTCCCCAGCCTCTAGTCTAGACAGCCTCTCTGCCTGTCATGTGACCATCTCCGTACGCCCGGAGTGTGTCCCCAGCCTCTAGACAGCCTCCACCATTATATTCAGACCCGGGGCAATACATTAAGACTCCTTTATTGTCAACTTACATAAGGCAATTGATTACAGTGGCGACAGTGGCTCAGGAGGTAGAGCCACTTGACCCCTAACTGCTTCCGATGAGCAGGTCGGCACCTTGCACGGTCAAAAGATAAATATCGGTATGTGAATGGGTGAAAGCTGTTATATAAATGCAGTCCATTTACCATTTACAAATAATTAATTACTTGTCATTACCAAGTAATTAAGTTATTTATGTTATTACACAGTAATTAACATGTAATTTGTGTATCTTTTTTTAAATCGACTGCTACCCAATTTAGTTGTCTAAACTAGATTTTTCCCCCCCAAAATGTATTCTGATATATTCGAGAATGTTAATTAAAAATCATATATAAATCGTATACCGGCGTATCACACTTCCTAATATGATATGCACCAATATGATGAACTTCATGAGTTGAGTTCCCATGACTAAGCAGATATAGTGATGTATATCCTTATTGAAAATAATCCTGGATATTGTGATATTTCTTCCGTACCGCCCCGCGCCTTAATCACATTACATCTGAACCTTCTTCTTCCTCACACACAACTCCCCAGTGTTTCTTATCCGCGACTCCGTGAAGAACGGATGCAATATTCCACCAAAAGAGCAAACTGACGGGGGCGTTACATTTAGAGCTATACACCTTATGACCAGCAGGGGTCAGACCTGACTCAGCCATGTATTTGATGGTTTGAGGCAGTGTCTGCTTCTGTTGTCCTATGCCTGTTTCTAGGTGCATTTGTAGGCTTTGTAGTGGTTTGTGTTCACCTGTACAACCTTGGGGGGGATAATAATTAATTCAAGACGTATCAACAACAACCATTAATACCCTTGTTGCTATTATTTTACTTATTTTTACTTTTATTTCTACGCCCCACTATCCGCTGGGTGCATACTATCGTGTTTTGTAACCGATTACAGAAATCCAAGAAGCCTATTGGAACGTGAGGTTCTTCTGATATGATGTTGATTAATATATCTGCATTATTTTATCCCACTTTATGCTTTGCTCTTGCCGCTTGTTTTACACAGATTTTATGTCTTTATTTCTTACTGATGTAAAGCACCTTTGAACTGCAATCCCCCGCATGAAGGGTGCTATACAAATAAAGTTATTATTATAATTTACAAACAATTACAAACGTATAGTGGTGTGATGGACATGACAACAGAACCTTAACCCTTTCACTGCCACACAACAGCAGGTTAACCCTTTCACTGTGACAATACACAGAAGGTTAACCCTTTCACTGCCACACAACAGCATGTTAACCCTTTCACTGCCACACTACAGAAGGTTAACGTCGGTACTGTGATAGTAAAGGGTTAACCTTCTGTAGTGTGGCAGTGAAAGGGTTAAATGGAAAGCACAACTTCCCCCCCCCACCCCCTAATCTTGGTTCCCCCGTCCCACGTGCAGCTGATCCTGCCGTTCCACGTGGACTCGGACGGCGTGCTGGAGGTGGAGGAGAACACCAACATCCCCGACTACCTGCCCGAGGACGACAGCCCCTCCCTGGAGCCGGACCGGGCCGTGACGCGCGTGGGCTCCATCACCGACGGCAGCGGCTGGCTCAGCACCGCTGCCAACTTCCTGACGCGTTCCTTCTACTGGTGACCACTTCCTGTCCCCGTCCCCCTCGACCCCGGCCACCTTCCTCCGAAACTACCGTCAGACAACCGCCTTAGACTCCCCAGCTTCCCGAACCCCCCGCCCCCCCCCCCTACCTGAGTTCTGCCCCTCGCCGGTCATCCCGACACGACTCTATAGACTCCCCTCCGCCAAGGACGCAAAGTGTGTGTGTGTGTGTGTGTGTGTGTGTGTGTGTGTGTGTGTGTGTGTGTGTGTGTGTGTGTGTGTGTGTGTGTGTGTGTGTGTGTGTGTGTGTGTGTGTGTGTGTGTGTGTGTGTGTGTGTGTGTGTGTGTGTGTGTGTGTGTGTGTGTGTGTGTGTGTGTGCGCGTGCGCGCTGGACAACCGAGTGGAACCTGCAATAACCTTAACTTGTACAGTGTATATATATATATCAGTGGTTCCCAAACGGTGGGGCGTGGCCTGCACAAACTGCAGGGTGGGGGGTGGGGGGGGGGGGGGGGGGATAGAGGGAGACAAAATGATGTCCTACTACCAGTGGAATACCGGCACAGCGCTAACACAGTGTGGAGAGAGGAACAACAGAATCTGAGCAGAACGAAATGTACCGTAATTCCTCTAATAGTAACCCCGGCTTGTATTTGTTTCAACTGTAGCGGGTACCAGGCTTGTATTAGGAGGAGGCCTGTATAAGAGGGAGGCCTATATTTCAAATTTTCAAACGGATCATAATGAATAAATCAACATTTTGTGTCAGTTTGAACCCAGTAAAATGTACTGGGTTCATTTATTGAAACCAAGTACTGTATGAAATAGTAAACAGTGCAATTACAGGTGGTCACTGGTCATTTCAACGTTTTCAAAGTGAAATCAAGTAACTAGCTCAGTATGCAGCTCAGTATATTAGTAACCCGGCTTGTATTAGGAGGCCGGCTTATAATTGCTTAGCTCAAGAGCGCACCCGGCCATTAATAGAGACCCGGCTTGTAATTGAGACCCGGTTACTATTAGAGGAATTACGGTATTCAGATTTCAACACAATGTGTTGCACCCGAGGGCTGTAAACAAACACTGTTGCTCGACGGTTACCATCACACACACAAGATCAGTTGTGTCAAATCAGTGATTGTGATCATCCAACCAGGGAGAAAAAGAAATCATGAAACAAAAGTGAACGGTTTTTTTTGGACACTGTCGTCGGGACACTAAGAGAAAAGCTGACTCGCCCATAATAACAACCAGCGCTCCAGGTAACGTTAGCGGTGTTCACGTCGCGAAGCCCAAAATGAGAACATAATGACGGGGTGGAGGCACACCTCTCTCCCCTGGCTTCACACCTACTGAAAGGTCTTCTTTCTTTCTTTTTTATATTATGTTTTTGGTGAGATATTCTTTTTTTTTTTTAAACTTTGACCAGTCACCTGGTTCTTTTAGCGTTTATCGCTTTTTCTTCTCATTCATACTTGGTCAAGTTCGACCGACAGAAGCAGGCTGAAAGGGTTCAGATGGGGGGGGGGTAGACACTCTGGGAAAGGCACGGCTGCCGTCCGCGATTCGAACGCGCTCAGCCCCAGATCCGCGCGAGCGCGGTTGTCCACGGCGCTGAAATAGCACTCGCGGTACGTGGTGAGCTACTGGAGCTCCCCTTGGTGAGATATTTTATTGTTTTTTTTTCCGGGCAGTCTGGCAGAGAGAGAGAGAGAGGAAGT
The DNA here is from genome assembly GCF_963971535.1 of Notolepis coatsorum. Lineage (NCBI taxonomy): Eukaryota > Metazoa > Chordata > Actinopteri > Aulopiformes > Paralepididae > Notolepis > Notolepis coatsorum. The sequence goes on from NC_140176.1 coordinate 9,889,945, forward strand.
ATGGGAGGATAGATGGGTTAAGACATTCGGCAAATGTCGCCGGGTCCGGGAGTCGAACCCGGGACGGCCATGTTGCACCGCAGTGCTGTACGTTGTGTGCCACCCTGGCGCCCCTGGTTTGCATTTCTTTTATAAAAATTAAAAGCGCTTATCTAACTATGACACCCAGTAAATGTACATCAGAACACTTAAGAGTAACCTCAAGTTTAATGTTGGAATGAAAAGAGACCAGTAGAAATTGGTAATTTTCAAAGTTCTGTAAGAATGTAGTAAAATAAATTAGGTGCTGCCACTCGAACCGAGTCATATATGTAGTTCAATACTTGATATTTCATGGTAAAAAGCTGTTGAAGGCATACCCGGGTACTGGCTTGGTGGGGGACTGGGGGTTACGTTTGGGAACCACTGGGATATATATGATACGATGAGCTACAACGCCACTATGGTCTGTTTGTGCAGAGTGACTGCAGCCATAGATGGAACTCACAAGCAGTAACCAGACGACGTCAAAATTGACCTAAAACCCTGCCCTCCCTCCCTTTTTTTTTTTTTATCCTCCGGTCACGACCGTCGCTTCCCTCAGGAAGAAACCTTTGGGAGACACCGGTCACCAGGGGAGGATCAACAAAAGAGGGTGGGGTGTGAGATGATGGGTCAGCAGGTCTATGCGTTTTGTTTGTTCTCGCACTTGCTTTGATGTTTTTTTCCCCTCGAGTTCCAACGTGTCTTCGACTGAAACCAAATAGCGCTGCGGGAGCTGTACCGGTCGTACTGGGAGTTGTGGCAGGATTTCCGTTTTCTATCTCCAGTTGTCCTCCTCACTGAGGGTGACACTGCATTAGTCCAAATTTCTTTTTATATATATATATGCGTGTGTGTATTCGCATGAGTTCTCTCTCCCTCTCTTTCTACCCCCCTTTTGAAGAAAAAAACATCATCCCCTCTCCTCTCTTTTACAATCATCTGATTGTCCCTAATTCAAAAAAGTTTCCCTTATTTTTTTCTCTCTAAAGCAGGCTGTAATTCTCGCGTGCCAATTTTAGCTTGCCGCCTTTATTCACAATTACGCCTCGTTTATTTTTATTGTTTGTGTGCCTTTTTGACGCTTCCTTACTATGAACTATCATCACCGCTATTTATTTGTCATTTTAACCTCCTTTCAAAGATATCTTGAGAGCTCTGAGCTTGTTCTGGCCGTTCTCTCAGAGTCCCCCAGTGGGGTCTGAACCCCCCCCCCCCCCATATATCCCACCAGGACGTGCAGCTTCAGTAGTCTAGTTAGTAACCTAGAAAGGGGCCGTAGCCCAGTTCAACCAATGGCTGCCGTTGGCTGCGCAGTACAGTAGTAGGGCTGTGGATGCATGAAGAAAAGGGAAATCACACTGATTAGCCTCCTGGCTGCTTTGCTAATTAATAGACTATCCCTCGTTAGTCTGTAGTAATTCTCTGTCATTAAGACGCGGGACTCTTGATGATGTAGGAAGGGGAGAAGCGTGCGTGCGTGCGTTCTGTTTTTAAGTAGTGACTCATCCGACCGACATCTCCTCTCCACCTATCACACGGCCTCTAGGGCCACCTCTCCACCTATCACACGGCGCCTAGGGCCACCTCTCCACTTATCACACGGCCTCTAGGGGCCACCTCTCTCTCTGGGTTTTTAAGACGTAATACTTTCACCATCAGTGTTACGGTCATCTGAAGTTTCGAGCAATATCTCAGATAAAACCTGGGTTATTTAAGACCCGGGTCGACACCAGCGCGCCAAATACGTGTGTTACTACCCCGGTCTGTCTGTCTGCTTAGTTCTCACTTTAGCCAGCTGTGTCCTTAAAGCAGAGATGTTGTTGGTATCACACACACACACACACACACACACACACACACTTACCTCTTACCGTACATTGGGGACGTAACATTAATTCCGTAGCTCCTAACCGTAACCTTAGGAAACGCATGCCGCCTAAGCCTCACCTCATCCTAACCTTAACCACTGATCTGAAGCTTTTTTCTAAATTGGGGACGGTGTTTTTTTTTTAACGCCGGTTTTGGACGAGACGTGTCCCCCAGTCAACCGGAGTGTAGTCTGAAAGGCGTCCCGGATTTTATGCTATGTCAGGAACACGCACACATATACACACAGAGACACACACACACACACACACACACGCATACAGAGACACACACACGAAGCATGCCACGGTGCCACCGCAGTTGTCTGAAGGGCGGTGGAGGTGTGTTTGTATCAGGGGTGTGTGGATGATATGTACATTTTGTAAATGGTGCCTGACGTCCTGTAGTTTCAGTCCTCGCACGTGAAGGGAATTTCGACATTTTCAAAACGCTACATTTGCCGTTTCTGGGTCACTACTACATTTAAAAATGTCCCACCACTACAATATAACATTATTAACACTAAAGTGAAAGACCGTAGCCTTTAGAACTGTCTTTTTAATTCTATACCTTTTTTTTTAAGTTTAATGTCTCCCGACTCTTTCGTCGTATTAGTTATTCCCTCTTTAATTATGATCACATCTCGGTTTGCGCGTGCCGCGTCTCTTGTCATAACGCGTATATTACGCAAAGTGCTGATCGGGCGACTTTCATTGTTTTTCATGGCGGAGACGCGTCACAACCGCTTGAGGTCAAACCGTCCCTAAGAATGACCTCGTTGACCTGAAGCGGTTGTGAATAATATTATAATGCATTGATGAGCTGTGTTTTAACTAAGCATTTATTTAAAAGAAAACTAAAAACCTGAAGCCATAGAATGAAGTTTGAGATCATAAGTATTAATATTTAATTATCTTTTGTCTTCCTTATTTTGTCCAATGCGCACAGTGGCGATTTACATATTTGCACCATGTAAATCTAATTTTTTTGCATTTTTGTTATCCGACATCTCTTCTACCCTATAGAATAATGAATACTTGAACACGTTTTAGGAACTGTTAAAAGCACCCTTTATGGCATAACCTTTCATTTCACGACATGGGAACGGCTGACGGAGAGAACCATGTAATAAGTTAGTCAGCAGTAATGTAGCGTCACATGTACAGAGCATCGTCTGCTATCAAATGTAATATAACGTATCGCGAATCATGGAGGAGATGGTTGATTCCCTTTCACCGTTATTGCAAATAATGTTAAAAAGAAACTGAAAACAAATGTTGGGTCTTGTGTGTTTTTAAAAAAAAATTATTTATACATTTTTGACACTGATATTCATGTACATATATGTAGCTATGCAATTGTCAATACATGTCTCGTCTCGTCAGCCTGTCATACCGAGATGTTCCTGACGCCTCTCTATCTGGCATCATCCTCGATCGTCGCCCCATTGAGTCATGTTGGATTGCTGAGGGCAGCAGCCACTCTCGGTAATGGAGAGATGCGCTTCTGTTTTTCCCTTGCTAGTGCAGAAGTGCGGCGCCCCGGGGCGATCCTGTGGCCTGCTCCGCCACCTCCCCCCACCCCCGGTGCCTTCCCCCCCAGCCCCGGTGCCTCCCCCCCAGCCCTGGTGCTGGTGCAGGCAGAGGCAGCAGCAGTCAACCCCAGCTGGAGGGCCTGGAGCCTCTGCCTCTGCTGCTGCTGCTGCTGCCCCCACCTCTCCAGCTCTGTGGTGAGGGTGTTCCAGTCTGGTAGTAGGGCTGGGTGATGGGTTTTATTTATTTATATATATATATATATATATATATATATATATATTCAGAAGGACTTTTTTTTTCAATATGTATCATGATAAATCTTAGGTATGGAACATCACATTAGATAATCCAATGTACATTTTGTTCCACTGCGCACTGTTGTGGAAAGTGTCAAGTGAAACAAATTTACAATTTGACATTCTCAATTTCAGAAATCTTTTTGTAAGAATTCTGATTCGATTTTTTATTTCTTTTATCATTATCCATACAGTAGATGACAAATGACTAACTTGCGTACCACCATTCACAATATTAAAAAAGAAAGCGTGACACAATAACACGGATGATAAATATGTATTGCCAACCCTGTCTTGTCACATTAGCATAGTCAGGCTATTGCGGAGGAGGCCTTCAGTTTTCCGGTCACATCAGTGGATGATAATAACTGGTAGTAGTGTACTTTACATTACAGCGGGTATTACAGCCAGTTTAAATTGCTTGAGCTTTATTTGTCATTTACTCGATATCTAAAGTGGAGCAGGTGCGACTTGGTTGTAAATATTGTTTTCATACAGCCCCAATCCATGATCTTGACCATATAGATGTAGATAGATTCATAGGCATTCTTGAAGAGTTTTGTATGGAAAATAATTTTCCTTTTAACTTTCTTAAAACCCATAAGAAATCTCAATATAGGTCTGTTTACAGGTAATTTTATGAACATTACTAATGTAACAATCCTTTCACAGCCACACATACAATTAAAGACTCACGTTGACCTGTCGACTAGCGTTAGTCCTCGTATGAAGAGCTCAGTCAGTCAACTAAAGAATGAAAACACGTCTACGTTTCTATTATTATTTCTGATGGTGGGGGCTCCCCGTTTGTTCACGTTTAGATCACCGATCTTGCCTTTAACGGGAGGACTTTGAACGTGACGCTCGGGAGCCATTTATTTGCAAATTCAGTTTTGTCTTCATTTAAATATATAGATTTTCCCTCTTCGCCTGCGACGTCACAGTGGGCCTGGATGAAGACCAGCGATTCACACAAATGTGCAAAAACATGAATACTAATACTCTGTGGCACATCTGCTCTCTCTAAGAAGATTCCTTCAACCAGCCGCTTTATCTTACTCATAAAGACATGAAAAAGAGATGTGGCTTGATAGGCTTCTGGCTAGGGATTTCATACATCACCACTAGAGGGAGACAGTAAGCTAAAGAGAGGAAACGGGAGAGTGGGATATGAAATAAGATAAATATTTTCCCACACACTACACTATGCTCCTATGAAAATTTATTCTTACCGTAAAAAGTCTTTGATATAATTTTTATATATGTATTTGATGGGTTTCCCATCAATTACCTAGACTGGCAGCCCAAAGATATATATATATTTTTTTTTTTAAATATAAAGTTTGCCAATAGGGATGTACAGTATCAGTAGTATTGGCAGTGGTAGTAGTTGTAATAGTAATCCACTATCTTTTTATTTTCTAAAAAATAAACCAGTTCAACACAGGTAACCACTTTTGCTTCATTTCTTTGATGGCTCAAATGTCTGCTCTAATGCCAGTGGTTCCCAAACCTCTCCTCGAGACACCCCAGCCGTTCCATGTATTTGTTAAATTCCACCACCAGCACACCTGATTCAACTAATAAAGGGCTAGTTAAGTTGAATCAGGTGTGCTGGTGGTGGAATTTAACAAATACATTGAACGGCTGGGGTGCTTCCAGGAGAGGATTGGGAAGCTCTAGTCGATTTTGTGTTTTGAGCACAAAGTTCATCATAGATCTAGCCTCTTTATTTTGCTCTCAAAGTGCACCAGATTGATGCATTTAACTTAACTAAAATATACACACCAAAGAAAAAATTACGGGGGGGGGCATGCCCCCGGACCCCCCTAGAGTGTCGGAGGTTCACCCCCCATAGTCTCTGAAAATCCTGTGGGAAACACTAGTATACCTTGATCTGACACAACTGAATCACATGTATTCTAATAGCCCAGGTTGTTCTGAAAAGAAAGATGTACATCACTTCATTGTACAATACAGGGCTGGGGTTTTACAAGCAGTTTTTATAAAAGTTGACCAGCGAACCTAAAATATCACAAAACGGCAGACGGGGGAAGGATAGAGTGACACACCTACAGATATACCTGCTAAGGCCAGGTCACCTGGTCCTAATGGACCTGTCTCAAACCCTGCCCTCTTTTCTTGATCCTCCAATCACAACTGTCGCTTACCTCGGACAAAGTTTGTCCGAGGTAAGCGACAGTTGTGATTGGAGGATCAAGAAAAGAGGGCAGGGTTTGAGACAGGTCAATTGGCTCCTGTAACCATAGACCGTAGTACCACACGACCAGATACATACAATAAATCATAAAATGCACAACAACGTGTAACATGTAAACCACACGTCAAGTGTAGTGAAGATACACACAAATAAAAGCACCTAGAATCCATGCCATGCGAATATATACACAATATTTAAACGGTATATATGGAACTCTAGTACACACAGAAATATATATACTTGTCTGGTCAAAAACATAACGGCATGTAAAGGTACAACATCGTAGTGACGTGTAACAATTTAACCCTTCCACTGCCACGCTACAGAAGGTTAACCCTTTCACTGCCACACTACAGGCGGTTAACCGTGTGTGCACTGTGGTAGTGAAAGGTTAACCTTCTGTAGTGTGGTTGTGGAAAGGGTTAACCCCTTTGTCGTGTGGCACCTTCTGTATTGTCGCAGTGAAAGGGTTAACCCTTTGGCAGTGTGGTAGTGAAAGGGTTAGGGTTAACTCGGAACAACATCTTGTCACACAGCAGAGCAGGCAGCGTTGGCCCTAGTAAAGGTTAAAGAAGCTGGCTTGTGATCAGAATGTCGCCTGTTCGATCCCCTGACCTGCAGGAAAAAAATGAATGAATAACACACTCCCCTGACTCAGCAACTAATACACTTTCATTTGTACAGTATAGCACCTTTCAGGCTAGAATAGCAGCTCAAAGTGTGTTACAGCAGTAAAAGAAGACATACAATGAGCATAAAATAGACTAAAG
>NC_140176.1:9899156-9924156 GCF_963971535.1 Notolepis coatsorum
AAATGGTCGACATTTGCCAATTGAGCAAAACATTTTACTACGTTTAAACTCTGTGTCGGTCAATTATTTTGCGACAATGACCTCGTAGCTATACATTATCCCTTACATAATTGATATAGTCTTCCAGTGTATTATATATATATGTACAGTATATATATATTAATCTAGAATATATTTGAGATATGTAATGTATTTTACAACTTCTGTAATGGCCATTGAAGAATACAAAGTCAACAAAAGTTTATTTTATCAAAATGTTATTTGACTTCATGTTACATTCTATCAAATAATTTCAAAGAATGTAATAAAATGATTGACGATGATATTTATACAGTAGTATTCATACTTTGGGTAATGATAGAAATTAGTTTGAGCTTTTAATATACATCACAGTCAAATTAAACCAGATATTTCAATATAACATATTGATAAATCACGACTTTGGCTTAGATATGGTCATAAGCATGAACTTTGTGTGTACAAGCCTTTTATAAATGACGGCCCAGGAGGATCACCTGACAGATATTCAACCTGCTTTCCGATTGCAAAGTGAACTATCAGGTGGGAGGAGAATATAGTACCGATATTGAGTTGTTGATAGTTTCTACAATATAATCTCTAATACAATATAAGACCATGTTCCACATGACATGAGACGAGCACTGTTTACCATGAAATACCAAAATAACCGGGTTGAACACCTATTAAAGAGGAACTTCACCAAATAATAATGCTAATTTATTTTGCACATAATCTCACACACATCCAAAAACTCTGAACAGTTCTGTATACATATTAATTTAGTATGACAGTTACTGAGAGTAAATTAGTTTGAATATAGTCATACAGTGATGTCGTCTGGGTCTGGGACATTGAATCCTTGTGTTAATTGCAGCACCGTGAAATTATGTAGATGAAAAAATAGCAAGCTGTAAGGATTCAATGTCCCCGATCACTGGTGGCCATATTCAAACTCATTTCTCTCGATAATAAAATGTAAAAATAATAATAATGTCAAACTAAATGAATGTATCCAAAACGGTTTAGAGTTTTTAGATGTGAGATTATGTGCATTGATTGATTTATATTTAAAAATGTTTGTGTCACATACAGATGTATGCCCAGCCCATATGGGCTTACAAGACACAATAAGTGATCATATAGACAAAGATGGCCACACAAAATAAAACATGATAACAAGCTGTAAACAATGTACTTCATTGTAAGAAACTAGAGGAATTCATATCAAATTATATAGGATATGATGTGTTTTGTCTCAAGTGCCATGCATTCTCCAAAAATCCTGCTAAACTGAAAAACAAAAAACAACTCAACATACAACTCTCAGACTTACAAATTGAATTTTCTCAATTAAAACCCTCCTCAAGTCGGTGTACAAGGGGCTGTGAAAAACAAAACGAAATTCTGTCAAATCTGCGTTGTTTTTGCTGAAGTGCCCCTTTAAACGAGCTGCTCTACACATGACAAGGGTATGGGCCTATAGTCACTGTGTTAACCTGACATCCATCTGATACTTTATATACTTCATATTTCCTACGCAGCGCAACATGGCACCACCTTTCATTTTCAAATTAGAGACACACAGAGAGACTCTCCTTCTTATTCGTTGGGTCCTCCAGATAAGCGACCCCACCTCCTTCCTCATTTCAGCGTCCACATCAGATATCGAATGTAATCAGCGGCCGTCCCGTGTACACGGCCCTCGCTCTCCGCGGCTGATATCAGCCCGGGCCGCGCACTTGTGCATAAAAATGTGTCGCCGGTATCACCGGCCCACCTGTGTATATTTGCATGGTTAATCTAGGTGCACCGGCAAGGGCCTGATGGAGACTAGATAGGTGTATCTCCCACCCCCCCTCCCACCCCCCCTCCCACACCCTCTCCCTCGCACCCCCACCCTCTCGGCCCTCGTCTCTTTGAGATATTTTATTGGAGGTTCAGCTCAGAGTCAATGGGATCAGCCATAAATTCCCGGCGGAGTGTGGCAGGAAATGATGTGACTCCTGCAATTTATGTCAAATAACTTTTGAGGATGTGTGAGTGTAGCGATCAGCGTTACCGGGGCGCCATAACTCCTGGCCAGAGGCCCGGGGGGGGGGGTTTAATTGAGACATTTCTCTTTATCTGGAGTGGAGAGAGCGAGAGAGACGTGTTGTTGTGTAACGAGATGTAATGTCTCTCTCTTTATACAGGGGCGGAGGGAGGGAGGGAGACGGGAGGGAGGGAGGGTGGGTGGGGAGAGAGGGAGTGGGGGTGGAGAGAGGGAGGGAGAGAAAGAAAGAGGGGAGAGAGAGGGAGGGAAGGATAAAGAGAGAGAGGAAGAGGGGAGAGAGAGGGAGGGAAGGATAAAGAGCGAGAAAGAGGGAGATAGGGGGGAGGGATAAAAAGAGAGGGAGTAGGGGTGGAGAGAGAAAGAGAGGGGGAGAGAGAAAGGGATGGAAGGATACAGAGAAAGAGAGAGAGGGAAGGAGGGAGAAAGAGAGGGAGAGAGAAAGAGGGGGAGGGAGAAAGAGAGAGGGAAGGACGGAGAAAGAGAGGGAGAGAGAAAGAGGGGGAGGGAGAGAGAGAGTGGGGGACAGAGTGAGAGAGGGAGGGAGAGAGAGTAAGAAAGAGAGGGGAGAGGGAGGGAGGGAAGGATAAAGAGAGAGATTGAAAGAGGGAAGGAGAGAGAGAAAGAGGGGGATAGAGGGGGAGGGATAAAAAGAGAGGGAGTAGGGGTGGAGAGAGAAAGAGAGGGGGGAGAGAGAAAGGGATGGAAGGATACAGAGAAAGAGAGAGGGAAGGAGAGAGAAAGGGAGGGAAGGATAAAGAGGGGGAGGGAGAGAGAGAGGGAGGGAAGGATAAAGAGAAAAAGAGAGGAAATTAGAGAGAAAGGGGGAGGGAGAGAGAGGGAGAGAGAGTGAGTGAGGGGGAGAGAGTGAGAGGGGTAGAGAGGGAGGTAGAGAGGGGAGAGGGAGAAAGAGAGAATGGGAGGGAGGGAGAGGGCGAAAGGGGGGGGGGGGGAGAGAAGGAGGCAGGGAGGGATAAAGAGAGAGAGAGAGAGAGAGAGAGAGAGGGGGGGGGGGCAGTCCACAACCACAATGAGAGAAGGTCACAGGCCGAGCAGCCAGACGTCAGCACCTCGCTATAAGGAGGCAGGAGCCGACACACATACGCTAGAACCCATTAATTCTACACACTGCATATGGACTGTTATTGTACTGAGTGTGTACAGTATGGAGAACATGCTTATCTGTGTGCAGCCACTGCATGTATGATGTTATGGCCTATAGGACTACCTTAGCACTGCCCTGTGTTGTTATGTACTTACCTTTTGTGTGCATGTTTTAATTTTTATGTTTGTGTTTGTGTATGTGTGTGCATGCATGTGTGTGTGTGTGTGTGCATATGTGTGTGCATATGTGTGTACATGCATGACATGTGTGTATCTGTACGTGCATGTGTATGCACCCAGGAGTGTGTGTGTGTGTGTGCGCGTGTGTGTGCATGTGCAGGTGTGTGTGTGTGTGTGTGTGTGTGTGTGTGTGTGTGCGCGTGTGTGTGCATGTGCAGGTGTGTGTGTGTGTGTGAGTGTGTGTATGTGTGTGTGTGTGTGTGTGTGTGTGTGTGTGCTCAGAGAGCAGCTCATCATAATGGCGGCCACAGCTCATTACGGCCCCCGGATGATTTGCAGCCGCTGGGGGGTGGGGGGGGGGGGGCGCCCGCTCGTCCCCTTGACACCCGCCACGTCCGCCCGGCGAGCGACAGCGGACTCCCGGGCACTGATTGGTGGGATGAAATATTGCCGGCGAAAATTAAAAGGTCCCCGGTGTCAAAATAATTCATGATATGCATATCGTCCTGGCCCTGATGAAACGGCTGATATCTGGATTAGGAGGATAATAAAAAGAGATCAGGCTTCAGTTAAACTATTTCTGCGGAGGGGGGGGGGGGTCTGGGGGCGTTCGTTTTATGTGTCAAGAGCGGTGGATTACAGGGTCAAGTGTGTGTCTGTGTGTGTACTGTCAGTGTGTGTGTACTGTCAGTGTGTGTCTGTGTGTATGTATACTGTCAGTGTGTGTCTGTGTGTATACTGTATGTGTGTGTCTGTGTGTATACAGTCAGTGTGTGTGTACTGTCAGTGTGTGTCTGTGTGTATACTGTCAGTGTGTGTGTACTGTCAGTGTGTGTCTGTGTGTATACTGTCAGTGTGTGTATACAGTCAGTGTGTGTCTGTGTGTATACTGTTAGTGTGTGTCTGTGTGTGTACAGTCAGTGTGTGTCTGTGTGTATACTGTCAGTTAGTGTCTGTGTGTGTACTGTCAGTGTGTGTCTGTATGTATACTGTCAGTGTGTGTGTCTGTGTGTATATAGTCAGTGTGTGTCTGTGTGTATACCGTCAGTGTGTGTGTCTGTGTTTATACTGTCAGTGTGTGTATACAGTCAGTGTGTGTCTGTGTGTGTCTGTGTGTGTCTGTGTGTATACCGTCAGTGTGTGTCTGTGTGTATACCGTTAGTGTGTGTCTGTGTGTATACCGTCAGTGTGTGTCTGTGTGTATACCGTCAGTGTGTGTCTGTGTGTGTACTGTCAGTGTGTGTCTGTGTGTGTACTGTCAGTGTGTGTCTGTGTGTAATACAGTCAGTGTGTGTCTGTGTGTAATACAGTCAGTGTGTGTCTGTGTGTATACTGTCAGTGTGTGTCTGTGTGTATACTGTCAGTGTGTGTCTGTCTGTGTGTATACTGTCAGTGTGTGTCTGTGTGTATACTGTCAGTGTGTGTCTGTGTTTATACTGTCAGTGTGTGTCTGTGTGTATACTGTCAGTGTGTGTCTGTGTGTATACAGTCAGTGTGTGTGTCTGTGTGTATACAGTCAGTGTGTGTCTGTGTGTATACTGTCAGTGTGTGTCTGTGTGTATACACAGTCAGTGTGTGTCTGTGTGTGTACTGTCAGTGTGTGTCTGTGTGTATACAGTCAGTGTGTGTCTGTGTGTATACTGTCAGTGTGTGTCTGTGTGTATACACAGTCAGTGTGTGTCTGTGTGTATACAGTCAGTGTGTGTCTGTGTATACTGTCAGTGTGTGTATACTGTCAGTGTGTGTCTGTGTGTATACTGTCAGTGTGTGTCTGCGTGTGTAATGTCAGTGTGTGTCTGTGTGTATACTGTCAGTGTGTGTGTACTGTCAATGTGTGTCTGTGTGTATACTGTCAGTGTGTGTCTGTGTGTGTACTGTCAGTGTGTGTCTGTGTGTGTATACTGTCAGTGTGTGTCTGCATGTGTGTGTACTGTCAGTGTGTGTCTGTGTGTATACAGTCAGTGTTTGTGTCTGTGTGTATACCGTCAGTGTGTGTCTGTGTGTATACAGTCAGTGTGTGTCTGTGTGTATACTGTCAGTGTGTGTCTGTGTGTATACTGTCAGTGTGTCTGTGTATACTGTCAGTGTGTGTCTGTGTTTATACTGTCAGTGTGTGTGTCTGTGTGTATACAGTCAGTGTGTGTCTGTGTGTATACTGTCAGTGTGTGTCTGTGTGTGTACTGTCAGTGTGTGTCTGTGTGTATACAGTCAGTGTGTGTCTGTGTTTATACTGTCAGTGTGTGTGTCTGTGTGTATACTGTCAGTGTGTGTCTGTGTGTATACTGTCAGTGTGTGTCTGTGTGTGTACTGTCAGTGTGTGTCTGTGTGTATACAGTCAGTGTGTGTCTGTGTGTATACAGTCAGTGTGTGTGTCTGTGTGTATACTGTCAGTGTGTGTACGTGTGTCTACTTCAACATGTATGTGTGTGTGTGTGCGTGTGCGTGCACGCATAATGTGTGTGTCCTCCTCGCGTCACAAGGCCGCAGCCCGAGCCGGTGTGTGAGTGTCTCTGTACGCGAGCTGTGGGGTCGCGCGCGGCAGGTCACTCCACACACAGACACCACACCTGTGATTTGAATATCCGCTGTAATTGTCCCAAAACGGCTCATCAGTGGATCTGCCGGCTGCCATTAGGGCCCCACAATATGGTGTGACATTCAAATCCCCCTCAATGACAGGTTATTAGGAGCCCCTCCAGCAGCCTGCACATAATTAAGCACCATAACGTTGACCTGTAATATGAAGTGATGGCGGAGTCGTAATGGGGAGGAATGAAATAGGCACTTTGTTAAGACACAGGAGAGCTGAGAGAGGGGTTGGGGCATTGTCTTTTTTTAAATAATTTTTTTACTCCCCGGCCTTTTTTGAGGGCACTCCATCCACCCCCCCCCCCCCCCACCACCCCCTCTTCGGGGGACAACTTTATTATTTATTATACATTTTAACTAGGGATGCTCGATATTGGCTTTTTTACCGATACCGATATACCGATATTGTCCAACTCTTAATTTCCGATACCGATATCAACCGATATCAACCGATATCAACCGATACCGATATATGCAGGGTTTCCCCCCGCAAAAAACGGAATAATTTCAGGTAATTAACAATCTCTTGTTAATCTCAATCTCTTTTGTTAATTCCACAACAATCTCTTGTTGTGGAATTAACACAACATTATGCATACTTTTGACAATAAATAAAATCAGAATTTGTTCTTACTTGCTTGCCTGGGTAAATAAAGGTTATAGAAATGTAATAAATATATATATTTTTTTTTTTTGAAAACCGATACCGATATTTTCCGATATCACATTTTAATGCCGATATCGGCCGATAATATCGGTATGCCGATAATATCGGACATCCCTCATTTTAACCATTTACAGTGCAAAATCAAATAAAAAGTGTAGTAAAATAAGAAAAATTGTGACATTTCATTGTCATCTCGGAGTGTTGGGACTAACGCTGTTACTTTTGGCGGTAACTAGTACTCTAACGCTGCATTACTTTTGAAATTCAGTAATGCATTTACCGTTTCTGAATGGATCGTTACTGCGTTATTATTTGTATGTAGATTGGTAGCGAGCGGTAGCGATCCAGCGCAGTCCTCCTCTCCTGTCTGTGTCACCTCACCTGCTGGGACACGCTGTGGGTGTGTTTTGTTTACTATACTCTTGACTGTCATGGCGGCGCCCACTACTCACGTTTTTTTACACATGGATATTCTCACTATTTCTCTTTTGTCGAGCACAAAGAAAAGAACGTTTTAGTTAAATTTTGGCTCAAAGATCCTATCTACTGCCCATGCTTCAACGAAGCTAGTAGCTGAGTCTAACGCAGTGTTGTGCTAGTTACAATTATTTTTTAACTCAGTTACTTTACTAGTTACTTACACCCAAAAGTAATGCGTTACTGTGAAAAGTAACTATTTAGTTACAGAAAAAAAGATTGCTCCCATTAATGTCCTTACAGATACTCAAAATCTGTTGATCAACAGTTTCCATTCATTTGCATTCACATCACTGAACTCTGCTAAGCAATGTGGTCTATATACAAACACAAATCTGACACAGACACAAATGTTGTCCAGAGTCCCGACGTAATAAGAGTATCGCCGCTTAGGTTGAAGGAACAGCCTTGATGTCGGAGCGTTTCATTATAGTCTTGCAACGTTAGAATAGTTAGGATATCAATTGTGCATGAAAGGACTATATTGTTTGATTAGTATTGATGAGATTCCCTTGCAGATTCTTACAGTCAAAATCTGTTGATCAACTTGACAGTTTCCATTCATTTGCATTCACATCACTGAACTCACCAAAGTCTGCGGTGTTAGTCCAGCCCCTCAAACATTTTCTTTAGCTCATTTCCATTTTGTATATTCTCTCTCCAAGTAGTTGGAAAAAGTGTTCCGTCCCATTTGCCGTGTGCCGCCTGGTGATGCTACAGTAACTAGATCCCTGAAAGCGAGTGGCTTCGGATGAGTCCTGTTAAAAGGGGGGGGGGAACAAGTAAGTAAGTAAAGTAGGGGGTGAGGAGGGGGATTGAGAGAAGGGTGGGTTGTGGAGTGGATGGAGGGGGGGGGGGGGCATTGTCTGATCGCACCAGGAGAAGAATTGTTCATAGCCTCCATCTCTCATGGGTAGAAAAAGGTGGTGACAAATTATGATTTTTCTTATTTATCGCATTATTATTTGACTTTCCATAAATGTGTTTACAAGTCTACTACTACTAAAAAAAAAAAAAAAAAAAAAATCTAACCCCGACTAACCTTAATGTCATGCACTTGTCCTAATAAAGTAACCTACACTGTAACACGCAACACTTTGATGAACATTGTTACTCAGCTGATAGAGTTATACCCTTCTTGCTGTCTTGTCGCACAGAACTTGTAAGTCGCTTTGGATAAAAGCGTCAGCTAAATGACTAAATGTAAATGTAAATGTAATGGTGTCGGGGTGTTGAATAATGCACTTCTTACTGTTTTTTCCGCCAAAAGTAGTTGTGTTGTGTTTTTGGAAGGATAAAATCGCACACGCAGTGAGAGTCACAGTGACGGATCCTGATTGGCAGATTTGGTGCCACCTGTCCTCCCGGTTCAAAGGATGCAGACCTGCTGAGTGGATGCATTCCTAACAGTCTCTCGTGTGATTGGACGGCTTTAAACGGTTGTTTAGGGAGGGGAGCCAACCAAGACCAAGTTCATTTGTGATGTCTTAACACTTTCACTGCCACACTACCAATTAACCCTTTCACTGCGACAATACAGAAGGTTAAACCGTTCACTGCCACACGACAAAGGGTTAACCCTTTCACTACCACACTACAGACGGTTAACGGTTAAAGTAGATTTCTGTACAGACTTGACCCCATTGCGTTTGCATTGGTTTGTGGTTAATCTGCTGGAACTAGTAGGAACAGTATGGATTGTGCTGATATCGTTGTTAACTCAATGGACGCCAGACCCGAGTAAAGTCGGGTTAACTTGCCAACCGTTCAGCACCAGACCCGAGTATAGTCGGGTTTTCATCGTTATTTCTTTTATTCGATATTTCCATTCATTACAGACACCCGGACTCGGGGTTAACATGGAAAATCATCCTGAGAATGCCAAAGTGCAATACCGGCCGCATCCACCCAGGTGGCAGTATCGAGCACCCTTTGAAACATTATATCTTGGCCTGTGCGTCGATCAAATGTCTCCGGGCGCACTTTTCTTTGTCGGGTGAGGCGGGCGGGTATCACGATCCCATTGAGAAGCGTCAAATGCCTCCGATGCATCTGTTGTGGTGGATTATGTTGGCGACACGATGGACACCGGTACTTGGACTCGCGATCAGACAATTGGAATATTCTTTTTGGGGTACCTCCTAGTGAAGGTAAGGATTAAATTATATCAATCCTGCTTTGATCCAACCATGATTTCACCTCGATCGCAACGTGTGTGTGTAACGTTACTCCACAACGTATGCCGTTGGTGACGATCAAAGCAAAAAACGCCCCCCCCCCCCCCCCCCCCCCCCTTTCATGCATTCATGATGAAACATAATACCTATTATATATATTTGATTTGGAAATAGTAGTGTCCAGGCGAGAAACTGCAACGATTTTAGTGAAATTCACGTTTTGCTGCATATCGTCGTTTTCTGGGATTAGACAGGATCACTCTAAAACTATACTCATATTCACCATGGTATAACATGCGAACGTATTGACGAAAAAATCTATTCTTTTTCACATATTGAACGATAGATAGGTGATGTCAAATGGGCCATAGTATTGTATCCATAGCTATAATATAAAATATATATATAGCCCTGCAAACACCGCCACTTATTCCTATCTTTCAGAGCGTTGACGTGGTATAGGAACAAAGATGCTCTAGGCTTCCGGCGCTGATTGAGTTACTGTAAGTAGGAAATAGGGCTAGGGTTCCAAAAATATGAACCATCCCTTTACTCTGAAAATAAATTAACATGTACTTTTTTTTTTTTTAAATACATTTAAATGCTCAAACTTTTTTTTCTTACAGTCTTCATTAAACAGCCTTATATTTGAAATATTAAAATAACTATGTCTCACTCAAAATGTCTGTTTTCTGTGTCGGCCGATGATAGACAGTCATTTGAGCAGATGAACCCAGACTGAAGGTGTGATCCCTCGCTGATTTGACCTGATGTTATATCTAATCTTCATCAGCCATGAAGGGCCGATGAAGATGAAGAGACGGTCTTTTCTTTTTAAGCCTTGTGTGAGTGATGGATACATGCATGATTTAAAAGAGGGTGTGACTCACTACTAGGAAGGTGTTCTGTCAGTGTGTTATCTCAGTGGAAGACTTTTTGTGAAGAAATGTAAACTCTCTTTGCTCTGATTTCTGACATCATCGTATAGATCGGTATCGAATTTAATTTTTGGAGAGATTCTAAGATAGCCTATACTGTTACACAATCGTTGCCTGGTGGGCCAGATTGCCGATAGGGTGCGTGTGACTCTCACATGTGGCACCGAAAGCCTGTTACACAACTGAAGACAGGCTGCCTTCCCTCCTCGGAGCGAGTGGACGTCGTGAGGATGAGCAACGGGATCCATCTGGCGCTCCGGCTCTCCAACTGGTGTGTGAACAGTGACGTACGCAGTGGGTTCCGTCTCCCGAGTCGAGGGGACAATTGACCGTATTATTCACACAAATCAAATCAAATGTATTTGTAAAGCCCGAAATCACAAGTTAACGTCCCCATGGGCCGGACAAGTCTTTTTTAAACAAGTCAAGAAGAAACATCACAATAAATCAAGAACAAAAAAAACCCACCATGAAATCCAAAACAACACCAGCGAAGGTAAGGAAAAACTCACAAAAAACCTAGCAATAGGAAAAAAGCACCACAGGCAATGTGGAGGAGAGGCCGTTCAAGGGGGGATCCCCCTTCTTGGATGTCGGCGATCGTAGTGTTGCTATGGATGATCGATGGGTGGAGAATAAAACAGGCGAAATAGTTGGTGTGTATGTACATATATACGTGTAATAAAACACGTAACACGGCAGCCATTTTGCTCATGTCATGCTCATGGTAAATGGTAAATGTATTGCATTTATTAAAAAAATAAATGTATTATTATTTTGGCATTTTATTGCTTTATTGGACAGACCCGGCAGAGAGGAAGGATGGGAGGAGATCTGGGGGAGGAGACGTTCGGCAAAGTCCGCCGGGCTCGGGAGTCGAACCCGGGACGGCCGCGTTGCACTGCAGTGTGCCACCCTGGCAGCTGGTGCCCCGCATGTATTGCATTTATATTATCCAAAGTGCTTTACAACTTATGCCTCACATTCACCCGTTCACACACCGATGGCAGAGGCGACCGTGGTGCAAGGTGCCAACCTGCTCATCGGGAGCAGTTAGGGGTTAAGTGTCTTGCTCAAGGACCCTTTGCAGAGAGGAGCTGGAATGGAACCGGGAACCTATCAACTACCAGACGACCGCGCTACCTCCTGAGTCACTGTTGTCCCAGGTTGGGTTCCTTTCCACCCTGTTCCCACCTGGCTGACATAAAGGTCATAGACACACATAGGTAAATGGTAAATGGCTGTATTTATATAGCGCTTTTATCCAAATCACTTTCCAATTTGTTGCTCACATTTGACCCATTCACTCACACGTTCACACACCGACGGCGGAGGCGACCATGCAAGGTGCCAACCTGCTCATCGGGAGCAGTTAGGGGTTAAGTGTCTTGCTCAAGGACACTTCGACACGCTGCCCGGGAGGAGCGGGAATCGAACCGGGAACCTCCGGATTACCAGACGACTGCTCTACCTCCTGACCACTGTCGCCCCAACATAGGTGAGTTTAGGGCGTAGGTGAGTTTAGGTGTATACACTATACTGTCAAGCCTTGTCATAACCAGGCCATTTTGAAATGTGTGTCCTGTCTTCTCAAAAGCCCGATCCGTGATCCAAACATAACACAACACGTAGAATTTTTTTTTAAATCATATTTGTTGTATTTTGTGGTTATAAAAGTTTTGTAATGTTTGTAAACACTGGATTGAACAGATGTATATTCTGATTTACAACATTAACAAAGGTCCAAAATTCACACAAAAAAAGATCCTAATATAAAAAAAGCAGAAAGAAAAAACAAACACAGAGGAAAGGAATAAATATGTTTCAGTTAGGCCTGTGTGTGTGTGTGTTTATTCAATGCTCACAGACTGCGTGTGATTTTATTGTTGTGTCTAATGTGAGTAGCTGTTTTGTCAAATATGTTGTTGTTTATTTGTGTTGTATGTCTGTTTTGACGAATGTAAAAAAAAAATACAAGCTTCAAAAGGCTTATTTTCTACAAATCAAACTCTTTAAGACTGGGTGTGAATGTACCCCATGTTTATTGGGCCTTTGACAGCAAGATGTATTTCCTAAAACTAGGGATGTCCGATATTATCGGCCGATATTGGCATTAAAATGTGATATCGGAAGATATTGGTATCGGTTTTCAAAAAAAATAAAAGATCTTTTTTTTTTTTTTACATTTCTATAACCTTTATTTACCCAGGCAAGCAAGTAAGAACAAATTCAGATTTTATTTATTGTCAAAAGTATGCATAATGTTATGTTAATTCCACAACAAGACATATATAATGTTAATTACCTGAAATTATTCCGTTTTTTGGCGGGGGAAACCCTGCATATATCGGTATCGGTAGATATCGGTTGATATCGGTATCGGTAATTAAGAGTTGGACAATATCGGTATATCGGTATCGGTAAAAAAGCCAATATCGAGCATCCCTACCTAAAACCATTGTTGTTCACATTGTTTAGAGATGCTTCCAATCGGCTATATTAAAGGGGACATAATTTTTGTCCTTTTCAACAAGTTATGGTTTTTTTTTTATACGTTTTTGCTGAAAATAAACTCACATTATGCATTCTAGCAGTCTCTATACCTCTCTGTTTCAGTCCTGTTCTCAAGAGGTTGTTTCTGTGCCTATGTAACAAGGGAGCTGCTTTTATCGCACAAATGCCATAATTATCGCACACCTAGCGAATTTAATTCAGATCCAACTTCCAGACTGGACCTTGCAGATCAAATATGACTCAAGATCCAGCAATAGCGTAGAAATGTTGTCAGAAACATATTTTAAGTTCAACTTTAGATAGAAAAGAGAAGATTTACACCGGCATCTTGTATACCAAGATCAAGATATCTTATTCACACACACACATACTGTAGACGCATGTTATGGCGATTGTGGCTGCAATTTTGAATGACTCTTACAAAAAAGGGTTCTTGTCACAGCTGAACTACAGAAAAGGCACAATGCACATATGTATCATGCTCTCAGTTTTGGGATAACCCCTCATTCTGTAAAAACAATGAAAAACACACTATAAAGTACGGTAACAAGCGAGTGTAATGACCTAATCTCTTGAACTGAGCCCAGAGCCTATATGCACCTCCCGACACTCGAGTGAAGGACGTCTTCTAGTGTGTTAAACTGCGGATCAGGGGTCTGTGTAATGTGGGCTTTGTAGCAGGGCTGCTGAATAGAAGGCCTGCACTTCCCTCCCTCTCTCTCCCTCCATCTCTCTCTCTGGTAGATCCACCCCCCCCTCCTTCCATAACGGCGGCAGATGGCTACAGATGAATCCCTCATAATCATGTCAGGATGGCTCCTCCGATCCCAATTCATCTCTTTAAACACACTTCATCAGACGGGGAATTACACAAAAGATGAAGGCGGCCGACGGGACGACGACAAAAGCACACAAAGACTGCCAACAGCAAACAAGCGCTCCTGGTCCCTAACACCCTGTAATCATCTGTGCTCCTGTTACGGCTCTGTGCACATCCTCCTCTCGCCCCCCCCGCGCCTCCCTCCCTGCGCGGTCACCACGCCCCTTCGCTTTCTGTCTGTGTCTCTCTGTCTCTCTGTCTCTCTGTCTCTCTGTCTCTCTGTCTCGCTGTATCTCTGTCTCTCTGTCTCTCTGTCTCACTGTCTCTCTGTCTCACTGTCTCACTGTCTCTCTGTCTCTCTGTCTCACTGTCTCTCTGTCTCTCTGTCTCACTGTCTTTATGTCTCTCTGTCTCTCTGTCTCACTGTCTCACTGTCTCTCTGTCTCACTGTCTCTGTCTCTCTGTCTCTCTGTCTCTCTGTCTCTCTGTCTCTTTATGTCTCACTGTCTCACTGTCTCTCTGTCTCTCTGTCTCTCTGTCTCACTGTCTCTCTGTCTCTCTGTCTCTCTGTCTCACTGTCTCACTGTCTCTCTGTCTCTCTGTCTCTCTGTCTCATTGTCTCACTGTCTCTCTGTCTCACTGTCTCTCTGTCTCACTGTCTCTCTGTCTCACTGTCTCTCTGTCTCTCTGTCTCACTGTCTCACTGTTTCTCTGTCTCACTGTCTCTCTGTCTCTCTGTCTCTATGTCTCTCTGTCTCACTGTCTCTCTGTCTGTATGTCTCACTGTCTCTCTGTCTCACTGTCTCTCTGTCTCTCTGTCTCACTGTCTCTCTGTATCACTGTCTCTCTGTCTCTCTGTCTCACTGTCTCTCTGTCTCACTGTCTCTCTGTCTCTCTGTCTCTATGTCTCTCTGTCTCACTGTCTCTCTGTCTGTATGTCTCACTGTCTCTCTGTCTCACTGTCTCTCTGTCTCTCTGTCTCACTGTCTCTCTGTCTCTCTGTCTCACTGTCTCTCTGTCTCACTGTCTCTCTGTCTCACTGTCTCTCTGTCTCTCTGTCTCTCTGTCTCACTGTCTCTCTGTCTCTCTGTCTCACTGTCTCTCTGTCTCACTGTCTCTCTGTCTCTCTGTCTCTCTGTCTCTCTGTCTCACTGTCTCTCTGTCTCTCTGTCTCACTGTCTCTCTGTCTCTCTGTCTCTCTGTCTCTCTGTCTCACTGTCTCTCTGTCTCTCTGTCTCACTGTCTCTCTGTCTCACTGTCTCACTGTCTCTCTGTCTCTCTGTCTCTCTGTCTCACTGTCTCTCTGTCTCTCTGTCTCACTGTCTCTCTGTCTCTCTGTCTCTCTGTCTCACTGTCTCTCTGTCTCTCTGTCTCTCTGTCTCTCTGTCTCTCTGTCTCTCTGTCTCTCTGTCTCACTGTCTCACTGTCTCACTGTCTCTCTGTCTCTCTGTCTCTCTGTCTCTCTGTCTCACTGTCTCACTGTCTCACTGTCTCTCTGTCTCTCTGTCTCTCTGTCTCTCTGTCTCACTGTCTCTCTGTCTCTCTGTCTCACTGTCTCTCTGTCTCACTGTCTCTCTGTCTCTCTGTCTCTCTGTCTCTCTGTCTCACTGTCTCTCTGTCTCTCTGTCTCACTGTCTCTCTGTCTCTCTGTCTCTCTGTCTCTCTGTCTCACTGTCTCTCTGTCTCTCTGTCTCTCTGTCTCACTGTCTCTCTGTCTCTCTGTCTCTCTGTCTCACTGTCTCTCTGTCTCTCTGTCTCTCTGTCTCTCTGTCTCTCTGTCTCACTGTCTCACTGTCTCTCTGTCTCTCTGTCTCTCTGTCTCTCTGTCTCTCTGTCTCACTGTCTCTCTGTCTCTCTGTCTCACTGTCTCACTGTCTCTCTGTCTCACTGTCTCTCTGTCTCTCTGTCTCTCTGTCTCACTGTCTCTCTCTCTGTCTCACTGTCTCTCTGTCTCACTGTCTCACTGTCTCTCTGTGTCTCTGTCTCTCTGTCTCTCTGTCTCACTGTCTCTCTGTCTCTCTGTCTCTCTGTCTCACTGTCTCACTGTCTCACTGTCTTTATGTCTCACTGTCTCTCTGTCTCTCTGTCTCACTGTCTCACTGTCTCACTGTCTCTCTGTCTCTCTGTCTCTCTGTCTCACTGTCTCTCTGTCTCTCTGTCTCACTGTCTCACTGTCTCACTGTCTCACTGTCTCTCTGTCTCTCTGTCTCACTGTCTCTCTGTCTCTCTGTCTCTCTGTCTCACTGCCTCTCTGTCTCACTGTCTTTATGTCTCACTGTCTCTCTGTCTCACTGTCTCACTGTCTCTCTGTCTCACTGTCTCTCTGTCTCACTGTCTTTATGTCTCACTGTCTCTCTGTCTCACTGTCTCACTGTCTCTCTGTCTCACTGTCTCTCTGTCTCACTGTCTCTCTGTCTCTCTGTCTCTCTGTCTCACTGTCTCTATGTCTCTCTGTCTCTCTGTCTCTCTGTCTCTCTGTCTCACTGTCTTTATGTCTCACTGTCTCTCTGTCTCTCTGTCTCTCTGTCTCACTGTCTCTCTGTCTCACTGTCTCTCTGTCTCACTGTCTCTCTGTCTTTATGTCTCACTGTCTCTCTGTCTCTCTGTCTCTCTGTCTCTCTGTCACACTGTCTCTCTGTCTCTCTGTCTCTCTGTCTCACTGTCTCTATGTCTCACTGTCTCTCTGTCTCACTGTCTCACTGTCTCTCTGTCTCACTGTCTCTCTGTCTCTCTGTCTCTCTGTCTCTCTGTCTCACTGTCTCTCTGTCTCACTGTCTCTCTGTCTCTCTGTCTCTCTGTCTCACTGTCTCTCTGTCTCTCTGTCTCACTGTCTCTCTGTCTCTCTGTCTCACTGTCTCTCTGTCTCTCTGTCTCACTGTCTCTCTGTCTCTCTGTCTCTCTGTCTCTCTGTCTCTCTGTCTCTCTGTCTCACTGTCTCACTGTCTCTCTGTCTCTCTGTCTCTCTGTCTCACTGTCTCTCTGTCTCTCTGTCTCACTGTCTCTCTGTCTCTCTGTCTCTCTGTCTCTCTGTCTCACTGTCTCTCTGTCTCACTGTCTCTCTGTCTCTCTGTCTCTCTGTCTCACTGTCTCTCTGTCTCTCTGTCTCTCTGTCTCACTGTCTCTCTGTCTCACTGTCTCTCTGTCTCTCTGTCTCACTGTCTCTCTGTCTCTCTGTCTCACTGTCTCACTGTCTCTCTGTCTCTCTGTCTCTCTGTCTCACTGTCTCTCTGTCTCACTGTCTCTCTGTCTCACTGTCTCTCTGTCTCTCTGTCTCACTGTCTCTCTGTCTCTCTGTCTCTCTGTCTCTCTGTCTCACTGTCTCACTGTCTCACTGTCTCACTGTCTCTCTGTCTCACTGTCTCTCTGTCTCTCTGTCTCTCTGTCTCACTGTCTCTCTGTCTCACTGTCTCTCTGTCTCTCTGTCTCACTGTCTCTCTGTCTCACTGTCTCTCTGTCTCTCTGTCTCACTGTCTCTCTGTCTCTCTGTCTCACTGTCTCTCTGTCTCTCTGTCTCTCTGTCTCTCTGTCTCTCTGTCTCTCTGTCTCACTGTCTCACTGTCTCTCTGTCTCTCTGTCTCTCTGTCTCACTGTCTCTCTGTCTCTCTGTCTCACTGTCTCTCTGTCTCTCTGTCTCTCTGTCTCTCTGTCTCTCTGTCTCTCTGTCTCACTGTCTCTCTGTCTCACTGTCTCTCTGTCTCACTGTCTCTCTGTCTCTCTGTCTCTCTGTCTCTCTGTCTCACTGTCTCACTGTCTTTATGTCTCTCTGTCTCACTGTCTCACTGTCTCTCTGTCTCTCTGTCTCTCTGTCTCTCTGTCTCTCTGTCTCTCTGTCTCACTGTCTCTCTGTCTCACTGTCTCACTGTCTCTCTGTCTCTCTGTCTCACTGTCTCTCTGTCTCACTGTCTCACTGTCTCTCTGTCTCTCTGTCTCTCTGTCTCACTGTCTCTCTGTCTCTCTGTCTCTCTGTCTCTCTGTCTCACTGTCTCTCTGTCTCACTGTCTCTCTGTCTCACTGTCTCTCTGTCTCACTGTCTCTCTGTCTCTCTGTCTCACTGTCTCTCTGTCTCTCTGTCTCACTGTCTCTCTGTCTCTCTGTCTCTCTGTCTCACTGTCTCTCTGTCTCTCTGTCTCTCTGTCTCTCTGTCTTTATGTCTCACTGTCTCTCTGTCTCTCTGTCTCTCTGTCTCACTGTCTCGCTGTCTTTATGTCTCTCTGTCTCTCTGTCTCACTGTCTCTCTGTCTCTCTGTCTCACTGTCTCACTGTCTCTCTGTCTCTCTGTCTTTATGTCTCTCTGTCTCTCTGTCTCTCTGTCTCACTGTCTCTCTGTCTCACTGTCTCTCTGTCTCACTGTCTCTCTGTCTCTCTGTCTCTCTGTCTCTCTGTCTCACTGTCTCTCTGTCTCACTGTCTCACTGTCTCTCTGTCTCACTGTCTCTCTGTCTCACTGTCTTTATGTCTCTCTGTCTCTCTGTCTCACTGTCTCTCTGTCTCATTGTCTCTCTGTCTCTCTGTCTCTCTGTCTCTCTGTCTTTCTGTCTCTCTGTCTCACTGTCTCTCTGTCTCACTGTCTCTCTGTCTCTCTGTCTTTCTGTCTCACTGTCTTTATGTCTCTCTGTCTCTCTGTCACACTGTCTCACTGTCTTTATGTCTCACTGTCTCTGTCTTTATGTCTCACTGTCTCTGTCTCTCTGTCTTTATGTCTCACTGTCTCTCTGTCTTTATGTCTCACTGTCTCACTGTCTCTCTGTCTCTCTGTCTCACTGTCTCACTGTCTCTCTGTCTTTATGTCTCACTGTCTCACTGTCTCTCTGTTTTTATGTCTCACTGTCTCTCTGTCTTTATGTCTCACTGTCTCACTGTCTCACTGTCTCTCTGTCTTTATGTCTCACTGTCTCACTGTCTCTCTGTCTTTATGTCTCACTGTCTCACTGTCTCTCTGTCTTTATGTCTCACTGTCTCACTGTCTCTCTGTCTTTATGTCTCACTGTCTCACTGTCTCTCTGTCTTTATGTCTCACTGTCTCACTGTCTCTCTGTCTTTATGTCTCACTGTCTCACTGTATCTCTGTATCTTGCACACTTTATCTATATTTGTCTTTGTGACTTATGTATTACGACAGAGTAGGGGAGACACAGGAGAGAAGGCTCTTTATTGAGACAGTAGGAAGGCTGAGAGGGAGACAGTAGAGGAGACACAGGAGAGACAGTTCTTTATTGAGACAGTAGGAAGGCTGAGAGGGAGACAGTAGAGGAGACACAGGAGAGACAGTTCTTTATTGAGACAGTAGGAAGGCTGAGAGGGAGACAGAGTAGAGGAGACACAGGAGAGGAGGTTCTTTATTGAGACAGTAGGAAGGCTGAGAGGGAGACAGAGTAGGGGAGACACAGGAGAGACAGTTCTTTATTGAGACAGTAGGAAGGCTGAGATGGAGACAGAGTAGGGGAGACACAGGTGAGAACTTTCTTTATTGAGACAGTAGGAAGGCTGAGAGGGAGACAGAGTAGGGGAGACACAGGAGAGAAGGTTCCTTATTGAGATAGTAGGAAGGCTGAGAGGGAGACAGAGTAGGGGAGACACAGGAGAGAAGGTTCCTTATTGAGACAGTAGGAAGCCTGCGAGGGAGACAGAGTAGGGGAGACACAGGAGAGGAGGTTCTTTATTGAGACAGTAGGAAGGCTGAGAGGGAGACAGAGTAGAGGAGACACAGGAGAGAAGGTTCTTTATTGAGACAGTAGGAAACCTGCGAGGGAGACAGAGTAGAGGAGACACAGGAGAGAAGGTTCTTTATTGAGACAGTAGGAAGCCTGCGAGGGAGACAGAGTAGAGGAGACACAGGAGAGAAGGTTCTTTATTGAGACAGTAGGAAGGCTGAGAGGGAGACAGAGTAGAGGAGACACAGGAGAGAAGGTTCTTTATTGAGACAGTAGGAAGGCTGAGAGGGAGACAGAGTAGAGGAGACACAGGAGAGAAGGTTCTTTATTGAGACAGTAGGGAGGCTGAGAGGGAGACAGAGTAGAGGAGACACAGGAGAGAAGGTTCTTTATTGAGACAGTAGGGAGGCTGAGAGGGAGACAGAGTAGGGGAGACACAGGAGAGAAGGTTCTTTATTGAGACAGTAGGAAGGCTGAGAGGGAGACAGAGTAGGGGAGGTTCTGGCATCTCTCTCTCTCCTCATTGAGTCCCAGTTTCCGATGGAAGTCCTCCATATGTGTGTGTGTGTGTGTTGGGTGGCTCTGTGGTGGTGGTGGTGGGGGTGATAATTTGCCACAAAGCAAATTATGACCCCCCCCCCCTCCCCCTCCTGCTGTGACCCTCCGTCACCCAACCGCGTGGCGTCGTTAATTGTGGATCAGGTGACGTTTGTCTCAGCTCATTTCAGGGCCATTTCTCCGTCGCTCAGAGGCCTCATCATTTCACAGCCTCCGACTCCTCATTATTCCCCCTCAGTAGCTGCTCCCAGAGTTCCACATCACGGATTTGTTTTGCTCTTGTTTTCTGATTCACTGCCTCAACGCCCCCCCCCCACACACACACACTCCACCCACATATTAACCCCTGCAGCGCGACCCCCACCCCCAGTGGTGCAGTCGTAATATGGGAACTGGTAACACGCCACGCCACGTGCACGCGCGCGCGGGTACGTGCATGCGCACAGAACTGATTTATACACACACACACACGCACGCACACACACACGCACACACACACAAGCGCATATACGCAAGTGCAATCTTTCTATCATACAAGCTCTTCTTGCTCTCTATTTGTGTGAATGTGCGCGTGGAAAGCTGGCGCGCAGCACAGACGCTTGATTCAATATCATAAGCAGGTAGACCCCCATCACGAATTCCGAGCCACATTAGTATTCACCTCCACTGCCTGTGTCACACAGAATGAAGGGGGAGATGCATTCAGATAGCCAACACCCAGACACTTAGTCTACCTGCGCTTTTTGTTATGTAAAACGGTGGCAGGGTACTTAGTCACAACGAATGGATACAGCGCATTTTTGTGTGCGCGTACACGCGAGTACACATCCGTGCGCGATCACGCGTACTTCTGCCTCAGTGATCTGGTAACACGGCGTGTAACCGGGTGTGACCACGACTGCACCACTGCCCACCCCCCATCACCACCTTCTCACTTCTCCTTTAACCCTGATCCAGGGGCGTCCATTTGGTATGGCAAGGTATGGCACTCGTCATACCTTGGCAAATAAAAATGTAAAAAAAAAAAATTGGCTCAATTGCAAGAAAAGTAATAGACAGTTATGATATTACATTCTGCATAATTCGTATGCAAAATATTGTGGTTCCCTGCTTTAGTCTGTTGACACATTTCTATACTAAAAATGCTTGTGTAGTCCTGTGTCATACCTAAATGTCATATAACTGAATTGTATAGAAACAACTCACCAAAAGTGACTATTGCACAACTGATTTGACAAAAAAATCCATCAAGGGGGGGTAACCCCCACTTCACCCCCCCCCCCCTCCTCGCCATACCTTGCCTTTTCGTGAAAGGACGCCACTGCCCTGATCTCCTATAATATTCACCGTCCTCAGCCTGAGCCGTTCCCAGTGCGTCCACCACCACTCCCTGCTCTCTGCCTGGAGACTAGTCTGGCTTCACACTCTGGCTTCACACTCTGATGAAGACAGAAATCTAACAATAACTGCAGGGGAGGAGTGTGGAGTCTGTTCCTGTGGACCGATGACCTAGCTGCACTTTTTTTGGGGGGTGTGTGCTTTTTTGTTTAATTTCCTCTCCTTACTACTCCTAATTATCTCGTCCACCCTGGGGTCTCTGGGGTCATTTTACAAAAGTATATGACAGCATCTTAGGGTCTTACGTTATTAGCACGTTAGTTCCTTGTAATCAAGGTATTAAAAAAATAATCGCTCCTGGAATTTTGATCAAATGCACTAAAATAGGCCAAATCTCAAATCTTTTCATTCTCTGGAGGGCAAAGACTAATAATGTAATCTTTGGGCAACGCTGCTCTGCAGCACGCAGGAGTGGACTAGACCGGACTGGACCGGAGTGCAGTGGGAATCAATAGTGCTCAGTGGTTGTGCTCAGTTTAGAATTAGAATGTCTTCATTAGAATTACAATTTCTTCATTATAATTACAATTTCTTCATTAAATTTCTTCATTAGAATTAGAATTTCTTCATTAGAATTAGAATTTCAACATAGAAAATAATTGACATACAATGAAATTTAGGCACACTGTCTGAGTGTTAAAATATACAAAATATACTAGGACATTAGCAAAATAGCAATAGAAAGTTGTTTTTTCAGAACAATATAATTTAGTTTCATTTATTTCTATCCTATTTTTATGTAACTCTTATGTAACGTTTTATATCAGGTTAAAAACTGGGTAAACTGTAACTCCACTACATCCCTGGATGTAAGTAGCTATACTGCCTTACTTGCCATCTCTGTGACTGGTATTACTGCACTGTCTGCACATAGACACTCCAGTTCACACACTACAGCAGGCTGGGTTCCAATCCTATTTGTTGGAGCTGTAAAATAAAAACGTGCAATCTATAATTCAGATTCAGATTCAGACAACTTTATTGATCCCGCGTGGGGCAATTCATATTTGTAGCTTCACGGGTAACAAGTAACAAAAACAACAAACAACAAAACAAAACATCTCAATGACAGCACGGCAACAACAACATTCCATGTAATACACAATCCAGTCAAATCAAAAGTAAAAACAGACAACTAAGTGTAAAAGGCTACTTAAAATGACTACTGTCTGTGTTTAAAAGTCTGATAGCCGAGGGGACAAAAGATTTGGCGTAACGGTTGGTCCTACTTGGTGGGACGTCATAACGGCGGCCAGAAGGCAACAGTGAAAACCGCTGAGACAGAGCGTGGAGAGGTTGATTTGTGATGCTCGTCCCCTTCTTGACCACCTGGTCCGTCCAGAGAGAACATAGGTCTCTCTGTTTTACTCCAATTATTTTGGAGCACACTTTCACAATTTACTGTGATAGGCCACTGAACCAGCAGATAAAAGAAAAAGTTAAGAGGCTCTTCGCACTAACATTAAAAGAGTTCATCTTTCTCAACAAGTAGATCCTCTGCTGACCTTTTTTGACAATGGACTCTGTATTTAAGTTGAACTTCAGTTTACAGTCAAACACAGTTCCCAGGTATACGATTCAACAATCTGGACGTCCTCGTCGTGAATTACACTAGCTACACTGGCTTGATGATCGGGGTTGTGTCTGAAGTCAATTATCATGTCCTTAGTCTTAGAGACATTGAGGTCCAAGTAATTCTCATCACACCATTTCACAAAGTCGTGAAGTACAGGTCCATGATCAGTCTCGGAGCGCTGCAGTAGGGATACAAGGACAGTGTCATCTGAAAACGTAACCAGATGCCTTTGGTCATGAAGCGATCTGCAGCTGTCCGTGTACATAATAAATAAGAGGGGAGACAAAACGCAACCTTGTGGGGGAGCCAGTGTTGGAAATCGACATGTTGGACATCTGCCCATTGACAAAGACCTGCTGGACCCTCTCAGTGAGCACATTTAGAATCAGCATGAGAAGCTGGTGTGGGAGACTAAAATAAGAGTCAAGCCTCTCAATTAAAATGTGGGGCTGCATTTTATTAAATAATGAATCTCAACTGACAAGTTGAACAAAACAATGGGGACTGATGGAAGGCTGGGAGGTGTGTGTGTGTGTGTGTGTGTGTGTGTGTGTGTGTGCATGTGTGTTTGTGTGTATGTGTTTTATCACGCGTGCACGTGTCTGATCAACAGAACCGTCGAGACTTCATTTGCTCTGTGTTACACTTTTTGTTGACTCATAAATTATTCACGAGAATAACGGAGGATCTCTCATTAACATCACATAGCAATTTGCAAATTTATGGAAACTCCTAATTACCTGCCTTATTTGCCGTGACCATATAAAATATTCATAAATGTGTGATTATTTCTTTGATTTGGCTCTGGTTCAGTTTAATCTACTATTTTTGCTCGACAATAGTGACACACCAGCTTGTGCTGTGTACACTAAACCCAGACAATAACACGGGAGGAAATCACCAAGAATATTGTGATTACATGGAGGCCATGCATTAAAGCAGTAAAGCAATTATCTTAAAAAGAAATTCCCTTTGTATTTCTCTTTGTTGTTTTGTATTTAGCTTTATTGCACCGTCTCTAGTTCCCTGTATTTAAAGCAGGCCATTCGCTGCTGATATTGGAAGTCATGTCTTTGTAATGTAGCGCTGACCAATTTGGAAAATACATCTAATTGTGTTAATTTTGACTCATATCAGTGATATGATTTACATTATTAGAGGGAATGCTCTTTCTTACGTCAATATTCACATTTTCACTGAAAAACATTCAAGATAGAAAGATGCACTCCGTAGAGCGCAAACCTCCACCACACTTACACAACATATAAAAAAATATACATTTTAATACAACGATTTAGCCTCTGGGGTCAAAGGTCAATGTTTTGGTATTTCTGTGCCAGGGCCAAGACGTCCTCTTCCGTGCGCCGGTCATTGTTTACCGTTTGATTAGCAACTAACTCCTGTCATGTCAATTGTGTAATCCGACTTTCAAAGCAGTTTGTTTATTTTATACACAAGTCGAACATTTCTCCAAACATCAATACTTTCTGTAGGTGTTTGAGATCCAGACGACATTTCGGCCAATGTGTTTCGCCTCTTTCACTCCTGTATAAATGTTCCTGTTAAAATCGCAGAGAAGTGATAGAAATGCACAAATATTGATGACACAGGCGTTTCCTTCTAAATAAAAGGCTGATGGTTTTCATACAGACAGAGTTGTAGCTTCATTTCACAATAATTAAAAATCTAATCTCACTTTTGGCTTTCATCCAGAACTCATCTTTTCATTCTTCCCTCTCAGTAGTCTGAAAATAAGATAAGATAAGATAATATATTTCTTTATTGATCCCCTTGGGGGAAATTCAAGTGTCATAGCAGCATTGGGGAGGGGAGGTACAGGTATGGGCAGGCTAATAGAAGAAAGACATACTATAAATATTAGCAATAAAGTATCATCTGAAAGAATATACAGTGTAAAATATTGAATGAACTGAATATAAAAAACATGAGAAAAATAAACAGTATAAAGGGTCTGTTCCCTAACTGGCATGATATATGTCATACGTCGTTATAGTCCGAGCTGGTTTTGGTGGTTAAGAAGAATCAGACACACACACTTAGTGGTCAGACGTTCCTAATTAGTCTCAAACTCTCACATACTGTTCATTAAAAAATTAAATTCAATAATAAAATAAAATAAATCAAAATCAAAATGGAAAAAGACTGGAAGAGAAGGAGCGAGAGCATAGAGACGATATCTATCTCCGAGAGAGACTGGTGTTGAATGAAAACCCTACAAACCAGAGAGAGGGGAAGAGAGAGAGGAGTGCTGGGAGAGAAA
>NC_140176.1:9931434-9995051 GCF_963971535.1 Notolepis coatsorum
CAGGAGTACTCTTAATCATCCACCTTTAAACATTTATATATATATATTTTTTTTTACAAATGTTAAAATATGTGCACTTCAGCTAATAATTACATCAATTAGACTAATTAAGATCATACGTTTAATTGGCGACGGTAAAGTGGCTGCTATATTCTCAATTTCTCTTCGCTTCAGTCTTAAATCTTGACTGTGTGGATGAACTACAAGGACACAGAGGCCAGAGACGTCTCACTAAAGGCTAAAATATTGATAAAAAAGTTACTTAAATTGAATTGGTTGTGTTTAGGTGAGAAACATTAGCTTACCGCACCAGGGATCAGAAGATTAGGAATAAATCTGAAATAGCCATTTTCTTTGTAGTCCGACAAGCTGTTGTTTGAAGCAGACCTATAATTGGGTGTTGCTTAAACGCTGTCGGTCTCGTTAAAAATGCAAATTGAATGCACAAGACTATCTGTGGGGCCCGGGTGAGCTGTTGTTCCCTCCAAAACGGAGAGGTGCTACGGCGGCTTCGGCGTGACACAAGTTGTAACTGAGGGGTACAATTCCCTGACTGTATTGTTAGATATGATACTTACTACCACTACCTCTTGTACTTTAGACTCTGGCCACCCAGTACTAGGCATAAATAATTATGGTAAACACTCCCACGTAGATGAAACGATCCAACACAAATGTACCAAGTCGAAAGTCTGCGTTTAATAATAATTAATACATAGCAAAAGGTATGTAGAGCAATCACTTAATTACATTTATGATTTGAAATAGGATGCACTTTTATGGCAAATGAGTATTCGTTGGTATATCAATAGAGAACGTCCAATCTCTGGTGGCGCAGGCGGTAAATATACAACCTGGAATATTTAAGGAATAATAGCAATGATACTTTAATGATTATAGAACTGGATACACTAGGGGGGAATTCCGGTCGCTTGTAAGACAACTGGAGAAGGGGGGGGGGGGTAGAGTCTGGCTGTATCCGTCTGGCCGAGGGTATCCTGGGAGAACCCACGGTTGTGCGGCTCGGTGCCTCAGCGATCCTCGATCCACAGATGAAAGCAGTTGGACTCTCTGTGGGCCGGCTTCCTTCGGTCCACGATGGAGAGACGTGAAGCGACCTCGTCGTGTAGAGCGTCTCCTCACCTGTCGTCCTCTCCGGGGGGGGGTTTCCAACACACGGCAGTGTTGGTCTTTATCCATAGAATAATCACTGTATACAAAGCATAATCCGTGCCTGGGAAGGCGGGCTGTCGTCGGTAGAATAATCCGGTATGCAGGTCCACTCGCTCGTCGGCTCTGGGGCTCCTCGGGTGCAGCCTCACATGGGGTCGGCCACCCTGGATAAGCAGCCAGTTCTCTGCCCGAAACGATGGGGTACTGACTACGATAGTATTCTCACCGCACGAAGCACTACATATGAATAGACTATTATTAGCTTAATAGACTACGTCCAACTCGACGATATAGTGCCAAATATGACTATTCAAATATTAATATACACGATGTCTCAATACCGATGGTAGGCCGAACTTGGCCTTACTCCCACACGTGGCGTCGCGGGGAGGCTTTACGTCTGTCACTCTATTGGAGGGTAAGAAACTGGACTAAAAAAGGAAGTCCTACTTTAGTAGCGCAGTATATATACGCACTATGAACAAATAGTACCGTTAGTGGTGCGGTAGCCAGATTCCTACGCGGAACTAGGACTTGTTCGTACATGTTGAGCGGTACGTTTGAACTGGGTCTGGGGGGTATGGCAGCCTGGCACCAAGGTCTCGACCAATAGTAGAATGGAGACTATTATGGGATGTTCAGTAGGCTAGAATGGATATTCAATGCATATTGTACAAGGAATATACAAGGGATATCAGGGAATATTAGAGAATATACAAATACAATTAAATATATATATACAAATAAATATATATATTCGGTTTAATCTGGCCCTTCACAACAGCCACCCCCTGATTGGTCCCAGACCTAATCAGTTAAGCAGAGACAGATTAATCGCGTTGTCTATTTACACATAAGGGTTTGCTGTAGGGGTCAGTCAACTTCACAAAGTCATAGGGTTATAGGGTCATGGTCATCATCGATTGTGTCTGGGAGTCGGGGCAGTTCTATGAGCCTCGCCACGGGACGGGTGTAAGTGCGACCCTGGACAAGCACTTCAGCTGCTCGGACCTTGCCGTCGGCACCGGTGATCACTTTGCTTACGCGGCCGGCCGGCCACATAGCTTCCGGGCAGTGATTGATCAATAATCATGACGACTGTTCCTTCTGTCAAATTGTCTCTCTCCTTTACCCACTTCTGGCGGGTCTGTAGAGACGGTAGGTAGTGCAGTAGGAATGTCCTTTGTTGTGCACTCTCTATGGTAGTGCAATCATCTATGTTGGGGTCTGCGGAGATAACAGTGCTCAATCCACAGAACACAGGCTTCTTATTCTCAGCCTCCTCCTGACTGGCTTCCCTCGGGATAGGCGTGGGCCACTCTCCTTCCGGGAGCTTTAGGAATGCTGGGCCGTCACTGTAGACATTGCGACGGGTGAGGTCATCTAGGGGCATTCCCCGGGTGATGACGTCAGCTGGGTTCTGTTTTGTATCAACGTAGCGCCACTCTGTTTCTCCGGTTAACACTTCGGTTATGTCTTGAATCTCGGTGACTCTGACTCCCACGAAGACTTTGTACTTGCATGAGTCCGATTTGATCCAGGCGAGTACTGTCGTGGAATCTGACCACAGGATTGTTCTAGACACCGGTATGGTGAGCTCACGTTGGATGAGCGTGGCGAGGTGCGCTCCGGCTAGGGCTGCGCAGAGCTCTAGGCGTGGGATAGATTGTTGCTTGCGTGGGGCTATTCTCGAGCGGGCGAGGACAAATGCTGTGTAGATCTCTCCCCCCTCTTCTTGGGCCCGCAAGTAGGCTACTGATCCGTATGCGACCTCTGAGGCGTCACTGAAGACGTGTAAGTCCATTTTACATGTCTCTGGCCTCACCGTGGGTGGGAAGTAGCTTCGGCGCATATTAACGCCTGGGAGTGAGTGGAGCTCCATCTCCCACTCTCTCCAGGTGGATGCAAGGTGTGCGGGAATGGGGTCGTCCCAGCCCTGGTCCTTGTCCCACAATGCTCGTACAATCATTTTTGCCCTGGTGATGTACGGTAGAATACATCCTAGCGGGTCATATTGTCGGGCGAGTGTTGTGTACACACTCCGTCTGGTGGTCGGCGCCGCCGCCGGCCTTCCCTGCTCCGTAGTCAGGGGCTTGTGTCTGTAGTGAAGCGAATCTGTTTTGAATCGCCACACCAATCCCAGGGTAATCTCCTGGGCTTCTCCCGGGATTGTAGCCATCCAGGTCTCGCTGCTGGCTGCCTTGTCCTCGGAGGAGAGGCTGCGCAGTACTTGCGGATCGCTGCTGGCCCACTGCCTGAGATCAAAGCCGCCTTTGATCAATGAGGCGCGGAGTTTAATCAGGAGAGCCTCGGCTTCTTCCTGGGTTGAAAGGCTTTGTAGACAGTTGTCTACGTAGAAGCTGTTCTTTACGCTGTGTCGGACCTCTTCGTCCGCTGCTGGGTCCTCTGCTACATGTTTCTGTAGTGCAAATGTAGCACAGCAGGGGCTGCACGTCGTTCCAAAGGGGAGGACTTCCCATTGGTAGATGGCTGGGTGCTCATCTCCTGGCTTCTCTCTCCATAGGAACCGTAACAGGGGCTTGTCCTCCTCTACTAATCTCACCTGCAGGAACATTCCTTTAATGTCCCCGCTGATGGCCACCTTTTCCTGGCGGAAGCGGAGTAGAACGCCGAGTAGGGAGGGGCCGAGTGTGGGACCGGGCAGTAACTCTTTATTCAGATTTTGAGATCCGATCTGGTAGCTGCAGTTAAATACTATGCGGTCTTTACCGTTGTGATGGACCTTGTGGTGAGGCACGTACCACGATTCAGTGGTCTGGTCAGCCTCTTTAATGTCCATCTTTGTGACGTGTCCCGCTGTGATGAGCTTCTCAATCTCAGCGCGGTATACACTCTCTTGGGCGGGGTTCTTGGCTAAGCGCCGCTCCGTGTTCAGCAGGTACCGTTCTGTGGCGTCTGTCTTGGCGTGGAAAGTAGGCATTCCTTCTCGCCGCAGGAGTGGCGTGGCGTATCTCAACACGCCGTTGACCGGGACTCTCTTGGTCCCTGTCTCGAGGAGGTGAATGGCGTAAATGTCATTTTTAGAGCGAATGTCTTTCTTTCCGTTCTTAAAGGGCATTTGTTCCAAGGTCCATAGCCGCTCTACGTGTTGCAGGAGTGCGGTTTCTCCCTCTGTGACTCGGGAGTGGAGACATCTAGTGGCTGTACTTCGGTTGAGAGATTTGGCGAGCGGGCCTTGGAGAGTCCATCCCAAACGGGTCTCGACTGCTGCAGGACAGCCTCGGGGTCCGGTATGAACCCGGTCTATCGGGACAATGAGGTCTGCATGGTCGGAGCCTATCAACAGGGTCGGCATAGCATTGTCTATGAGCGGGATCGGTAACTTGCGCAGATGTGCATATTTCTCCATCAGCTTGGCGACGGGGTATGTGTACCGCGACAGTCCTATTTCTTGGCTGGTGAAAGCGTCTGTAATCTGGTACCGTCGCTCAGGCTGGCCGCTTGCTGCGATAGAGAATGAGACATTCTCGCCCTTTATCGTCTTCAAATCTCGTCTTATTGTCCGAATTGTCATTTGGGTTTCGCTTCCCCGCAGCCCTAGCTGGGCCGCAGCGGAGGCGAGCAGAAGGGTCTTCTCTGACCCGTCATCGAGGACGGCGTAAGTGTCCAGGACTTTATTCTGGTAGCTTAGTGTCACACGCACTACTTTTAGGAGTACTCGGGCTCCACTGCTGCTGGCGGGATCGATGTACATGACGCTCGCTTTGCTGCTGGATGGTGCGGGTGAAGGGCGCCGTCTGTTACTGTCGTGAAGTATGTCCAGATGGGCTCCATCGCACTTGGTGCACCTTTTCTTTAAGCGGCATTCGGCTGCCATGTGTGAGCGCGCACAGCGAAAACAGCGCTTGTTGGACTTTATCCATTGACTTGCTTCCTCCGCGTTCAGCTTGGGGAAGGAGTCACATTGCGCTAGCCAGTGTTCTTTCTCACAGTAGGGGCACACTATCTTCCACTTCTCCGTTCTGGAGGGGGTACTGTGGCTCCTGCTGCTCGGTACTGACTCCGATTGGTGCATCACAGTCACCGATCTTCTTCCATCATTTAGTCGTCTGGTTCCTTCTCTGGAGCCAGGGGTGCTCCGTCCGAATGTATCTAGCCGTAGGCTGCTGACTTCTCTCGCCAGGAAGTCTGCTAGATCGAGGAGGTTCGGTTCGGGGCCATTCGGGTCTCGGTGGTCTCTCTGCCGCCTAAAACGCTCCTGTCGAGCGGGCGGCAGCTTCTCCAAGATCCTTTCCACATTTGAGTTGGCGTAAAGTTCATGCCTCCCCTTCTCTCTCTGCGCTCCCAACATCCCTACCAGGGACTGCACTCTGATGGACAGGTCGTCCAGTGCTCGATTGTCTATTGCTGGGGGTAAGCGGTCGATGTGTCGGATCTCCTGGATCACGTAATCCCATATGCGCCCATACCTCTGGTCCAATGCTACCAGCGCTGCTGTGTATGGGGTGGTGGAAGTCGCGTAGGCGAGCGCTATATTATGTGCGCGGGGTACCTTTAAGTGCTTCAGTAGGATGGCGTATTTATGGCGTTCATCCAATACATCCACCAACATGGTCTCCAGACACATGCGGAGTTCTGTATACTGGGCCCGGTTCTCTTGGGTGAAGTCGGGTACCATAGGCGTGCCAATGTATGACGCCGACTGTGGATACATCGGCGAGCGTTGGGGGAGGGGCCTCCTAGGCGAGTCTCCTCCCGCTCCTTGGTATGGGCTGGTACCGGCAGTGTACCATGGCCCGCTTGTCCAGGTGCTGTTCCTCGGTGCGGGTCGTGCGTCGTGCTCACCCGTGTATAGAGTCGGGGGTCTGTAGCGCAGCTCCGCGGGAGTATAGCCTGGGCTGTACCGGACCTCCTGGTCCGGTAGAGTACTGTGCTGTCGTCGGGCGTGGTTCTGCTCCTCTTCCTCTTCGTCTTCAGTTAGGTCATCCAGTGCTTGTAGTCTCTGGTTTAGCCTCTCCACAGGATATGCTGCTCCTTCCCGGTTGCTAGGTCTCGCTTGGACCGGTGGGGGGAGGTGGTCTGTGGGGGGTATAGACCTCGTCTGTTGGTCAAGTTCAGGGTTGTTTACTCGGCTAGGGGATGCCGCCCTGGAGGTGTGTCTAGACGAGTTCCTGGAGCCTCTGGCGGAGGGAGAGGGTGTTGTCCGTCTGATCAGCTGTTCTATTAGTTGCGCTTGCTGTCTGTCGCGCTCTGCGTCCCGTAGAGCACCAGCAGCTGCTCGCTGGCTGTCTGCTCGGTCTCGGGCCACATTCTCTTCCCTCTGAATGCGTCTTATTTCTAGACGTATATGCTCTTCTTCGCTCCGCTGCTGGATCTGCAGTCGGTCGCGTTCAGCAGCGGCGTTCAGGCTGATGAGGAAGGCCTGCTGTAGGGTCCTCTCTGCCTCGCTGGGGGAAGGCGGTTGTATAGGGGAGCCTTCCCTCGGGGTACTCCTTGCGGAGCCTTGGAGCTCTATCTCCACGGTGCTCTCCCCGTCTTCTTCCGTGCCGAGTTCTCTCTCGGTAGCGTTGTATTCCTCCCGGGACTCATCGGGGACTACTTCTTCAGTACTGGCGGGGTGTGAAGTCATGTCTGGTTCCCACTGGTCCCCACCGTGAACTTGGTCAGTTACATTAGAACCCGTAGGGGCCTCTATGGTCGGGGTAGTCTGGGCGTTGGGGTTAGACATACTTTTACTTTCTAGTTTTACCGCGTTTACTGTTAGTAGAAGACTAGGTTGTTGACTGACAGCGTAAGCCTCTAAGTACTGAGGGAGCCGTCGTTCGCGCTGCGGGCGTTGGTTAGGAGGATCGTTTCGTGGAGTGTTCATCATAGGCCATTTCAATATTAATAACACTATATTAATATTACACTAATTACCCTCCGGCTCAAAGGACCAATTGTAACTGAGGGGTACAATTCCCTGACTGTATTGTTAGATATGATACTTACTACCACTACCTCTTGTACTTTAGACTCTGGCCACCCAGTACTAGGCATAAATAATTATGGTAAACACTCCCACGTAGATGAAACGATCCAACACAAATGTACCAAGTCGAAAGTCTGCGTTTAATAATAATTAATACATAGCAAAAGGTATGTAGAGCAATCACTTAATTACATTTATGATTTGAAATAGGATGCACTTTTATGGCAAATGAGTATTCGTTGGTATATCAATAGAGAACGTCCAATCTCTGGTGGCGCAGGCGGTAAATATACAACCTGGAATATTTAAGGAATAATAGCAATGATACTTTAATGATTATAGAACTGGATACACTAGGGGGGAATTCCGGTCGCTTGTAAGACAACTGGAGAAGGGGGGGGGGGGGTAGAGTCTGGCTGTATCCGTCTGGCCGAGGGTATCCTGGGAGAACCCACGGTTGTGCGGCTCGGTGCCTCAGCGATCCTCGATCCACAGATGAAAGCAGTTGGACTCTCTGTGGGCCGGCTTCCTTCGGTCCACGATGGAGAGACGTGAAGCGACCTCGTCGTGTAGAGCGTCTCCTCACCTGTCATCCTCTCCGGGGGGGGGTTTCCAACACACGGCAGTGTTGGTCTTTATCCATAGAATAATCACTGTATACAAAGCATAATCCGTGCCTGGGAAGGCGGGCTGTCGTCGGTAGAATAATCCGGTATGCAGGTCCACTCGCTCGTCGGCTCTGGGGCTCCTCGGGTGCAGCCTCACATGGGGTCGGCCACCCTGGATAAGCAGCCAGTTCTCTGCCCGAAACGATGGGGTACTGACTACGATAGTATTCTCACCGCACGAAGCACTACATATGAATAGACTATTATTAGCTTAATAGACTACGTCCAACTCGACGATATAGTGCCAAATATGACTATTCAAATATTAATATACACGATGTCTCAATACCGATGGTAGGCCGAACTTGGCCTTACTCCCACACGTGGCGTCGCGGGGAGGCTTTACGTCTGTCACTCTATTGGAGGGTAAGAAACTGGACTAAAAAAGGAAGTCCTACTTTAGTAACGCAGTATATATACGCACTATGAACAAATAGTACCGTTAGTGGTGCGGTAGCCAGATTCCTACGCGGAACTAGGACTTGTTCGTACATGTTGAGCGGTACGTTTGAACTGGGTCTGGGGGGTATGGCAGCCTGGCACCAAGGTCTCGACCAATAGTAGAATGGAGACTATTATGGGATGTTCAGTAGGCTAGAATGGATATTCAATGCATATTGTACAAGGAATATACAAGGGATATCAGGGAATATTAGAGAATATACAAATACAATTAAATATATATATACAAATAAATATATATATTCGGTTTAATCTGGCCCTTCACAACACAAGTGTTGTTGTTATCGTGTAGCGTTTAAGGTAACAGTACTTGATGTCTTCAGGACGTTTATGTGATGCTTGCAGAGCGGCTGAACTCAGGGTTTCTAGAGCTCGCCTGCCATCGCTGAGACAGGATAACACTGAATTTACTGCATCTGTGTAGACATGCTGGTTCCACACACGTTATTCTGTGGTACTAGCCAGCATTTGTAGCTGTTATGGTAAATGGCAAATGGCTGCATTTATATAGCGCTTTTATCCAAAGCGCTTTACAATTTGTTCCTCACATTTTACCCATTCACTCACACATTCACACACCGACGGCAGAGGCGACCATGTAAGGTGCCAACCTGCTCATCAGGAGCAGTTAGGGGTTGCGAATGTAGAAAATAGCCAGGATAAAGGGCTTATATGTATGTCGCGCGCTGCTCCATTTGCCTGTAGATTTGCTATGGTATTGTCAATAAAACTACAACATTAGGCTAGAGCCGATTTAATTCTATGTTTGGGGTTTGATATCTTGGACCTTGAGTTTTGGCAG
This sequence comes from Notolepis coatsorum, assembly GCF_963971535.1. NCBI lineage: Eukaryota > Metazoa > Chordata > Actinopteri > Aulopiformes > Paralepididae > Notolepis > Notolepis coatsorum. The sequence goes on from NC_140176.1 coordinate 9,940,472, forward strand.
ATATGTCTCATGGGATTTAATCAACTATACACTTTGAGTGCCACGCCGGGTTTTCCTTTTTACCCCCTTGATGCCACCATCCACTTCAATGTTAACGTTAATATCGCCTAATCTATGTTTTAAATTATGGCTATGTGTCTAATCTGCCCGTCGCTTATCAAAGACTATTTTCCAGTCAGTGCTGTCAAGGAAGATTGGTTTTTTATTGCGTCATTTCCGTTTCAGAGCATTTAGAAAAGCACCCGTTTTGAGATAAAAAACAGTTCATTCTGGACCATTCTATGAAAATCGTCTTTTACTGGAATATTCCACAACGTTGATATTCGTCTGCCTATTTATGAATCGTTTTCAAATAAACGCTAGATGATCAATATTATACGTGCACGCAAGCACATTCGGGCCGCGCACGGATAATCGCCGCGTTGATTTCATCTTGGACTTTTACAGTGAAACCAAAAGAGCCCATTTCACAAAACAGCTTATAACTTCATCAAAATTAGTCTGATTATCCTAACACTGATAACATAGATTCCTTACCTGACATCAGATGGTATCCAACTGGTATATTCCAATTCCTGATCACCATTCGAAAAAATCGATAAGTGTATAGATCCAACGCGATACAGTAGAACTCCATGATCAGCGGGGCTCAGAGGCTCCAGAATGAACTGTGGTAACCCCGGGTGGATCAGTGGACTGGAAAATGTGGAGTACCGGATTTTTTTCCCCATCCATTTTCATTGAGTCCATTCCAAAATCCCTTATGTCATCTGGGAGACGATAGGGGGCGCTTTTTTCCACATATGATCGCCGGCGGTGCTCGTGTATACTCGGGTAGGCTCGCGTGATGCAATATGATTTCAGATCGCTAAAAAAAAAAAAAAAAAAAAATCCGAGAAATCTCGTGAGTGGCTTTCAACCACATATTAATAAACCCGAGATATCTCGTGTGTGGCAGTTAGAGTGTTAACTATCATGAATGTGGGAGATTAATAGGTCAAATAGGCCAAATGGCTGAGCAGTAGAAACACAGTATAGAACAGAAACACAATATAGAACAGAAACACAGTATAGAACAGAAACACAATATAGAACAGAAACACAGTATAGAACAGAAACACAGTATAGAACAGAAACACAATATAGAACAGAAACACAGTATAGAACAGAAACACAATATAGAACAGAAACACAGTATAGAACAGAAACACAATATAGAACAGAAACACAGTATAGAACAGAAACACAATATAGAACAGAAACACAGTATAGAACAGAAACACAGCAGAACAGAAACACAGCAGAACAGAAACACAGTAGAACAGAACATACATTGTAGGCTGATATAACCGACCTTTCCCAAAACATAATTTGGTAAATTCGAGACAGAGGGTTCCACACCATGGGGGGTGCAGTGCACGGTGCTCCATATACTGTAGCCTTTTGATGGATTCACATTTCTTACTGGACCGCCCTGCTTAGAGCCTTCTGGCGAAGAGCATGTTCATAAAACTCTCGACATGTCAGAGATAAATTAGTTTGGACTTGAATCTCACTCTTCACAAAGCTCCACACTGTATTAATGTCGCTGGTCCGTCCAGCGCACCTGAGGAAGCTTCTCCTCAAAGGCATTTAGGAAGAAGGGGATCAGCTGGATGTCCTTTAGCAAGCAGCGTTCCCAATTTCACTCCTACACTCGCTCCCATCTCCATTTCCCTTTGATACACAATACAAGATACACTGATACACTGATACAAGATACACTGATACACTGATACACTGATACACTGATACACTGATACACTGATACACTGATACACTGATACAAGATACACTGATACACTGATACAAGATACACTGATACACTGATACACTGATACACTGATACACTGATACACTGATACACTGATACACTGATACAAGATACACTGATACACTGATACACGATACAAGATACACTGATACACTGATACACGATACAAGATACACTGATACACTGATACAAGATACACTGATACAAGATACTAGGGCTGATCCCGACTAGTCGAATAGTCGACTAATCGATCGATAGGAGACGTAGTCGACTGCCAACCTCTTAGTCGAATGCACACAAAAAAAAGATTGTAATATTATATATATTATAATATTATAATTATACATTTTTTTGGATCATTCTTTCCAAAAGCAAAGAGGCCTAGACGCGTGGCTAATGCTAATGGCGCACATACCAGCGAGGCTATACTGCCTAAGGAAACGGGCACAGAGGCACTGAAAGAGGATTTCATCCGTCTAATGAACACACTAGACAAATATCAAGATGTATCAGTGGACCAATTGACTACCAGTCTATCTGGTATCTATCTGCACATTTTGGCCAATCAAAGTCGACTATACAAATCCTTAGTCGGGGACAGGCCTACATGATACTGATACACTATACACTGATACATGATACACTGATACACTGATATATGATACACTGATACACGACACACCTCAACTGTAGTTAATTGTGTATCAGGAGAAACCTTCACCACAGCAGGCCACAAGGTTCTAATAAAAAACATCCAGTTTAATGTTTGAACCAGAGGGAGAAAGTCCCCTTTTAACACACACTGAGTGTAAAAAAGATAAATAAAAAAAATCCTCTCTGGACATGAAAAAGAATAGAGGCGATTGGTCTGATCACAAAGACTGGTGATGATGTCTATATAGCTCTGGGGGTCTTCTGTGATCGGGTTAAATCATGTTGATTCACGAGCACTCTCCCCCATTGCTTTTGTCAGATGAGGATTTTAATTTGAGCGTCCCCTTGATAGATGCCCATAATTTATGCTGATGAGAAATAAAGCATCATATTTTCCTTTATACCCCACCCCCCTCTCCCCCTCCCCCCAATAGAAGAAGATTTTTCCGGAAGGGTATATGAGGAGAGAGGGAGCGGTTGATTACTTGTAATGTGACTGCAGTAGTGGCCCCCACGGGCGGATATTTATGTGGGCCATTTGAACTGTGTCTATGTATGCTGTATACATCAGGTCTGTTAATGAAACCTGTCGCCGGGGGGGGGGGGGGGGGAGTGGGCGCGCTGCGGTCGTTCGGTCGCGCCACCGTCACTCTGTCGCACTTCCTTTTGACACATAATTGTGTGGCGTCGTCTAACCCTTTCAAACTTCAGCTCCACGTTATAGTTCCCGACGCTAGTGTTACTCTTATTAACCCTTTCACTACCACACACACCTTCTGTCTAATCGTCTGTAGTGTGGTCGTGAAAGGGTTAACCTTCTGTAGTGTGGTGTATCTTGTCGCGGTGAAAGGGTTAACCATTTTGGTAGTGTGGTAGTGAAAGGGTTACCCCCCCCCCCCCCCCCCCCACACACACACACACACACACCAAAAAACGAACACAGTGCCTTTCCTTATTGGATTATTGCTTTCAAATTGTCGACGGTCTATTAATTAGAACACAAAATACATAGAATAACAACTTTTATTGATAGTTTGACTACATTTGTCTGTATTTTGCAGTTATATATTTACTGTTTGGGGGCCATTATGGGCCACGTAATAAGTGTGTACAGTTGTGTGTCATTCCAGAGTAGGTATTTCTAGGCATGTTAGACTTTCTTTTGACGACGGAAGTGGGTTTCTCTTCATTGAGCGCTTATCCTTATTATAAGTATCTTGTGTTTTATTATACATTACAGAAACAGAAAGAGAAAGTGAATGACATCACAATATCACCATGTAGTAACACGGTACGGTACCTGGTGTGTGTGTGTGTGGTGTTTGTGTGTGTGTGTGTGTGTCTGTATGTGTGTGCCTGTGTATGTGTGTGTGTGTGCGTGTGTGTGTGTGTATGTACGTGTGTGTGTGCGTGTGTGTGTGCGTGCGTGTGTGTGTGTGTGTGTATGTACGTGTGTGTGCGTGAAGTGGATTCCCAGGCTGTTTCGGTTCTGCTCTGCTTCAGAACCGGGTTGCTGCTTCTTTCTGCGTTGTGTCTCAATACTTTAAAGCTGGGAATCACTTCTCTTCAAACTGACTGAGCAGGCAGAAAGGCAGCAGGAATTAAGGAGGAAAGATAGTTTAACAGTTGTTTAATCAAAGTCTGAGAGTGTATACAAATTACAATAAGAAGATGCTATGGTTGTTGATCACAAACACTATGCCGTAAGATGATAACAACCAGACTAATATCACAGTATAAAGATAAATTGTTGCTGGTCTTTGTTGTCCTGGCTGACAAAACAAAGCAGTCTGTTTTCAATATAAAGATAAATTGTTGCTGGTCTTTGTGTTGTCCTGGCTGACAAAACAAAGCAGTCTGTTTTCCCTCCAAAAGTCCTTTTGTTCTCGTTCTGCCTTGGCCTCCTTGGGTGAGATGGTGGAGATGGTGAGAGAGGTCTTCGTGGGTTTGGTTGGTTCCAGAGTGTTCCTCTGTTGTTTCCTTGAGTTCCCTCCTCCCACCATCACACCCATTATTATAGCCCAGGCCGTGTCTCGGAGTTGATGACATCATCACATTAGTTCCTCCAATCACAGGACTGCTTAAGCTGGCATTTGAAAATAGGGGTTTGGCTTATAGACCAAACCCTCACATTACTAACAGAGAATATTTTCCCTATATTTTTACTTAAACATTACCTGACTTGTTAATACTTTGATGAATCAAAGTTTATATTGATTACCTAAACACAGATATATTTCTTTATTACTAAGTCTGTTTGACTTTCAGAACATATATCTAACAAATCTAATCTTTCTGTTAGCTTAATAGAATACATTTTAATACCATATAGAAACAAATCTAATCATTCTGTTAGCTTAATAGAATACATTTTAATACCATATAGAAAGAATGCTAAATGAAAATAGCACAGACACATTAACTAATTGTAGACATTTTAGTATGACCAAACACTAATTATATTTTAACTTACTTATTAACAATATACTAGGAAATAGTTAGTTTGGAGATCTCCTGTGTGTGTGTGTGTGTGTGTGTGTATGAGTGTGAATGTGTGTGTGACTATGTGTGGGTATGTGAGTGTCTGTGTGTCTCTGTGTGTGTCTCTGTGTGTGTCTCTGTGTGTGTCTCTGTGTGTGTCTCTGTGTGTGTCTCTGTGTGCCCAGGCCGTAAGCAGATAACACTTCATGGGCGCTTTGATCACTGTGTGTGTGTGTGGATATGTATGTGTGTGTGTGAGTATGTGAGTGTCTGTGTGTGTGACAGGATACTCCAGCGAGATAACATGTCTAGGTGACCTTTTGTTCTTCGTTTGATCTTCCCCCTAAAGGGAAGGAGTCTTACCCCAGCTGCCACTATGCCATTGTCACCCCAGGAGGGCATTTGCACAATCTGTCTATTTAACCACACACAGACAATCTATGACTTATTGTTTTGAGGCCCAAATATTTCTACACATTTAGTTAATCATGATATATATGTTTTGGATTTTACAACAGTCCCCACTCGGATAGTTTACCTATCCTTAATATGTCAAACATAGATATCAATCTCTACACACTACTATCTAGATAACACTTAAGACATTTTAAACCATATTAGGATAAAATATATATCTGATTTGTCACACTCAGATCCTAAAATTCAAATTAGCCATTTCAGTTTTTGTGATCATGTGCAGTCTTTAATACTTGTTCTCGTACCAAGATCAATAGAGCATTTGAGGAGGGGGGTCATGTTTTCTAGATTTGACCCTGCCTCCTCTTTATTGCTCAGAGCTGGTGCAATATCACGACTGCTGGGTGCAACTCAGAAAGCAAATTGCCTTTCTTATTACACCCCATCTTCTGTCAAGCACATCTTGACTCGTGGAGATCCTCTCTTAGGGGGTAGAGCCCCCTGCTGTAGTATCTTCTATTCTTCACAGCGATGGGGAGGTCGTTGCTGGCTGCTCGACCCCTTCGCTGGTTGACCCTCGGATCAGTGGAAGAGGTTTGTGTCTCCTCCCCTCCGCCTGGTCGTCGATAGGGGCGATAGCAGCTCCCCCCCTTCGCTTGTTGACCCCCTGGTCAATAGTTGAGGCCATGCTTCTGTTGACAGCCGGAGTTGTTGCTGAGGCCTAGCTGCCTGTCTCCTCGTTGGTTGTCTGTCGTTTCCCTCTGAAGCCTCAAGACTCGGTCACTGCGTTGGCCAAGACTCTCCCGGCCCAAGAGGTAGGCGTCTCCTGGTTCTCCGCAGTGTTGTGGTTCCCCATGGAACCGCTGGGTAGACACTAGCCAGTGTCCTCTCCCATCCGTATCCTGCAGTGAATACATCGCTTCGGGGGCACAGTGGGGATCACTTCTACCACAACAATTGATTGAGAATCCATAATTTTCCATCCCTCAGACTCTCTTTACTGGTCTGAGCTTTTGACAACTTTCTTTTCCAAATCATTTATCTATATATTTCATGGCTTCTAGATCATTAAATTTCAAAATTCTGAAAAATTCACATGGCTCTCATTATATTATGCTGTCAAAACAGTATACTCTCCACCTCTCGATGTGAAATACACATGAAAACATCGTTACCGTCTTCCTCTTGTTTTGGACAGCTGCACCCCGGACCGGACGTTCAGCACTGACACATCCATTCTCCCAGTAACCTGTGTGTACAAGTCACAGACCGCCTTAAACACACATCTTCTGCATCACAAGCCAATCATCAATTGCACATGTTCACACCCTACACAAGACTAATTTGGCCAATAGCGACCAAATCTATTGAGCTTCATTAATGTACAGAGAATCATACTTCCCAACACTATCACCAACCACGACACACCCCCAGCCGCTAAAACTGGGTATTCAATGGGCGGAGAACAAAAATCCATAACTAGCTCATGTTCCTTCACTTTGTTCCCAGTCCATTTTACAGACACATACTACCCCGTCCTGATGTGTCGAGATCACTCCCAGCTTGCCAGGTATCCTAAGAAAAAACACACAGAAAGAAAGAAAACAGAAAACAAAACACAAAGAAAACGCTGCCAAATCAATAAATGAAAAAATAAACCAAACTTGTGAGCTTTCTAGCTCATTTTTAACTAAGAAATAAAAAGGGAAATCAAATGAATAAACGAAATGTACACTCCCGGCCTAAGTCAGGAATTGCTCATATCACACTAGAAAAGAGAAGTAAAAATAAAAGTAAACAAACACCTATCCTATTGCTCATAACTGTTAATATGCTTCTATCAATACTATAAAATACTAGAAACAACTATGAGTCTTTTCAATTTCTTAATCATGCAGTCCACCTCTTGATCAATCTGAATGTTGACCGAGCATGGATAATTTACTGATCACTAGCTGCCGCAGTGTCACATCATCACACTGTCTAATATCGATTAACTGTTTAACATAATTTAATCCTCTTGTTAGTCTGATTAGTTCATGCATTTGTCAGTCACCCATACATTCGTTTTTAGTAACTCTCATTCATAATCTAATCACCTAACACCTCTATCTATTTTTCATTCTAATCTAATTTAGGAGCATATCTTATCATTCAATATATCCCACCTCTACCCTAGTCAGTTGCATATATTTTTATTCTGCCGGTGGCCTCTGCAGACATGACCTTTGAAAATGACCTTTCACTCCACAGCCCCAACAACACTGGCGGTCTCCCCCGGGTTGTGGGACCCGGTGGGTCAGTTGCCTGTGACCGGATGACCCTGGGGTCATCGGGCCCAGAACACGTCCTGGTGGTGTGCCATCATCGCCATGGTTCCCTGGAGCCTGTTCGGAGGAGAAAGCCACGTACCTATTTGGTCCAGTCACAGTTCCTTGAGAGGGGCCCGTGGTTGGGAGGGGCCCGCCACCTGTTCCTGCACAAACACGCCCTGTTGGGGATATATGGTCCTGCTCTGCACAGTTCCGAGCAATGTGTCCGAGGGTCCCACACGTCCAACAGTGCACCTGCCGCACATGGTAGCCAATCGGATTCCTGCCTTTGCCTACACCTTTTCCTCGTGGTTGCCACCTCGTGGGTGGTCTTATCGGGGTTTGTTGTTGTTCCGGCACGGGTTGTGGCCCCAACTGGGCCTGTCTCTGGCCATCTGGTTCTCCAGAGGGAGAGGGAGAGAGGCGATTGGAACCTGTCTCCCCTCCGGGCTGTGTGGGCTGGAGTAGGCCTTGGAGATAGTCCACTACCCGTCTAGCCTCGGCTAGGTGATCTTCGAGAGGGAGGCATGTCTGTAACTGGCAGTCATCTGCAACGGACACTTCAGCTTGGAATACAGCTGTCTCTGGGTCGCTTGCTGCAACGACTCCCTGTGGCGGAGTAAAAGACATTATTTCCAGTCCCTCCGTCTCACTGGACACTAAAGGGGAGTCGATCAAATTCCAGTCAATCAAGTCAACGTCCAATTCGGTCAATGTAATGTCTGCAGAGGTTATCGGCATTATCTTGATTTGGGTACGCATTCTACACCGGCCTCCTTTAACTACAAGGTTCTGTAATGGCCTGAATATCTTTGGCCATCTCTTCGTCACTTTTATTGTGACATCTCCAGTCGTTGAAATAGACAGATTGTCCACCCTTTCTATGGTCAGTGCATCTAACCCTCCGGTTGCTCCTATCTGTGTATTTTCCATTCTCACCTTTCCTTCAATCACTCGTAACGTCACCGTTTGGAAAGCAAGTTTCTCTGTATTCAAACTATTTTTACCAAACTTGAGTTAATTTCACTCACACTTTTATATTGGTGTAAACAGGAATTGATAATCTCGGTCTTGTGATACTATACCCCCTGACTGTCAACAGTCTCTTCGATTTCCCTGTTGGGGTTCGGAATTGTCAGCGCCGGCCATCCGTCCTGGAGCAGCTGTGAAAAGAGAGAAGCAAAAAATACACTTAATTATCAGTGACATTTGCCATTCACAATCCATCATTTGTCTTTAAGCATGGAATGTCGGGCATCTCCTAGACTATGATCATATGAGAGCATTTGTGCAATTTTCGTTTTTGATTTATTAATGACACCGCCTTAATCTTTTTTCCAGTTGTCTCCATTGGAAACCCAGATTCTCAATCCTGTTGTCAAGATCCTCCTTATTACCACTCCGGGGAACTTATTTTCCATCAGCTGTTTCCTGAGATGGTGGTCAATCAGAAAGTTGTTATTCACAGCCTATCATTCCTAAACATCTGTATCGGACATTGTAATTTAGGTGAATAATCTCACTTTTACTCTAATTTGCAAATGACTATGTGTATGTGTAACTATATTTATTTCTGTCCGTGAAAGCCTAGTATGTATTTCGCTCATATTACATTACACATATCAGTAACACATATTTTTCCATTCACAATCTCTCATACAGTTATTATATATCCCCCGTAACACCTAACCCTTTAGGTGTTAAAACAACGCTCTTCTCACGGGAACAGAAATCAATTTCCAGTGCCTTATGCCACTGAAGTCCCCGTGCAATTAGAACAGTGTCACACAACCCGCTCATAACCACCGGCGGCGACACCATCCCCATATTGAAAATCCTGCCGACCAATGAGACTCCACTGGCCAACTCGTCCTGTGGCCCACGGCATCACCCCCAGTTTCGAACCTGGAACATGACACCCCGGGCCCCCACTCAAGGATATTCAAAAATTATTCCACTCACAACCCATACACTCACATACAGCACCTCTGACCCCACCGTAACCAATCACACAAATATCCACACACAATATAATCCGACGCGCGTAGTGTGGCAGCGAGCCCTTGACGAGTGCACGCATAGCGCACCCCTGTTAATGCGCGGTGGCAGACAGCGAGCCCACCCCCGCCACGACGTTTAGCAGTCCCCGTACCCCTGGTAAAATGAAAAATGTGCGCAGTGTGGCAGCGAGCACCGACGAGTCACACACAGCGCACAAAGCGTGGAGGCAGACAGTGAGCCACGACGAACTGTCTACCCACACCCCCACCGCAGGCGAGTAGAGTAAATATGCTCCAACTTACGGCCCACCAACATGAACTGGTACTGAGCCCCAGCCGGGGCCCGTCCAAACGTAAAATGAAGTGCGAACAAAGCGTTTAGGTTGACATGGTAGCCTATACATTTCAGTGTGATTGCATGCAAAGTTTGTCATTTGAATATTTAGCTTTTTTTTTTTTTTTTTTACTATTTCCTCGATGTCTTGATTGCAGTGTCTTGATTGCAGTGTTTTGTATTGAATTGTACAAAAGAATAAATGACTTGTCGAACAAAGCGTAGCGCCAACGCAGGCAATACCACTGCCAGCACTAGAAATTCCCTAAAAACAACAATAAAACTGAATATGGAACAACATACGCATAATAAGTCCCAAACTCAGCCTACCGCCTTTGAAACCTTACAGTAAACAGGAATAAACAATATACCTAGCACTACACCGCGTTTGAAACCCATAAAAAAAACTCTATATACAGGCCCTAACCTAGGAGAGAAAGAGAAGTGTTTCGGGGGGGCCGAGGAGGGGAAATACATGGAAGAGAGGCGGTGTTGAAATGAGGGGAGCGAGCGAGAGGGGGGGGGGGGGTAAGAGAGAGAGAGAGAGGGAGGGAGAGGGAAAGAGGGGGGGAGGTGAGAGGGAGAGAGGTAAAAGGGAGAGGGAGGGAGGAGGGTGAGAGGGGGGGGGAGAGAAGGAAAGACAGAGAGGGGGGGTGTGAAAGAGAAAGAGAGAGGGGAGGTGAGAGGGAGGGGAGGCGAGAGGGAGAGAGAGAAAGAGAAAGAGAAAGAGAGAGAGAGAAAGAGAAAGGGAGAGAGAGAGAGAGAAAGAGAAAGAATAAGAGAGAGAGAGAGAGAGAGGGGGAGAGAGAGAGGGGGAGAGAGAGGGGGAGAGAGAGAGAGAGAGAGAGAGAGAGAGAGAGAGAGAGAGAGAGAGAGAGAGAGAGAGAGAGAGAGAGAGAGAAAGAGAAAGAGAGAGGGGGAGAAAGAGAGGAAGAGAGAGAGGGAGAGAAATAGAGAGAGAGAGAAAGAAAGAGGAAGAGAGAGAGAGAGAAAGAGGAAGAGAGAGAGAGAGAGAGAGAGAAAGAGAAAGAGAGAGAGAGAGAGAGAAAGAGAGAGAGAAAGAGAGAGAGAGAGAGAGGGGGAGAAAGAGAGGAAGAGAGAGAGGGAGAGAAATAGAGAGAGAGAGAAAGAAAGAGGAAGAGAGAGAGAGAGAAAGAGGAAGAGAGAGAGAGAGAGAGAGAAAGAGAAAGAGAGAGAGAGAGAGAGAAAGAGAAAAAGAGAGAGAGAGAGAGAGAGAAAGAGAGAGAGAGAGAATAAGAGAGAGAGAAAGAGAGAGAGAGAGGGGAAGAGAGAGGGGGAGAAAGAGAAGAGAGGGGGAGAGAGAGCAAGAGAGAGAGAGAAAGAGAGGGAGAGAAAGAGAAAGGGAGAGAGAGAGAGAGAAAGAGAAAGAGAGAGAATAAGGGAGAGAGAGAGAGAGGGGGAGAGAGAGAGGGGGAGAAAGCGAAAGGGAGCAAGATAAGAGAGGGGGAGAGAGAGTGTACAATGAAAACGTTCCGTGAGCAGAATCCAAACATATCCATCCTGTACACTTCTGCCCCCTACTGTATTCCCAATAAACTCCACCTTCCCCTTAACAATGGACGCTCGCCACCCCTACCAAGATGGACGCTCGGTACCCTCCCAAAATGGACGCTCGGCGCCCCTTCTAAGATGGACGCTCGGCGCCCCTTCTAAGATGGACGCCCCCTCGCGAGACATACCGAGAGTCCCGTCATGCCATGACGTCAGCACAGTTAGCTTAGCATGTTAGCTTAGCATATTAGCTTCGTTAGCTTCAACCTAGCGCGCGCTTACGACGTCACATCCGGCGACCGCTTCAGCCGTTAGCGCGGCTAAGTAGCATTAGCTTAGCTGCTCCCATGATCCCATAAAAATGTTCCCAACGACCCGTTCCGCCGCGCGGGCCGTCCCCTCGCAACGTTAATACAATACCACATACCCCACAACAGAATCCTATTTCCCTCAAAACGCCAGTGTAGTGATCTAATTAGAAATATAAAAACATAATATCAAAACACTACGTCTGACCCCTCCGTCGTCATTTCCGGCGAGCTTAGAACGACTTCCGGGTCGGGTTTAGAAAATCCCGATCACCTTAAACATTACATAACTGGTTTTATCCGCCACGAATATGAAAACTTTTAAGTGCCCTACATATCCCCGTAATCTCAAGACACTATCGATCGACCTTACACATTTGAATTACGTCTACTTTTCGCTCCGCATGCTCCGGTGTCCAGAGGCTAATACCACAGCTAACGGCTGCTGCGTTCGACGGGCCTCGGAAAACCGGCGTTCTTCTTAAAATTCTCCACGGCCAATCGGTGCCCTAAATTACATAATAACATAACTATAGTCTCACACGTCTCACCAATCACTCCTAACCATAAACATTCGCCAAACATACATTCATACACGCTTCCTAACACAATTAAAAAGTACACAATTAAAAAATACAAAATCAGCATTCACGCACATTTCCGCCTCCCGAACGCCGCACGCGGCGCGACCGGCAAACATTTCATTAAGCACTATCTTGTTACAGCACGCCCGCCCGCGCCCAAGGCTAAAACCAGACCTACTTGTGCTAACTCTTCTACTGTAGAGAATACTATGCATCGGCGTGCTTCAGTCACTACTCTAAGAGACATACTACGCACGGTGTCTATCCCGGCTTAACTCTGAGCACGAATCTAAGACATGTTCCTATCCCCTTACTTGTTCCGACTGGCAACGGCGCCCCGTTCATAGTGCTAACATTTTTACTATAAAATATACTACGCCGGTGATTACAGAGCCGCCCTCCCCAGCCAGAATATTCAATTTAATTTACCCTTACATCATGATTACATGAGGTTAAATTCTTTAGTTTCTTTCCCCAACCCCTTGTTGTTCGAACTGAGCAGCCCATTCTTCTTCCACACTCACCTCTCTGTAACTTCTTCCAGTTACTTTGAAGACGATCGACCAGTTGTTCTCCTCGTCGACCGGCGTGTAGGCTGATGAGTGAAGGGAAAAAATCTCGTCCAGGGCCGCCACTGGTTCACGGGTAACACGGCACCAAAATGAAGTGGATTCCCAGGCTGTTTCGGTTCTGCTCTGCTTCAGAACCGGGTTGGCTAGTACTTGGCGTTGTGTCTCAATACTTTAAAGCTGGGAATCACTTCTCTTCAAAACTGACTGAGCAGGCAGAAAGGCAGCAGGAATTAAGGAGGAAAGATAGTTTAACAGTTGTTTAATCAAAGTCTGAGAGTGTATACAAATTACAATAAGAAGATGCTATGGTTGTTGATCACAAACACTATGCCGTAAGATGATAACAACCAGACTAATATTACAGTATAAAGATAAATTGTTGCTGGTCTTTGTTGTCCTGGCTGACAAAACAAAGCAGTCTGTTTTCAGTATAAAGCTGGTCTTTGTTGTCCTGGCTGACAAAACAAAGCAGTCTGTTTTCCCTCCAAAAAGTTCTTTTGTTCTCGTTCTGCCTGCGTCCTTGGTGTTGATGGTGGAGATGGTGAGAGAGGTCTTCGTGGGTTTGGTTGGTTCCAGAGTGTTCCTCTGTTGTTTCCTTGAGTTCCCTCCTCCCACCATCACACCCATTATTATAGCCCAGGCCGTGTCTCGGAGTTGATGACATCATCACATTAGTTCCTCCAATCACAGGACTGCTTAAGCTGGCATTTGAAAATAGGGGTTTGGCTTATAGACCAAACCCTCACATTACTAACAGAGAATATTTTCCCTATATTTTTACTTAAACATTACCTGACTTGTTAATACTTTGATGAATCAAAGTTTATATTGATTACCTAAACACAGATATATTTCTTTATTACTAAGTCTGTTTGACTTTCAGAACATATATCTAACAAATCTAATCTTTCTGTTAGCTTAATAGAATACATTTTAATACCATATAGAAACAAATCTAATCATTCTGTTAGCTTAATAGAATACATTTTAATACCATATAGAAAGAATGCTAAATGAAAATAGCACAGACACATTAACTAATTGTAGACATTTTAGTATGACCAAACACTAATTATATTTTAACTTACTTATTAACAATATACTAGGAAATAGTTAGTTTGGAGATCTCCTGTGTGTGTGTGTGTGTGTGTGTGTGTGTATGAGTGTGAATGTGTGTGTGACTATGTGTGGGTATGTGAGTGTCTGTGTGTCTCTGTGTGTGTCTCTGTGTGTGTCTCTGTGTGTGTCTCTGTGTGTGTCTCTGTGTGTGTCTCTGTGTGCCCAGGCCGTAAGCAGATAACACTTCATGGGCGCTTTGATCACTGTGTGTGTGTGTGGATATGTATGTGTGTGTGTGAGTATGTGAGTGTCTGTGTGTGTGACAGGATACTCCAGCGAGATAACATGTCTAGGTGACCTTTTGTTCTTCGTTTGATCTTCCCCCTAAAGGGAAGGAGTCTTACCCCAGCTGCCACTATGCCATTGTCACCCCAGGAGGGCATTTGCACAATCTGTCTATTTAACCACACACAGACAATCTATGACTTATTGTTTTGAGGCCCAAATATTTCTACACATTTAGTTAATCATGATATATATGTTTTGGATTTTACAACATGCGTGTGTGTGTGTGTGTGTGCGTGTGTGTGTGTGCGCGCGCGTGTGTGTGTGTGTGCATGTGTGTGTGTGTGTGTGTGTGTGTGTGTGTGTGTGTGTGTGTGTGTGCTGCAGTAACACGTGGAGCTGTGAACACTGTTGTCCTCTCTCCTGACTCTGACTGTGGGTGTGACTGACTGACTGACTGACTGACTGACAGGTGTCAGGGCCTGTCAGGACGCCCCACGCCGCAGCTACAGTGTGTGAGGTGTGCTGGAACAGACAGATGGGGGAGAGGAGGACGGTACGGAGGAATCGCGGGGAGAGGGGCTTGGGTGGAGAGATGACTGGGGGACAGGGCGATGGGGTGGGTGGGGGGGGGGGGTAGATGAAGGGATGGGGAGAGAGAGAGATGAAGGGATGGTGGAGAAGGATGGTGGGGAGAGAGAGATGGGGGAGAGAGAGAGGGAGGAATGGGGGAGGCTTTCCTGACACGCGTCCTCAGCCCCGTATTGTCTGTCAGCATCAGCAGATGACTGACAAAGGAACTGCTCAGCAATAGACAGGACCAGGCCTACTGTATACTGTGCTGTGTGTGTGTGTGTGTGTGTGTGTGTGTGTGTGTGTGTGTGTGTGTGCATGGGGTGTGTGTGTGTGTGTGTGTGTGTGTGTGTGTGTGTGTGTGTGTGTGTGTGTGTGCATGGGGTGTGTGTGTATGTGTGCGCAAACAAACATAATAGTGTGTTCTTTGATTCCTTTGCCAGCTTCAACCTGACCCTTCCAGCCAGCCACAGTTTTACTGATATTATTCCAGTCTAACAGTTCCAGGGAGCTGCTGTGGTTATCAAGGGTCACAGGGGGTCATAAGAACAATACACTATTAAAGAAGGTATTGTTATAATAACAACCTGAAGCAGCGTGTTTTTGAAGAAGAGCATTCGTGTTTTTTATTTCAAGGTTTTTATTTTCAACAATAATAAAGTGATACAATGCAATGATATAATAAATACAAATAGAAAATGAAAACCCCAAAAGAAGAACAAATAAATAACAAAAAAACAACAACAACAACAATAACAATTGTAATAGTAACAGCAACCATGCAGGTAGGTTTACAAGACAACACTTATCATCATCATTAGGTGGCTTCTTCGTTCCGAAGGTTGCCTATCACTCTCCAACCCATTCTGTCCCCACTTAAGGGCCATCAATCAATATTAATCAGTACATTGATAAGCATCAATCAACAGCCAACCAATGAATCTAGTAATCATTTGCTAATGGTGTAGATGACTACCACCCATCCATACGTTTGAAAACAGAGTTGAAAAATATGTTCGCCATACAGTTCACTCTTCCCACTGTTAGTCTCCCCACCAATGGTACAATCACACTGTCCCGTATTAAATTATAACTCTAACAACGAATAATATGTTGCTCATGGGGGTCCCTCAGACGAAATCACTGACGGTGTTCACAAAATCAGTGAACACCGACAGTTTAAACACAGTCAGTTTAAACACAGTCGGTTTAAGTATACTAACAAATAAACAACAGAAAACGAAACAAAAATACTGACAAACTGCTGACGAAACATGTCTTCTTAATGTTAAAGATTATACTGAACATAATCAAAGAGGATAGTCCAGAATTCTTAACTAAGACCATCATTATTGGGAAGACGGTGTTGACGCACACAAGCTGTGACCTCAGTGATGTCAACATTGGACCTCATCCTCCAACGGACTTTCGAGAAGGTTACCAACTAATTTCTTCATAACTCGATTTACAAACTCTTTTGGCATTCTCGAAATGGGTTATTTTCATATGTTTGTTCGTAGCTACAAACAGGATTTAGAAACTCGAAAAGGCAGTCGTAAGACAGACAGACAGGTGTGCGCCTGTGTTTTTAACAACTTCGTTCGGGAGAAATCCTTGGGAATTGTGTTCACTTCGATTTTACAGACATCCTCGCAATTAAATACCGTAATTTTTGGACTATAAGCCGCGCCTTTCCCCCCAATTTTTCGACCGTGCGGCTTATATAACGGTGCAGCTTATATGTGACTCGACATGACCAAACCCGAAAATGTAAAAATCGAAATATTGCTTTTTTGACTGCATTGAAATGTTATTTATCTGTTCCCTTATTTGCTAAACTTAATACAACTTGTAAATGAGTTAATTCTTGTTATTTGTCCGACAGTATTGTGTCCCAATGCTAATTACATATGGTAATTAAACATTAAAACACCTGCGGCTTATAGTCCAGTGCGGCTTATATATGTACACATCATTCAATTTAGCTGCTGTGGCTTATATTCAGGTGCGGCTTATAGTGCGTTTTGTCAAGACTCAAGACTCTGGGTAACATGGTTCTGGCCTCTTTACCATAATGAGACCGAGCCCAGCAGTAAGAGGCACAGGTCTCCCTTGGTCATTTTACATTGTTACAGATTATAATAGTACAGAATGTAAGCTTCATTTTCATACATTGAAATCTGAAAATATTTGAAGAAGATATGCTTGAATTTGAATCTATTAAACCTCAAGTCTCAGAGCAGAGAAAAACAGAGGAAATAGCTCTTATGTTCACCCCTAACCCCCCCCCCCCCCACTAGATTTGCTGTCATCCATCACGCAGACTTCATTATGGATTCTCTGATCTTATCTAGGTCTCCAATCTTCTCACGTTGCATATTATTTTAATTAGACATTATTACACATGTAGCCTATCATCTTATTATTATTATATCATGTGGTCCGCCTTTGTTCTATTAATGCAACAAATGAGAGTTAGACTAAGCAATATTCCCGCAGGTTGGTAGTTTTTAATGTGTATCTCTCCGTCGCCCACAGCCTGAGTGGTTGTGCTTCACCATGACTAGCTTCTTTACCGTGACTCTAGCTTCTTCACCGTGACTCTAGCTTCTTCACCGTGACTCTAGCTTCTTCACCATGACTCTGGCTTCTTCACCATGACTCTGGCTTCTTCACCATGACTCTAGCTTCTTCACCGTGACTCTAGCTTCTTTACCATGACTCTAGCTTCTTCACCATGACTCTAGCTTCTTTACCATGGCTCTGGCTTCTTCACCATGACTCTAGCTTCTTTACCATGACTCTAGCTTCTTCACCATGGCTCTGGCTTCTTCACCATGACTCTAGCTTCTTTACCATGACTCTAGCTTCTTCACCGTGACTCTAGCTTCTTCACCGTGACTCTAGCTTCTTCACCATGACTCTAGCTTCTTCACCGTGACTCTGGCTTCTTCACCATGACTCTAGCTTCTTCACCATGACTCTAGCTTCTTCACCGTGACTCTGGCTTCTTTACCATGACTCTAGCTTCTTCACCGTGACTCTGGCTTCTTCACCATGACTCTAGCTTCTTCACCATGACTCTAGCTTCTTTACCGTGACTCTAGCTTCTTCACCGTGACTCTAGCTTCTTTACCATGACTCTGGCTTCTTCACCATGACTCTAGCTTCTTCACCATGACTCTGGCTTCTTTACCATGACTCTAGCTTCTTTACCATGACTCTGGCTTCTTCACCATGACTCTAGCTTCTTCACCATGACTCTAGCTTCTTCACCATGACTCTAGCTTCTTCACCATGACTCTAGCTTCTTCACCATGACTCTAGCTTCTTCACCGTGACTCTAGCTTCTTCACCATGACTCTGGCTTCTTCACCATGACTCTGGCTTCTTCACCATGACTCTAGCTTCTTCACCATGACTCTAGCTTCTTTACCATGACTCTAGCTTCTTCACCATGACTCTGGCTTCTTCACCATGACTCTAGCTTCTTCACCGTGACTCTAGCTTCTTCACCGTGACTCTGGCTTCTTCACCGTGACTCTAGCTTCTTTACCGTGACTCTAGCTTCTTTACCATGACTCTGGCTTCTTTACCATGACTCTGGCTTCTTCACCATGACTCTGGCTTCTTTACCATGACTCTGGCTTCTTTACCATGACTCTGGCTTCTTTACCATGACTCTAGCTTCTTTACCATGACTCTAGCTTCTTTACCATGGCTCTAGCTTCTTTACCATGACTCTAGCTTCTTCACCATGACTCTAGCTTCTTCACCATGACTCTAGCTTCTTTACCATGACTCTAGCTTCTTCACCATGACTCTAGCTTCTTCACCATGACTCTTGCTTCTTCACCATGACTCTAGCTTCTTTACCATGACTCTAGCTTCTTCACCATGACTCTAGCTTCTTTACCATGACTCTAGCTTCTTTACCATGACTCTGGCTTCTTTACCATGACTCTAGCTTCTTCACCATGACTCTAGCTTCTTCACCGTGACTCTAGCTTCTTTACCATGACTCTAGCTTCTTCACCGTGACTCTAGCTTCTTCACCGTGACTCTAGCTTCTTCACCGTGACTCTAGCTTCTTCACCATGACTCTGGCTTCTTCACCATGACTCTGGCTTCTTCACCATGACTCTAGCTTCTTCACCGTGACTCTAGCTTCTTTACCATGACTCTAGCTTCTTCACCATGACTCTAGCTTCTTTACCATGGCTCTGGCTTCTTCACCATGACTCTAGCTTCTTTACCATGACTCTAGCTTCTTCACCATGGCTCTGGCTTCTTCACCATGACTCTAGCTTCTTTACCATGACTCTAGCTTCTTCACCGTGACTCTAGCTTCTTCACCGTGACTCTAGCTTCTTCACCATGACTCTAGCTTCTTCACCGTGACTCTGGCTTCTTCACCATGACTCTAGCTTCTTCACCATGACTCTAGCTTCTTCACCGTGACTCTGGCTTCTTTACCATGACTCTAGCTTCTTCACCGTGACTCTGGCTTCTTCACCATGACTCTAGCTTCTTCACCATGACTCTAGCTTCTTTACCGTGACTCTAGCTTCTTCACCGTGACTCTAGCTTCTTTACCATGACTCTGGCTTCTTCACCATGACTCTAGCTTCTTCACCATGACTCTGGCTTCTTTACCATGACTCTAGCTTCTTTACCATGACTCTGGCTTCTTCACCATGACTCTAGCTTCTTCACCATGACTCTAGCTTCTTCACCATGACTCTAGCTTCTTCACCATGACTCTAGCTTCTTCACCATGACTCTAGCTTCTTCACCGTGACTCTAGCTTCTTCACCATGACTCTGGCTTCTTCACCATGACTCTGGCTTCTTCACCATGACTCTAGCTTCTTCACCATGACTCTAGCTTCTTTACCATGACTCTAGCTTCTTCACCATGACTCTGGCTTCTTCACCATGACTCTAGCTTCTTCACCGTGACTCTAGCTTCTTCACCGTGACTCTGGCTTCTTCACCGTGACTCTAGCTTCTTTACCGTGACTCTAGCTTCTTTACCATGACTCTGGCTTCTTTACCATGACTCTGGCTTCTTCACCATGACTCTGGCTTCTTTACCATGACTCTGGCTTCTTTACCATGACTCTGGCTTCTTTACCATGACTCTAGCTTCTTTACCATGACTCTAGCTTCTTTACCATGGCTCTAGCTTCTTTACCATGACTCTAGCTTCTTCACCATGACTCTAGCTTCTTCACCATGACTCTAGCTTCTTTACCATGACTCTAGCTTCTTCACCATGACTCTAGCTTCTTCACCATGACTCTTGCTTCTTCACCATGACTCTAGCTTCTTTACCATGACTCTAGCTTCTTCACCATGACTCTAGCTTCTTTACCATGACTCTAGCTTCTTTACCATGACTCTGGCTTCTTTACCATGACTCTAGCTTCTTCACCATGACTCTAGCTTCTTTACCATGACTCTGGCTTCTTCACCATGACTCTAGCTTCTTCACCATGACTCTAGCTTCTTTACCATGACTCTGGCTTCTTCACCATGACTCTAGCTTCTTCACCATGACTCTAGCTTCTTTACCATGACTCTGGCTTCTTTACCATGACTCTAGCTTCTTTACCATGACTCTAGCTTCTTTACCATGACTCTAGCTTCTTTACCATGACTCTAGCTTCTTTACCATGGCTCTAGCTTCTTTACCATGACTCTAGCTTCTTCACCATGACTCTAGCTTCTTCACCATGACTCTAGCTTCTTTAACATGACTCTAGCTTCTTCACCATGACTCTAGCTTCTTCACCATGACTCTGGCTTCTTCACCATGACTCTAGCTTCTTTACCATGACTCTAGCTTCTTTACCATGACTCTGGCTTCTTTACCATGACTCTAGCTTCTTTACCATTACTCTAGCTTCTTCACCATGACTCTGGCTTCTTCACTGTGACTCTAGCTTCTTCACCATGACTCTAGCTTCTTTACCATGAATCTAGCTTCTTTACCATGACTCTGGCTTCTTTACCATGACTCTAGCTTCTTTACCATGACTCTAGCTTCTTTACCATTACTCTAGCTTCTTCACCATGACTCTGGCTTCTTCACCGTGACTCTGGCTTCTTCACCATGACTCTAGCTTCTTTACCATGACTCTGGCTTCTTTACCATGACTCTGGCTTCTTTACCATGACTCTAGCTTCTTCACCATGACTCTGGCTTCTTTACCGTGACTCTAGCTTCTTTACCATGACTCTAGCTTCTTTACCATGACTCTAGCTTCTTTACCATGACTCTAGCTTCTTCACCATGACTCTAGCTTCTTCACCATGACTCTGGCTTCTTTACCATGACTCTAGCTTCTTCACCATGACTCTGGCTTCTTTACCGTGACTCTAGCTTCTTCACCATGGCTCTGGCTTCTTTACCATGACTCTAGCTTCTTCACCATGACTCTAGCTTCTTTACCATGACTCTAGCTTCTTTACCATGACTCTAGCTTCTTCACCATGACTCTAGCTTCTTCACCATGACTCTGGCTTCTTCACCATGACTCTGGCTTCTTTACCATGACTCTAGCTTCTTTACCATGACTCTGGCTTTTTCACCAGGACTCTAGCTTCTTCACCATGACTCTGGCTTCTTTACCATGACTCTAGCTTCTTTACCATGACTCTGGCTTTTTCACCAGGACTCTAGCTTCTTCACCATGACTCTAGCTTCTTCACCATGACTCTAGCTTCTTCACCAGGACTCTAGCTTCTTCACCATGACTCTAGCTTCTTCACCAGGACTCTAGCTTCTTCACCATGACTCTAGCTTCTTCACCATGACTCTAGCTTCTTCACCATGACTCTGGCTTCTTCACCATGACTCTAGCTTCTTCACCATGACTCTGGCTTCTTCACCGTATCGCCTCCTCACTGGGTCTGACGGCACAAACTCCTGACTCCTCTCCAACAACTTGATTTCACAAATGGAAAAGCATCATCTGCTTTCCCGCAGCTTCACATATGGCGGCCGTGGCTCAGATGAACTGAAGCAGGTAGGAGGGGCGGGGGGTTGAGGGGGGTTAGGGAGGGGGAACGGGGGTTGGGGGGGGGTGGCCCCTGGAGGCCCCCTGAACAGAGGGCCTGGCCCGGGGGACTCTGCTGGGACACTGTGCTGCGAGGGCCACGCCGTCCCCAACCAGATGAACCCGCATATGAAATGAGGGCACGGAGCCCAATGAGCTGGAGAGACCGTGGAGGAAGGAAGGGGGAGACGGCTGTGTGAGACCATGGAGGAAGGGGGAGACGGCTGTGTGAGACCATGGAGGAAGGGGGAGACGGCTGTGTGCGACCATGGAGGAAGGAAGGGGGAGACGGCTGTGTGAGACCATGGAGGAAGGGGGAGACGGCTGTGTGAGACCATGGAGGAAGGAAGGGGGAGACGGCTGTGTGAGACCATGGAGGAAGGAAGGGGGAGACGAGACGGCTGTGTGAGGCTGCGCTGAGTGCGCTGTCCTTTGTTAGGCTGTCAGAGTTAGTCATTTGATGTCGGGTGTCGGGATTAATCACCTGAATCGAATAATTCCATAACGAAACAAATACTTGATTAAGAATTACCGCGTCGCCGCTTCAAAACATTTAATTGGTGGCGGTTAAATTGTCCAAATCGTCTCGTCTGATGGAAATACAAAGGAAGGAAGAAGAATTTCATTCAGAAGCACTAAGATTATTCCAAAATGCTCTAAAAAAGACTCTTTCTTACTTTTTTTTAAATGTTCAATTGTCTGTTCTTCTTTTTTTTATGTAAATTATAGTTTAGATTTAAAATCCTTGGATCAATCAATTACTTCAGTCATTAAGCTCTCGTTTGATACGCGCTGGAATAGGTTGAGCTGGAGTTCACTGTGTTGCCTAAACCAGGGGTTCCCAAACTTTTCAGGCCGGGGCCCAGAAAATAAGGCGTCAGAGAGCCGCGGCCCAATGCACATCGTCTGGCTTTTTTTTTTTTTTTTTTTGGTCAGGCGACCGATTTTTTAAGCCAAATATCACTTCAATCCTATTAAGTTAGTTCAATTTAGTTATTCATTTATATGTGCTATTTATGAGAGGGCTAACTTGTTGCAAAATAATAATGATAATAATAATAGCCTCATTAAAATACTATTGTTGCTTCGGTTGTTTTCAGCGTTTTATGTGCATAATCTGTTATTTAGTTTGAAATGTTCGTTGAAATAAGTAGATTTTTCGTTTTTGTTTATTTATTAAGTTAATATAAAACCATATAGTCACATTTTAGAATACAATAGAATAGAATTTTAGAATACAACTAGAAACACTGTCCTGGCCTGCTTCTAAGTTCAGTGGCCTGACAATTTTTTTTTTAATTAAAACATTTAAATTTTTTTTTTTTTTTTTTTTTTTTAATCATCTCGCGGCCCATCCGTGGCTGCTCGCGGCCCACCTTTGGGTCGCGACCCCGACTTTGGGAACCACTGGCCTAAACCACCACTAGGACATTATCAGATCAGTAACATTACAATGGAGATAATTGACCTACATTTGGCAGAGAGAGATAATCATGCTTTGAAACGTCCATATCGGTACGCCTCCCTAGCCTCTTCTCCAGCGCACCACAATACCAACACCACACCTCTAGTTTGGGGAGAAAAGCTGCACGGGTGACTAGATTTCAACGACAGCAACACATACAACTTCCTCCGGGGCATTTCCTGGTTGTTAAACACGGTAGGTAGATACTTCACCTACAAAAGGAATATTGTTCAGACAGCACAATATTGATGTAATTAAGACATTTGCTGGATTATTATTATAATTTTTTTTAAATGCATATATTTATGAAATTGGTGGAGTTAAGGCAGGGCCAGGTTTTGTCAACAAAGAAAATAAATGATGTACTGTAATAACACCAGACTGGCCGCTGGTGACGCCGGGTTGATCAGTAGGACATCATGACTCAATGATACCTTCTGATAGCTTCTGATAAGACGTTTTGAAAATGCGAAAAATACGGGTGGGAAATAATTACTTCAGCTTTAACCCTTTCGCTGCTGCACTACCAAACGGTTAATCCTTTCACTGCGACAATACACAGAAGGTTAACCCTTTCACTGCCACACAACAGCCGGTTGTGTGATAGTAAAGGGTTAACCTTCTGTCGTGTAGCAGTGAAAGGGTTAACGACATAAATAGAAAATACAATATTCAGTATTCAATGTTATTCTTCTTTCATTGGTTCATTTATCAATTTATGTATCCATTCATTCATCTATTCCTTCATGTATCCATGCATTCATTTATTAATCTATCCATTCATGTATCCATTCATTCATGTATACCAGGGGTCAGCAACCTTTTTGACATGGAGTGCCTGTTTGAAATATAGTTGTAACTAGTGTGCCTCAACAATATTCCATGCATCGTAATTTTTTTCTTCTCATAATCAGGTCTTTTTAATGATAATTTTTACATTATTACATCATTATTGTTATTGTTATTATTAACAATATTATTATGATGGTTGTATCAACCCTAAATCTGAGTTGGGGGGGGGGGGGATGCAATGCAGACAAACAGCTGCATACAGTGCGACCATTTCACTCACATTTGCCCATTCATTTTTGGACACATCACACACCATCGGTGTGTGTACTGTACGTGTGCTGTCATAGCTCCACCTACAGGCCTAATGGAGAACACCAGGAGAACACCAGGATGTGAATGGAGGGTGAATGTGAGGTATATTGTGTAAATAAGTTTTGATTGATTGCAAGACTACACTGTAAAAGAAAATTTATAATAAGTTACCAGAACTTAAAAATATTGAGTTCAGTTACTGTGCATTAAGTTTTTCAGTTTTCAATCCATAATAAGTTAACAGAAAAATAAGTACACAACCACATTATTTCAACATAATAAAACTATGTTTATTGTCATTGTTTTAAGAACACAAGTTGACTTGGTAATACTCACATTGAGTATTAAAATTGCTTTTAACATGTGCAATGTTCAATGAAATAGAAAAATAAATAATAAAATGTGTTGATTAATCCCACTGGTCACAATGGTGACCGTAATAATGTTTTTGTTATAAGGCTCTGCAAATGTTACTGAATGATGTAGCAATGTATTTCCAGCTAAATTGAAATAATAAACAAATAAAGGGTCTCAATTAAATATGTGGTAGTAAAAAGAACCTGTCGGAGGATTTAAACAAGATAAATGCGACAACAGTGCAAAATATTTCACTATAATATTTCAGAAAAAAAAAAAAAATATATATAATATATATATATATATATATATATATATATATATATATATATTTTTTTTTAGGCTGCCCCCTGTGCCTATGAAAATGCCCCCGCGTGCCTAGGGTTGCCTACCCCTGATGTATACAGTAATTAATTAATTAGTCCATTAATTTATTCATTCATTCATCCAGCCGTTCATGTATTAATTTACCAATCTATTCTTTCATTCATTTATCCATTCATGTATCCATTCATGTATCCATTAATTCATTCATTCATTCATTAATTAACTAATTCATTATTAAATGTATCCATTAATTCATTCAATATTTATTTAATGACTGTGCACCCTGGAGAGTGCCTTTGTCATCTAAACATATATGTTGTGATGAATTAAACATTGGTTTGGGGTAATTATTCATGTGCAGTGTTGGGCAAGTTACTCTTAAAAAGTAACTAGTTACAGTTACTAGTTACTTCTTCCAAAAAGTAACTAAATTACTTACTCAGTTACAAATTATAAAAGTAACTAGTTACTTCAGAAAGCAACTATTGCGTAACTTTCAAGTAAATTTGTTACATAAACAACATACACAAATCTAAACTATTTTAATGTTGCTGTGGGACAAAGTGAGACTAGCCTCCAATCAAATGCCATGTATGTAGATATTATGATTACTATGTTTATATATATATATATATATTCTAGAACATTTGTGATTTCACAGTATGATGTCATAATCAAACACTCTAGAACATTTGTGATGTCACAGTATGATGTCATAATCAAACATTCTAGAACATTTGTGGTCACAGTATGATGTCATAATAGAACATTCTAGAACATTTGTGTACAGTATATATTCAACAATTCTCTCAGAAGATCTCAGATCGCAGAAGACCAGTGAAGATATCACTTGTTGTTTCCGGCTACTTATCTGTAAGCTTGAATATATTCTGTAGATACATTTTAAAATCCCCAAATGGAAAAGGAAACAATGTCCTGTACAATCCTTAATGAGCTGCGTCTGGAGGGAAGGCTCTGTGATGTGGTTATTAAAGTCAACAGCACTGAGTTGAATGCCCACAAGGCCCTCTTGTGTGACTGCAGTGACTATTTCAGGTAAGTTTAGCTTGGTTCAGGTTAGCTTGGTTCAGGTTAGCTTGGTTAGTAAACAGATACCATACTGTACTTTTACTGTAAACAGATACCATACTGTACTTCTACTGTAAACAGATAATAATATTATTATCTATTAAATCTAAAC
Source organism: Notolepis coatsorum (assembly GCF_963971535.1). Classification (NCBI taxonomy): domain Eukaryota; kingdom Metazoa; phylum Chordata; class Actinopteri; order Aulopiformes; family Paralepididae; genus Notolepis; species Notolepis coatsorum. The sequence goes on from NC_140176.1 coordinate 9,966,893, forward strand.
TATTTTAATGTTGCTGTGGGACAAAGTGAGACTAGCCTCCAATCAAATGCCATGTAAGTAGATATTATGATTAGTATGTTTATATAGTGGATCATACAAATACAAACACAATAGATGTTTTGGAACTTTTGATATGTATTGCCCCTCAACAGGCCACACAACTGGGCAACATTAAATACGAGATTACTAGTTACTGAAAAAACCATTAATAATAACACTGTTATTCCCATCACTGGATGTCACAGTATGATGTCATAATCAAACATTCTAGACCATTTGTGATGTCACAGTATGATGTCATAATAGAACATCCTACAACATTTGTGATGTCACAGTATGATGTCATAATATGACATTCTAGAACATTTGTGATGTCACAGTATGATGTCTAATCAAACATTCTAGAACTGTTGTGATGTCACAGTATGATGTCATAATCAAACACTCTAGAACATGTGTGATGTCACAGTATGATGTCATAATAAAACATTCTAGAACATTTGTGTACAGTATATATTCAACAATTCTCATTGGAGATGGAGGGTTCCCCCTCTTGGGGGGGCCCTCCAAGAGAGGAGATGATGTTTGTATTGTGATTGTATGACAAGAGGAGCAGAGAAGAAGGAGACAGAGACGATAGAAATGTGTTTTGAAGATGAGAAGAAGAAGAAGAGGAGTGTAAACTTTCTCAAGTGTGGGCGAAGCAAGAATTGCGGAGGGCAGTAATACGCCACGATGCGTCTACACTGCCGGAAATTCAAATAAGAAGAAGAAGAAGAGATGGAGGGTTCCCCCTCTTGGGGGGGCCCTCCAAGAGAGGAGATGATGTTTGTATTGTGATTGTATGACAAGAGGAGCAGAGAAGAAGGAGACAGAGACGATAGAAATGTGTTTTGAAGATGAGAAGAAGAAGAGGAGTGTAAACTTTCTCAAGTGTGGGCGAAGCAAGAATTGTGGAGGGCAGTAATACGCCACGATGCGTCTACACTGCCGGAAATTCAAATAAGAAGAAGAAGAAATGACATTTTTGGGCAAATTGGAAAAGGATATGGGTTGTCTTTATTTGCGGACGATGGGGCCATATGGAAAAGAGGGAAGAATGTTGAGTATTGTTTAAAGCAGGTACAAAGAGCTCTGGGGGATGTAGAGGAATGGGGAGACAAGTGGGGTTTTAAAATATCCGCCTCTAAGTCTAATTATATGATTTTTGGTTTTAGAAAGAGGGTGCCTAGGGGAAGGCTGGTTATGTATGGATCTCCCTTAGAGAGAGTAAAGGTGTTTAAATTTTTGGGAGTTTGGTTTGACGAAAGATTGAATTGGGCTGTTCATATAGAGAAAATCCTGGCAAAGTGTGAAAGAATAGTGAATGTGCTGAGAAGTTTGGCTGGGAGTGGGTGGGGAGCGGATAGAGAGACCACGTGCATGATATACCAGGCGATGATCAGGTCAACAATTGATTATGGTTGTTATGTGTACGGCTCTGCGGCCAAGTTTAATTTGCGAAAGCTGGATGTGCTTCAGTGCAAGGCTTTGAGAATCTGCTGTGGAGCTTTTAAGACCACCCCTGCTTCAGCACTATTGGTGGAAATGGGGGAGTTGCCCCTAAACCTGAGGAGAGTAAAGTTAGGGCTACAGTACTGGGCAAAATTGAGTGGGACAAGTCTGTCCTTCCCAGCTAGGTGTTTACTTTCAGGAGATGGGGATAAGTATAAACCTTTTTTGGCCAGTATTGATCAGTGGGCCAGGAAGTTGAGACTGCATCAGGGGGGAGTGGCGGAGCACACTCGGTGGCTATCAGTGCCATTTTGGCTATTGCCTGATCGAGTCATTGAACTTAGGTTCTTGAAGGAGGAGGATAAGGGCGAGATTGTGGAGGAAATAGAGAGGTTCCTTCTGGAATCAGGGGCTCTGGAGGTGTACACTGATGGCTCTGTGGATCCTGAAAGTGGGAGGGCAGGATTTGGGTGGTGGGTGCCTTGGTTAGGGATCGGTAAGGGACAAAGAATATCCGATGGCAGCTCAGTATTTGTGACAGAGTTGCTTGCCATCCTCTGGGCATTGTGGTGGGTGGAGGAAGTGGGACCAAGCCAGGTGATTATATGCTCTGACTCGGCTGCTGCACTGATGGCTCTGAGTGCAGGTGGGTCTAAAGCTCGCCCTGATCTCATTCAGGAAATAATGTTGGTTTTATATAGGATTGCGAAGGCAGGCTGGTCAGTGGAGTTTTGTTGGGTCCCGGGACACGCTGGGATTGCGGGGAATGAGATGGCTGACTCCCTTGCCAAACAGAGCCTGGGAAGGGAGGAAGAGATAGGTATTTCAATGGGAAGAGTAGAACTCAGAGATAAGATAAAGAAAGGAGTTGAGGCTGAGTGGCAGGATGAGTGGGAAAGGGGGACCAAGGGAAGGCACTATTTCTCTCTGCAGCCTCGGGTCAAGATCAAGGTGGAGGGATATGGGTCAAGGAGTGATAGGGTGAAGATGTGTAGACTGAGGCTGGGGCACTGTGGGTTGAACAGTAGCTTGTTCATTGTGGGCAAACATCCAGATGGGGTGTGTGAATGTGGAGAGACTGAAACTGTCGGGCATGTCTTCCTAGAATGTGAAAGGTATAGGAAAGAGAGGGAAATCTTTTATAAAAGTCTGGTAGAGCTGGGAGTATCTTCCTTCTCTCTTAAATCATTCTTTGGCATGGATAATGAGAACCACCAGTTGATCACAGAGGCAGTGCTGACATTTCTGCATGCTTCAGAGTTGTACCAGAGGATATAGCGTTAGTGTATGTATTAGTATTGGACAGGCAAGAGGAGCAGAGAAGAAGGAGAAAGTGTGAGTTGAAGAGGCCTAAAGATGGAACACCACTAGTGTAGTATAAGAAATCCCGCGGAGGGGGGCTCAGACAGGAAGTAGCAGCAGTAGCTGCACTCCAATGGACAATGTAGGTGATGACGGGGTCCAGTAGAAGAAGAAAAGAAGGAGAAGAAGGAGAAGAAGAAGAGCCCATAAAAAGAATTGCGGAGGGCAGTAATACGCCTCGATGCGTCTACTCTGCCGGAAATTCAAATAAGAAGAAGAAGAAGAAGAAATATATATATATATATGATACTGCACTTCTACTGTAAACAGATAATATACTGTACTTCTACTGTAAAAATATACTATACTGTACTTCTACTGTAAACAGATACTATACTCTACTTCTACTGTAAAAAGATACTATACTTCTACTGTGCTAAGACCCTATACTTCTACAGTGTATACTTCGACTACAGCTCGGCATTCAATACCATAGTCCCCTCCATACTCATAGCCAAGCTCAGGGACCTGGGCTTGAACTATGACCTCTGCCAGTGGGTCTTGGACTTCCTGACGGGCAGACCCCAGGTGGTGAGGGCAACTGCACCTCCTCATCCATCACCCTCAACATAGGGGCCCCCCAGGGCTGTGTTCTGAGTCCCCTCCTCTACTCCCTGTACACACACGACTGTGTGGCTCAGCGGAGTAGCAATACAATCATCAAATTTGCTGACGACACAGTGGTGGTGGGCCTGATCTCTGCCAACGACGAGAGGGCCTACCTGGAAGAGGTCAAGGTCCTGGCGGGATGGTGCCAGGAAAACAGCCTCTCCCTGAACGTCAGCAAAACAAAGGAGATGATTGTGGACTTCAGGAGGTCGGGGGTCAAGGACTACAGCCCCCTCAGCATCGACGGGGCACCGGTTGAGAGAGTCAACAGCTTTAAGTACCTCGGAGCCTACATATCCGAGGACTTGACATGGACCACACACATTGACAGTGTTGTGAAGAAGGCACGACAACGCCTCTACTTCCTCAGGCGCCTAAGGAAGTTCCAAGTCAGTCAGAAGATCCTTAAGAACTTCTACTCATGTACAATAGAGAGCATCCTGACTGGCAACATCACCTCCTGGTTTGGGAATAGCACTGCACAAGACCGAAGCAGACTACAAAGAGTGACACGTTCAGCCGAACGCACAATTGGAGGGGGGCTCCCCACCCTCCAGAACATTTACAACAAGCGGTGCAGGGGCAAGGCTAAGAGAATCATTAAAGACTCCAGTCACCCGAACAACTGCCTCTTTGAACTGCTGCGGTCAGGCAAGCGATACCGGAGTCTCAAGGCGAGCACAGAAAGACTCAGAAGAAGCTTCTATCCCCAGGCCATCAGGCTGCTAAACGAACAATGAACACTACACAACAACAACCATCAAACGCACATAGCACACACATCCACACGCACACACTCACTTTAAACAAACACACTGTAGCACCCACTCCACACACTTTATAGCACACACTCACTTTAAACAAACACACTGTAGCACCCACTCCCCACACTTTATATTTATTGATGAAGGATTGCACTACAACTCGTACACCTTACTGTAAATTGTACCTAAATTGTACCTCATCCCATTTCTGCTTTGCACTATATAGTATTGTACATTAGTACACTGCATATATACACTGTATTGTATATTATATGGTAACTCAGTTACGTCTATTCTGCATCGAACATTGTACATATGTATACTGAACACTGTGACCTCATTTTCTACTTCTAAATTACATGCTATACTATGTTATTTGATACTATCTTGTCTAGCACAGTCTCTGGAGCGTAACAGTAAGAAGCATTTTGTATGAAAGTATTCTGTACTTCTGTATGACAACTATTAAAGAAACTTGAAACTTGAATATATTACTACTAGGGCTGTCCCCGACTAAGGATTTGAATAGTCGACTATGATTGGCCAAATTTGCCGTTAGTCGACTATTAGTCGACTATATAAAAAATATTAAAATAAGTATAATATATATATATTTTTTTTTTATCATTCCATTTGGGCTGTGAGGGGTGCTTAATGTCTGAAGGAGTCGACTGAAGGCTTGTTGTCCTCTGCAAAAGCATGCAATTGGTCCACTGATGGATACATCTTGATATTTGTCTAGTCTAGTGTGTTCATTAGATGGGTGAAATCCTCTTTCAGTGCCTCTGTGCCTGTTTTCTTAGGCAGTTGGCCTCTGGTATGCGTGCCATTAGCGTTAGCCACGCTTCTAAGAGGTTGTCAGTCGACTACGGCTCCTTTCGACCGATTAGTTGACTTTTCGACTAATAGGGGTCAGCCCTAATTACTACACAGGACAGAATGTTGCTTACTGTTTACTCATCAGATATCTCTGTACTCTGCGTCCCACAGAGCCCTCTTCACTCGCTGGAGCGACTCAGAGAAAGCAGTCTACACTATCCCTGGGGTGTCCCCGGGTATGATGCAGCTCATCATAGAGTATGCCTACACACGCTTTGTGCTGGTGACAGCAGAGAACGTGAAAGAGCTTCTGGTTGCTGCAGACCAGCTTCGCGTCACTGGCATAGTAGGAGCGTGCTCTGACTTCCTAGAAGGCCAGCTGTCTCTGGAAAACTGTGTCGGCATCTGGAGGTTCACGGACATCTACAACTGCCCTGACCTGAGGCGCAAGGCCCATCTCTTCATCGTGTGCCACTTTGAGGAGATGCTGCGCGTCTCACAGGAGTTTGTGGAGCTGTCCCCGCAGCAACTGGTGGACATCATCGAGAGAGATGACCTGAACGTGAAGAGCGAGGATACGGTGTTCGAGGCCGTCCTCCGTTGGATCGACCACTCCCGTGAGGAGCGTAAAGCACACATCCTTTTGCTGCTGCCCAAGGTAACTAATTGTATTACGGATACACAAACATGTTTGCTAGTGCCTGAGCCACATTTATTTTTAATTCAATTTTTATTATTTAACTTTTTCTTGTTTGTCTGTCTCTTGTCAAGGTCATTATGATTCATGTTACTGTTATTATTGTTGTCGTCGCTGTTGTCATTGTTATTATTATTATTATTATTGTACTGTTATGTTCTGTTTTGAAAATAAAATTAAATAAAAACATTTATAAAAATAAAAACGAATTGTATTACTGTGCATTACATTAAAACAACACAAGGTTCCCTAGTACAGTGGTTCTCAAACATTTGGGTCCAAACTGTTCCCTAGCAACAGAAACCGTCTACAACCGATGTCTAAGTTGTACCCGCTGTCTGCTTGTCTCTTCCCAGGTTCGCATGGGCTTGATGAGGCCTGACTACTTCCGGAACAACGTCCAGAACAACCCTGTGGTGAGGGACAGCCATGACTGCAGGCCCCTCATCCTCAGCGTCCTGAACCCCCCTGGCTCCGGCAGGCTCCCAAACCCCCTGACCCGCCCACGCCTGACCCAGGAGGTCCTATTGGCCATCGGAAGCTATAGTTCAGAAGTGACCTATGGCATGGAGGCTTATGATATCCGAGCCGGTGGATGGATGGACGTGAGTGTTGAGGGGGAGAGTCCCCGGTGGGGCCACGGCACCGCTTATCTCCACGGTCTGGTCTACTGCGTCGGCGGCGAGGACGGCAGTAAGCCTGTCAGCAGTGTGAGCAGGTTCAACCCCGTCACTCGCAGCTGGCTGCAGGCGGCTCCCATGCACTCACACCGCTGTGACCTCAGCGTGGTCATGTTGGACGGCTGTATCTACGCCATGGGAGGGTTGGACGGCGGAAACGTGGACCTGAACACCGCCGAGCGCTACAAGCCTGAAACCGACCAGTGGACAGTGATCTCACCCATGCTGGCGCACAGATGCACCGCCGGGGCAGCAGCCCTCCAGGGCAAGGTGGGTGGAACTGAGGGACACAGGGTGCTAGATGAACACAAGGAACGTTAGATCAGAAATCATAAATGTCTTTATTGCCAAGTAAGCTTGCACATACAAAAGATGTGTCTGGGTCCTTTGGTGCATCAACATTAACAGACAATTAAAGTAGAATGAAATCAAATGGAATATATAAACTAAATTAGAATATTCTTTCTTATTACAGGTTTACATATGTGGTGGCTGGAACAGGATGGGGTGTCTGCTCACAGCTGAGTGTTACAGCCCAGACACCGACCAGTGGACTCTGATCGCCCCCATGAGCAGCAGGCGTGGCTGCCTGGGAGTCGCTGCCTACGGAGGACAACTCTATGCGGTAGGTGCACACGGAGACAAATGCTTTATACTAGATATTTGTATAGATATGTATCATTTGACTTGCAATGCTGCTGTGATGCCCTCATTTCCATAAATGGATTAATACAGTGTCTGCCTGCCTGAGCCACACACTAAAACATTCCTCTCATGTGTCCTGTCCTCAGGTGGGAGGGTGGGACGGTAGAAACGTCCTGCGTAGCGCGGAGGCCTACAGCCCCTTGACTGACTCCTGGAGCGCCCTGCCCAACATGCTCACCCCCCGCAGCTACTTTGGCATTGCGGTGCTGGACGACCTGCTCTTCGTGGTCGGAGGCGACAATGACTTCAGCACCATCTCCAAGGTGGAGCGCTACGACCAGAGCAGCGACAGGTGGACTGCAGCCGAGGACATGAAGATCCAGCGCAGATATCTAAGCTGCTGCATAATGCATGGCCTGCCTAACATGAGCGAGTACGCTGCTCCCCGTGGAGGAGGAGGAGGAGGAGGAGGAGGAGGAGGAAGAGGAAGATGAGGAGGAGCAGGAGGAGCAGGAGGAGGAGGAGGAGGAGGAGATGAGGAAGAGGAGGAGGCGGAGGAGGAATAGGAGGAAGAGGAGGAGGAGGAAGAGGAGGAAGATGAGGAAGAGGAGGAGGAGGAGGAAGAGGAGGAGGAGGCAGCAGGGGATCCATCTAAGAACCTTAAACATTTATTAGACCAAAAGAAATCCTAAGAAATTAATAAATTACTATCAGCCAAAGGTGGTGCATTTCTTTCTTCTAGTAATTCAGACAATATCTGTTTTTAGTTTGTGTAATGTAATGTAATATCTGTTTTTAGTTTGTGTAATGTAATGTAATATCTGTTTTTAGTTTGTGTAATGTAATGTAATATCTGTTTTTAGTTTGTGTAAAGCACATAATATGGGAACTTTTATCCATATGGTTGAGCCTGTTAGGAATTGCACCCCCAACCCAAGCAGATTGCAGATCACTCTCTCTATATGGAGGTAAAAAAGAAAATAATTATGGTAAAAATAATTGGCATAAAAAGGGCGCTTTTTTTCGAGGCACAAAAGGGCAGGTGCTTGTGCACCCGTTGGGCTCTATGTGTGCACATGCCTGCTCGCTGTGCCCTTGAGCAAGGCACCTCAGCTTTAACCGCTCCAGTGTTAGCTGCTCAGGGGCCAGTAGTAGAGTGCCTGACCATAGTATCTTTATACCTGTATCACTGGACATATAAATGCATATTAAATCAAATCAAATTGATTTGTAAAGCCCGAAATCACAAGTTAATGTCCCCATGGGCCGGACAAGTCTTCTTTAAACTATTCAAGAAGAAACATCCCAATAAATCAAGAACAAAAAACCCACCATGAAATCAAAAATAAATGTAAAATAATAAATGCAACACTCCCAGACATACCCCAGCGAAGGTAAGGAAAAACCTATAGCAATAGGAAAAAAGCACCACAGGCGATGTGGAGGAGAGAAACCTTAGAAGGGCCGTTCAAGGGGGGATCCCCCTTCTTGGATGTCGGTGATAATAGTGTTGCTATGGATGGGTGGAGAATAAAACAGGCGAATAGTTGGTATGTATGTACATATACGTGTAATAAAACACAAATATGTGCATGCAATAGCAACTGGGGTACATTTTTTAAACATTTAAATATATTACAACTCTGTACATACATGTGATTAGCATTATAATCAGTAGAACAAATGTATATATCTTATACCCAGCTTAATCACTATATTAATATTACTATTGCACTTTACTGTTACATTTGCACTCGGGTTGGATGCCCCACTTATTTTCATTGTAATGTACTTATGCTGTATGATGACCAGTGTTGGGCAAGTTACTTTTAAAAAGTAACTAGTTACAGTTACTAGTTACTTCTTCCAAAAAGTAACTAAATTACTTACTCAGCTACAAATTATAAAAGTAACTAGTTACTTCAGAAAGTAAATATTGCGTTACTTTCAAGTAAATTTTTTACATAAACAACATACACAAATCTAAACTATTTTAATGTTGCTGTGGGACAAAGTGAGACTATAGCCTCCAATCAAATGCCATGTATATATAGATATTATAATTACTATGTTTATATAGTGGATCATACAAATACAAACACAATAGATTAAGGGTGTAACGGTACACAGAAGCCACGTTTCGGTACGTACCTCGGTATTGGGGTCACGGTTCGGTACGAGTTCGGTACAACAGAAAAAAGAAATTTATAATTATTATTATTAATTACAATACATTTTTTTAATAACTTTTTTTTAATATATTATATTTATGATCATTATTATAATTATTATTATTAAATAGAATAATTTTCTATAGGCTTGCCGTGGGATACTGCTGTCATTCTGTGTTCAGGCATCCAGAGTAAATTAATTGCCTACTGCCCCTTTAACAATTTATAGGCTTGGTAAGTTTCACTTTCCCTTCTAGAGAGGATTTAACTGCACGAGACTAAATACTAGAGAACAGATGACATATTACAACAATGGCAGAGGATTATTTGGATTTAACTGGAGAGGAGCTCAGATGATCAGTCCGAAAAAGTATGTTTCTTTTTTTTATTTGATCAGCGTGAGTCCAGCGGGGAGAATGTTGTTGTTGTTTGTTGGCGACGTGCGTGTGTGTGTGTGTTTCTGTGATGCGCGGCGTGTGTGTGCGTGTGTGTCTGTGTGTGTCGGCGATGCGCGGCGTGTGTGTGTGTGTGTTGGCGATGTGCGCTGTGTGTGTGTGTTGGCGCAGAGATCTGTCTGATGAAAAAAACTGCATAGTAACGCGCAGAATTTTTTGGCAGTAATGGCAGGGGCGGGGCTAGGGGGTGGCTACTCGAGATGCTTCCACCTGCAGAACCACGTCTCCAGCAGGCTGAGGACAGCCGCAGGCTAAGGACAGCCGCAGGCTGAGGACAGCCGCAGGCTGAGGGGACCCGCAGGCTGAGGGGACCCGCAGGCTGAGGACGCTCGCTTCCATTGGCTGATTTGGGTCACGTGATTTGGAGCGGCGGAAAGGAACCAAAAAATAATAATAATAAACACTGAACAGACGTAGACAAAATGGGGGCATCTTTGGACACCCCTGCGGCTTGTCCTTTGTGTAGTTATGCATATCGGGACCCGACAGTGGCGGCCGCTGGGTACTTCGCCACTAGGGGCGCTATACCAAACATTTTGCAAATGTTTGGTAAAAAAAGCCCAACACAAACACGCACAGCTCTCTCTCTCTCTCGCTCTCTCTCGCTCTCTCTCTCTCTCTCGCTCTCTCTCTCTCTCTCAGATGATGTCAGATCCATTCAATAATAAACACATTTGTAAAGCTCGTTATTTTAAACAAGTTACCATTCATTGTCTGAGTGGTTATGTCCCACATGCGGCGAAATTAGAGAGAGAGAGAGAGAGCGAGAGCGAGAGAGAGAGAGAGAGAGAATTTTAGTAAAGTTACATTTTCAACAAGATTGCTGCTATTTAAACACTTCATGGAAACGGGGTAACGTTAACCTTATGTCGACTGTAGTATTGTATGACCTCGACATAACGTTTAAACGTTAACGTTACTCCGTTTCCATGAAGTAATTATAAAAGTGGCCAGCTAAGAACGGAGCTAACAGCTAGCAGTAGCTGTAACGTTACAACGTTATGCGGCATCAGTAGACAACGTATCATGTATTAAACTAGAGTTAAGATCGCTAATCTACCTTGTTGTTGGCTTGTTGATAAAGTATATCCACTCCATGGCATTGTCCATCCAGCCTGTGTTGATGTCCATCCATTGTCCGCATCCATATAGCTTGTTGTTAGCCAACAAGCTGTGTGAGTGAAGAGCTGTGTCTTTGTCCATTTCCGCCTCGAACAGCCTGCAAACTACCTGGCGTTCTATCGCCATGCTCTAAGACAAACTCTAACCTTAACCAACTTTGAAAGAGTGCCTAAGCTTAACAGTCTAAAGAACTTGCAGTCACGGTACGCTCGTCTAAGACAAACAGCTGCCTGCATCATTCTCACAACAACACTATCTCCACCGACCAACCTAGGAATAATAACCTAGAAATTGGATTCGGCCAATGATTTGTCCGTCTTTCAAACGGTGTTGATTTGATGGATTTAACAGAATTATCCAATTCCATGGTGGTAGCTTTAGCTAACTATAAATCGAAATGAAAATACTCAGTCCTTGAATAAACCTGGCGCATTCTCTCTCTAAGCCAACCCGAGAAATGCGGCTATGGAAAAAAACTGGCATCGCGTCGGCCAATCAGAGAGCGTCTCCACGAAAATGCGGCTATGGAAATTCTTCACGGAAGTTCACGCTGCTGCCTAGACCGCTTCAAATCGCGCTCGGATTCCAACATAATAGTCATATTTCAACACACAACGCCGTATGCACTGATTGGCTGTGACGGAGACAGCGATCAAACTGTGACGCGCACTCAGAGCGCTATCGCTTCTAGCCCGGGCGAGAAATACGAAAAAATAAAAAAAAACGTCACTTCCTGCTCATGAAAACGATGTTTTTTTAATTTAGATAATAACGTTATATTGTGCATTGGAAATACAAACATACTTAAAATGAGTAAATATTATTCATTTTAAACATGTTTATATTATTTATAGGGCTATAAAACACAAAAACGAAAAAGTTTTATTGTCTTCTTCTCTGATTTAACAGCAGCTGGCCAGCAGGTGGGTCGGCGCCCTTGCGCCCCTAGTGGCGAGCCGCCACTGGGACCCGATCACGTTGAAGTGCAAGCATCGTTTCTGCAAGTTTCTGGAGTGACTTCGCGACCGGTCCGTTTTATTGTCCCGAGTGGCGGTGCAACACCTCGTACAAGATTGATTGATTGATTGATTGATTGATTGATTGAAAAGTTTATTAACAGATTGCAGAATGGGTACAGTACAGTACAGCTCAATACATACAATTGTTAAGAGGATGCAGACCTGAGAAAGACTGATGAATGAATTGAAAATGGGGGACCCTGTAAACAAGACGAAAGTATTTCTCTGGGCTGCATCCCCTTAACAATTGTGTATTGAGCTGTACTGTACTGTACCCATTGATTGATTGATTGAAAAGTTTATTAACAGATTGCAGAATGGGTACAGTACAGTACAGCTCAACAATACACAGACCAGAGAAAGACTTTCGTCTTTTTTACATCAGGGTCCCCCATTTTCAATTCATCATAACATATATGACATACACGACATACAGATAGACAGTACTGCTACATCTATACATTTATGACATACCAGATTTGCAAATACAGTACTGTTTGTGCTACAAAAAGTGTCCAGAAAAAGAGTGTATATACATACATACTTCCTTAACTGTCTCAGGTGGTAGAGGCGCTGCTTCACCTTCTTTACGACTGAGTCTAATAATAATAATAATAATTTAGGACCTGCTCAGAGGTCATCAATCGGCACACATGCGATGCATGCATGCAATTCGTATCTGCGATTAACCCATCCCATCGTCCTTCCCCCCCAAGGGCAGCCGGGAGCAGACGGGCGTCAACGTGAGCCGCGCCAGGGGACCAATCCAAGTGCTCCTGTCCGTCTTCGTCAAGGACGCCACAGCGTTAGCGATCTGTTGTTGTGCATGTTTTTCCATTGGGTTTATCTTATCGGGGGGGAAACCCTTGCGAGCACATGCACTGCTGTAGGCCTATAATACTTATGTAAATAAGTAAGGCAATTGAAATATATCTGCAGTACAGCTCAATACACACAATTGTTAAGGGGATGCAGACCAGAGAAAGACTTCCGTCTTGTTTACATCAGGGTCCCCCATTTTCAATTCATCATAAATGTACAGTTCCCTCCCCCTTGTATATATTTACTGTATGTCACAAATGTAACAGTACTGCATGGTCTGCATCCCCTTAACAATTGTGTGTATTGCGCTGTACTGCATTCTGCAATCTGTTAATAAAGTTTTCAATCAATCAATCAATCAATCCGGGCCTGTGACGTCACTGTACCCATTCTGCAATCTGTTAATAAAGTTTTCAATCAATCAATTAATCAATCAATCAATCAATCAATCCGGGCCTGTGACGTCACTGTACCCATTCTGCAATCTGTTAATAAAGTTTTCAATCAATCAATCAATCAATCAATCAATCAATCAATCAATCAATCAATCAATCAATCAATCAATCGGTCACTGTACCCATTCTACAATCTGTTAATAAAGTTATCTATCAATCAATCAATCAATCAATCCGGGCCTGTGACGTCACTGTACCCATTCTGCAATCTGTTAATAAAGTTTTCAATCAATCAATCAATCAATCAATCAATCAATCAATCAATCAATCAATCAATCAATCAATCCAGGCCTGTGACGTCACTGTACCCATTTTGCAATCTGTTAATAAAGTTTCCAATCAATCAATCAATCAATCAATCAATCAAACAATCAATCAATCAATCGGTCACTGTACCCATTCTACAATCTGTTAATAAAGTTTTCAATCAATCAATCAGGGCCTGTGGCGGTCACGTGTACCCATTCTGCAATCTGTTAATAAAGTTTTCAATCAATCAATCAATCAATCCCGCAGTGCAACGTGACCCAAATCAGCCAATGCCCGCAGTGCAACACTCCAATTCAGCCATTGGGTGGGACGGTCACGTGACCCAAATCAGCCAATGGAAGCGGCTGTCCTCAGCCTGCGGCTGTCCTCAGCCTGCTGGAGACGTGGTTCTGCAGGTGGATAGTATTGGGCTACTCGGCCAGACCCCCCCTCCCCTCCCCCAGACTAGGACCTCAACACATTCAGTTTTTTCTTTTTTTTACACATTGAGAGTTAGGTCATGGTGTTATGGTAGACTCAGACCTAAGCTTTAAATCACAATCAACAAGTTGACAAAAACGTAATTCTTCCACCTTAGAAAAATAGCTAAAGTACGGCCATTTATAAATCAAAAGGATGCTGAAAACCAGATCCATGCCTTTATCTCAAGCCAACTCGACTACTGTAATGCACTCCTTACCGGCCTCCCGAAAAAATACGATGATAACTATTTTATTGCAATGCACTATTGCATTATTTTATTCTATTTTACTAACTATTTTATTGCACTACACTATTTTACTTTGTATCAGTGAATCATAGACGCCTGGCCATAAGAGCATTCGGAGCATCTGCTCTCCCACTATTGAACTTGGGGGAGCAAAGGTATGCTCTTGCTCCACCACTTTTTGATCATATGAAAAATATGATATATCCCCCCCCCAATATATAAATCTAACCATAACTACGTAATTTCAATCAAATTAATAATACGCAATGACACTTAATAGCGAGTTTTTAAGTTTCCAAAGATTCTGTCCCCCCCTGCCCTCCACATTTGAATGGTTTGATCCACTGCATACCACGGCCCCTCCCCCAGCAGTCAGTAGCGCGCATGCTGCTGCAGCCAGTACAGGCTGAGTGCTTGTGTGTGTCACAGGCGACAGAGTCTCTTATCGGTGGCAGGATTTTCCAGTAAGTTGTTCAAACAAAAGATTATGTTAGGCATGTCTTTACTATTGAGTGGTAGAACTTCTACCACGCAATACAATAAAAGTGTTTCACGTCCCGAAATGCCATCTGGTCATACCGTAAATCCTCTAATAATAATAATAATAAATAATAACAACGTTTCCCCCTGGTTGGCGTTAGCTTTAGTGCTAGCCGCTAGCTAACGTTGTCATATTATCTAGATATGTGGTGTTACGTACCCCCGTGGGGAGACGCAACACAAGGCCACAGACAGGGTAGGTGAGAGTGCAGTGACACAAAACGCCAGAGACAGATTGAAATAAATAATAATATTTATTTCACAAATGAGGATCAGCAACACAGAGAGCAAAGAGGACCTACCAGTGAGCACCAAATAATATCAAAAGGAAACAAAAACCCACCCCCCCCTTTACAGGCGCGGACGCCCCAAAGTACAGGAGGTGGTGCTCACTCTAAAGCTGGTGTCTTTAACAGTAGTTCTCCTACGTGATGCAGAATGTAGACCCAGGGTATCTTCCTGCCCTCAATGTCCCTGTGTGCGAAACAAAAGATTAATAACAAGAAAAACAATCACCATAGGCTGGGTGACAAACAAATATACAAAGGATTAAGGTTAGACAGAAATGTACTACAAACACCAAAATACACAAGGATTCCAATAAAGAACTATTCACCAAATAGTTCTTCCTCAAAAGCACACAGCTCTACAATTACTATAATGCTCCAAAAGCCACAGTTCTACAATAAGGCTGAGCCCAAAAGATATCTCCTAACCGAACTAACAGCACAAAGTGCCAGAGCCTTCACCAGCTCTATTACCACACAAACGGAGAGAGCTCTACCTACAAAAGCACAGAGACATAGTTACCACCAACACACAGACCAAACGAACCAGGGAGCTAACTAACACTGAAACAAAAAGGGTATATGAAGGGAGAGTGGATGTTGATTGCAGAACGAGTCTCAGCTGCCGCTGCACCGGGGTGAGTTGCTGATTGACCAGCTGCTGCTGCAACTGGGAACCTGAGAGTGGGATATGTAGACACAAGAGGGAGACAAGACAACAACAAACAAAACATGCCTATATACAGATACAGCTGGGAAAAGTCCAGGAACAGCTGTTTGCCTGCCGTTATGATGCCGTTTTGCGAGGTTAATGTTAACAATGACCAGCGGGGGCGCTCTCATACAGCTGGTGACAACTGCCCGACGCGCCGGCTTTTGTTCATTCATTGGAGGAGCTCCGCGCTGGACTAAGCTCGAGTTCCATTCAATTCCATTACAGCTGGTGACTTCATTCATAGGATGCTACAACGTCCTACAGTATGTCTACAGACTGCATGAATGAATGTTGCTGAATTAAAGAATGAATAAGTTAAACGTGTCAATTCAGCAGTCAAAGTGTATAATATTAAAACGTGTCAAATCTAACTTCATTAGATGGCCGACGTACGGCTCTCTTGTCCATTCATTTCATCAAAAGAAAGCGTTAGTGTAATGCTTCTTGGTAACAATAAGTTTGTGTACGCAATGTTGCTGAATAAAATAATGAAACCGTTAAGACCTGTCGAATTAGCAGTGGAGGTGCCAGGTGGGCTCTATTTATAATGATATATTTTGTCTAGTACCGTGGTTTAGTGGTTTATCCCCATTCCTTTCAAGCCGACGCCCGGGGTTTGATTCCCAGCCCTTTCTAATATTTATATATTTTTTTATTATTTATTAAATTAAATTGCCCGCAACGATGTGCATAATACAATAGTAATAATATATAATAAGAATCCAACCAATAGAGCGACATTGTGCAATAAACAAGTAAACAAAGTAGGGCATATCGGCATTTGTACATGAGTTAAGAGTGTTCTCACGGCGCGTCATCAAACCGGAAGTCGGCCTACTTGGCGATAAACTTGGATGTAAACAACGCGTGATTGCATCGAACTAGCAACTCTTCAAGTTCATTTTTGCTCAAAATGGTCAATTATTGCCGTGTTCTTGGCTGTACTAATAGGTCGGATAGGGAAAAGCATTTGGAGTTCTTCAGATTGCCAATTGTCATCACAAATCAAGGAGAAGAGGGCAAACAATTGTCTCAGGAAAGGAGACGTTTGTGGTTGGCCAAACTGAACCAGGATTTCCATGGCAAGACTCTTGTCAACATTCGAGTTTGTTCTGCGCATTTCTTGTCAGGTAATGTGAAATATATTCTTGGCTGGATATGATTGTTATCTCATTTCATAACCTACTACAGTAGTAGTGTAAGACTCAGTTTACGTTATGGTAACGTTACGTCAGGTAACGTTATGTGAAATATTAATAACAGCAACTATCATTTTACAGTGGAATAGTATGATGCTGGATATGATTGTTATCTCATTTCATAACCTACTACAGTAGTAGTGTAAGACTCAGTTTACGTTATGGTAACGTTACGTCAGGTAACGTTATGTGAAATATTAATAACAGCAACTATCATTTTACAGTGGAATAGTATGAGGCTGGATATGATTCTTATCTCATTTCATAACCTACTACAGTGTAAGACTCCGTTTCTGTAAATGTTCCTAAAATGTAGTGTCAAAACAAAGTGTTTCTTGTCAGGTAACGTTATGTGAAATATTAATAACAGCAACTATCATTTTACAGTGGAATAGTATGAGGCTGGATATGATTCTTATCTCATTTCATAACCTACTACAGTGTAAGACTCCGTTTCTGTAAATGTTCCTAAAATGTAGTGTCAAAACAAAGTGTTTCTTGTCAGGTAACGTTATGTGAAATATTAATAACAGCGACTATCATTTTACAGTGGAATAGTATGAGGCTGGATATGATTCTTATCTCATTTCATAACCTACTACAGTAGTAGTGTAAGACTCAGTTTACGTTATGGTAACGTTACGTCAGGTAACGTTATGTGAAATATTAATAACAGCGACTATCATTTTACAGTGGAATAGTATGAGGCTGGATATGATTCTTATCTCATTTCATAACCTACTACAGTGTAAGACTCCGTTTCTGTAAATGTTCCTAAAATGTAGTGTCAAAACAAAGTGTTTCTTGTCAGGTAACGTTATGTGAAATATTAATAACAGCGACTATCATTTTACAGTGGAATAGTATGATGCTGGATATGATTGTTATCTCATTTCATAACCTACTACAGTAGTAGTGTAAGACTCAGTTTACGTTATGGTAACGTTACGTCAGGTAACGTTATGTGAAATATTAATAACAGCAACTATCATTTTACAGTGGAATAGTATGAGGCTGGATATGATTCTTATCTCATTTCATAACCTACTACAGTGTAAGACTCCGTTTCTGTAAATGTTCCTAAAATGTAGTGTCAAAACAAAATGTTTCTTGTCAGGTAACGTTATGTGAAATATTAATAACAGCAACTATCATTTTACAGTGGAATAGTATGAGGCTGGATATGATTCTTATCTCATTTCATAACCTACTACAGTGTAAGACTCCGTTTCTGTAAATGTTCCTAAAATGTAGTGTCAAAACAAAGTGTTTCTTGTCAGGTAACGTTATGTGAAATATTAATAACAGCGACTATCATTTTACAGTGGAATAGTATGAGGCTGGATATGATTCTTATCTCATTTCATAACCTACTACAGTAGTAGTGTAAGACTCAGTTTACGTTATGGTAACGTTACGTCAGGTAACGTTATGTGAAATATTAATAACAGCGACTATCATTTTACAGTGGAATAGTATGAGGCTGGATATGATTCTTATCTCATTTCATAACCTACTACAGTGTAAGACTCCGTTTCTGTAAATGTTCCTAAAATGTAGTGTCAAAACAAAGTGTTTCTTGTCAGGTAACGTTATGTGAAATATTAATAACAGCGACTATCATTTTACAGTGGAATAGTATGAGGCTGGATATGATTCTTATCTCATTTCATAACCTACTACAGTAGTAGTGTAAGACTCATTTTTACGTTATGGTAACGTTACGTCAGGTAACGTTATGTGAAATATTAATAACAGCAACTATCATTTTACAGTGGAATAGTATGAGGCTGGATATGATTCTTATCTCATTTCATAACCTACTACAGTGTGAGACTCCGTTTCTGTAAATGTTCCTAAAATGTAGTGTCAAAACAAAGTGTTTCTTGTCAGGTAACGTTATGTGAAATATTAATAACAGCGACTATCATTTTACAGTGGAATAGTATGAGGCTGGATATGATTCTTATCTCATTTCATAACCTACTACAGTAGTAGTGTAAGACTCAGTTTACGTTATGGTAACGTTACGTCAGGTAACGTTATGTGAAATATTAATAACAGCGACTATCATTTTACAGTGGAATAGTATGAGGCTGGATATGATTCTTATCTCATTTCATAACCTACTACAGTGTAAGACTCCGTTTCTGTAAATGTTCCTAAAATGTAGCGTCTAAAGTGTGCTATATTTTTCATTATTGTATTCCAGGTAAAAAGTGTCACCTGTACAAGAAAGATGACCCAGATTGGGTGCCATCTGTAAATATGACCGGAAAGCAACAGCCTTCTTCTCTGCAACCACCTAAAGAAACACAATACCAACGGCGTGTGAATCGTACCCAGCAGAAACTGAAGGTGGATGCTGCCCATGCCTTGCTTCTTATGGACATACCAGCTGCTGCTGATGATTCTGCTGCAAGTGATAATGTGTGCAGTATAGGTACTCAAACTGATATGACTGGTGATTTTATTTATTCTATGACCAATGAAGTTATAAATCTGAGAGCGGAAAACCTTCAGTTGCGTTCTGATGTGAAACAGTTGTCCTCTACCTATGACCAAAGTGCATTTGTGGGTAAAGATGAGAAGGTTTTATTTTTCACTGGTCTACCTACATTCCAGATTTTGTTAGCACTCTATGCATACCTTAGTCCCCACCTTCCTGTGAAGAAGTCGCTTAATCCATTCAAGATGCTGATGCTGACATTGATGCGACTAAGGCTTAATGTTTCTACAACCTTCCTATGTTATGCATTCAATGTGTCAATATCCACTGCTTCTAGGGTATTTACTTATTGTATTTTGCACAATCACAATGTTGAGTTTTTTTGTGGAGGACATCTTCAGTTTTGCAGGATTTTGAGAAAGCATGGCACTTGAGACAAAACACACTATATCCTATATAATTGTATTTTAATTCCTCTTGTTTCTTTATATACATTGCGTACAGCTTGTTATATTACATTTTATTGTATTTTCTTGTTCTTGTGGCCATCTTGGTCGACAGGTCATTTGTCAAGTAATTGGTCAAACGTTTCACACCGAAACGTCATGATATGATTTCAGGCTGCCAATAAATTTGGAAAAACCTGGAGTGCGTGCCTGGACATTGTTTTTCCCTATTTTTATGTGTGGTACAATACACCATTCCCATCAGAACACTTGAATAACAGAAGAGACAGTTTTGTATGTAACGTGTTTAATAATTGTTTAATAATTTTGTCACAGGAGAGATTAGCCTCTAGGATGGAACCCAGGTAGGTAATTTCATCTTTCCTTGTGACAATATTGTCACCCACTGTAACTGAGAAGTTACAAGTTGTCGAACAGAACTTGTAAGTCGCTTTGGATAAAAGTGTCAGCTATTTTCTTTTCTATTTTTTTTTTATATCCTTTATTTATCCAGGAATGTCCCATTGAGATACAATATATCTTCTTCCAGGGAGTCCTGACCAACACGGCACACAACACGTTTCAACATAAAAACAAGGGCATTAAACAAAAAACATACAAATCAAATATGTGATAGTGGCTTAGCCACACATTTTGCAGAGATTTGTAGCAGTGTTCCATTCAGATTATCAACACCGCAAGGTTTATCTGGTTTAAGTGATAGGAGGAGCTTTTCAATATCATTTGGACTTGTGCATTTAAATTTAAATCGGCATTTCTTGTCATACATTATATGTTTTTTAATTACAGAGTCTGACAGCTTACCACTCATTGGCAACATTTGATTTATAATTGTGTTTACCTTGGAAACAAAGTAATTGTTGAAATGAGTTGCAATGTCAAATGGTTCATTCAATGTTTTCCATAGTCTCTTACTATCCCCTTTACACTCCTCCAATCTGGTTTGATAATAATGTTTTTTCTTCTGTAATTGTATTCATTTATAAATGTATAACTGTTGATTGATATGCACTGTCCCTGATCAAATAAACTGAGTAAACTCAAACGAAACTATTGTTTTATTGCACAATCGTAGCGGGCATTGTAACGTTTGGGGTTTTGCGAGAGAACCAGTGTTGCAGTGAAAGATTAAACAAGTGAGAGAGACAGATGGACAGAATGAATTAATGAAAACTTTATTTAACTGATTGCAGAATGGGTACAATACAGTATGGCTCAATACACACAAAATGTTTAAGGGGATGCAGAGCAGAGAAAGACTAGCCTGTGAAGGTGTCACATTGGATTGGCAACCCCCCACACACACCATTGAAATGCTAATTGTTGGGGGACCCTGATGTAAACAAGACGAAAGTATTTCTCAGGTCTGCACCCCCTTAACAATTGTATGTATTGAGCTGGACTAAGCTCATTGAGCTGAGTAATATTATTGGCAAAACTTAGCCTGAAGTATATAATTAGGTTGCTGTATATCAAAAAAAATAATAATAATTGTTCTTGTTACTGACTCGTGTCAATCTTCCATGTTTTCGCTATAGTGTGTAGACCTTGCTACACATGTATTTCGTTCATATTGTTTATGGACAATGAGATGGGAGTGGAACTTTGTACATGCCCTTTGGGCTTCGTTCCCTCCTAGCACTGTTTTTTTAAATAATGTGCTAAATAAATAAAATAAACTAAACATATGAAGCTAAATACTCTGCTCTCACATTGTAGCTTCCTGGGGGCTTGTTCAGAGGAGGCTGAACTCACATTTCGCCGTGAACTCAGCTGTAACATTATTACTGACTGTGGATCGCTCGTGCTATCGCGCAACGTGATTGGTTGTTTCAAAACAAAGTGGGTCTGGGAAATGAAGTGTGGATTCGCGCAAAATGAATTAATATATATACATTTAATAACGTTAATTTTTAATCGTTGGGCATGGGGGGAGGTATCAAGTCTTTTCAAGTCAAGTGAAGTTGCGTAGCAACAACAGACAATAAGTTGACTCAGAATAACTCATGTACAAATGCCGATATGCCCTACTTTGTTTACTTGTTTATTGCACAATGTCGCTCTATTGGTTGGATTCTTATTATATATTATTACTATTGTATTATGCACATCGTTGCGGGCAATTAAATTTTATAAATAATAAAAAAAAAATATAAATATTAGAAAGGCCTGGGAATCAAACCCCGGGCGTCGGCTTGAAAGGAATGGGGATAAACCACTAGACCACGGTACTAGTCAAAATATATCATTATAAATAGAGCCCACCTAGCTATCTACACAAAATATATACATTGACTGCTCCATTCGACAGGTTTTAACTGGTTAATTATTTTATTCAGCAACATTGCTTTAGACATGGTATGGTATTTATTTTAGACAACAAAACATACAGATCGTTATACAGTATACTGTGTAGGACGTTGTAGCGTCCGTCTAATGACTTTGCGCCTCCTGGCGGCATAAAATAGAACAGCAGCCTGGGTTCCTAATTCATTTCCACGACGTGATATAACCGTGCTCACGTCGCGGCAAAGCGCCCAGGAAAACTAAAAGCTTCATCTGTATACAACATAAGATACATTACTCCCTCTGTTACGTTCTGGACACCGACCTCGGTCGGTGACCACCCACATTCCTGGCATATGTCACTGGGCTTGTCACCTGTCATTTACCTGTCAATTAGTGCTGTCACTTAGGGGTGGTTCCTGATTGGCTGTCACGGGGGTGTGTGTGGAATGTTGGTATTTGGTCTCTATTTAACATACCTCTCTTCTGCTTGTCCATTGTCAGGTCTTCACTAATTGCGTTCGGGGATAACGCGGACGGTTCTTCTGTGGACCTCCAATAAGCTCCCATTTACCTTATCTTACACTTGTGCTTTTAGCACTTGTTCTCTCTTAGAATTTACTCTGTGTTCTTACTATTAAAGTCGAACCTGTTCAAGAGTAAACACTCTCTGTCTCTGTGATTGCCTTCAACCATTGGAATTCACCTACCTGCATTCTGACAGAAGACCTGACCATCAGAATTCCATGGAGGCCATCATGGAGATGCTCCGGACGCAGGGAGCAGCCCAGACACGGATGGAGGAACATCAGCAGCTGGTCAGCGCCGAGTTAATCCGACTCAATGGGGTCGTCGGATCATCCCAAGCGGTGGCGCAGTCGGCGTTGGCCACAGCTCGACAAGCCCAAGAAGGAGTGGCTGGTGTGCAGTCGGCGGCGGGGGAAGCAGCGCTCCACGCAGAGGAAAGTCGGGGGGGGGTTCGGGGTCCAGGAGCGGTCCCGCGAACCACATCTACAGGCGCCCGCTCGCTATGACGGATCACCGGATGGTTGTCGGGAATTCATCACCCAGTGTCTACTCGTTTTCCGGCTGCAACCACGATCATTTCCATCGGAGACAGCGCAGGTAGCGTATATTATCACACTGCTCACCGGCGAAGCTCTCTCCTGGGCTACGGCGGAATTAGAGGCAGGGGCGATAATCTGCGACAGTCTGGACGCCTTTACCCGGGAATTGAGAAGAGTATTCGATACTTCCCGGGTACTCTCGATCTTCGAGGCTGGTGGTCGTCTTCTCGACTGCCGGCAGGGCCTCCGCACAGTCGCAGCTTATGCTATCAAGTTTCGGATCTTGGCTCGGGAGACAGCTTGGGCGGAGAACGTCTGCGTGGTTCTGTTCGTCAGGGGACTCTCAGCGCGGATGCGAGATGCTCTCTCCGCGCGTGAGATCCCCGAGCAGCTGGAAGTGCTGATCAACACCACCATCAAGATGGATAATCGGCACCGGGAGAGGGAGAAGGAGCATGTCAACAACACCCAGCCCCAGGTATGTTTTCCTTCTTCTCCTGGTGTTGATAATTCCATGCATTACACGAGTGGGCCACTGGGTGATGAATCCATGCAGCTTGGAGCGCTGTCGCTCTCGGACGACGAGCGGCAGCGCTTCATCAAAGAGCGACGCTGCTTCCGGTGCGGCCGCACCGGTCACCGCTTCGGCAGCTGTCGGGTCCAGGCTGTATCGGCTCGGCGCCAATCGGGGATGGAAGGTGCGCCGTCGGGCCTCGAGAGGGCGCCAGCAGGTGGGCTCATTCCGGCCAAAACCACGGATTCTCGCACATTTTTTGAGGTGGCGATCAACTGTGGGGGTGACATTAGGGGAACTAAGGCTCTCATTGACTCAGGGGCGGCGGGCAATTTTATTCACGTGGGACTGGTGAAGGAGTGGGGAACCCCGGTGGAGGACTTAGGGGTTCCCTTACCAGTCTATGCCCTGGACGGTCGGCCCCTGGGCAGTGGGAGCGTCACCCAGCGCACAGTTCCCTTACACATCCGGGTGGAGGGTGGGGAGTGGGAATGGGTTACTTTTTTTGTCATCTTTTCCCCCTATTCTGTCATGGTGTTGGGTCATCCCTGGTTGTCGTCATGTGTTCGTGTCATTAATTGGAGCACGGGCGAACTCTCATCGGCGGCCGACGTCAAGTCGATCGTCAGCGGGAGTTTGCCCAAACCCTTGTATCCCCCCCCCTCTTCTCTTTTGTCTCCTCCCTCTTTCTCCAGGATGGTGGGGAGCGTGGCAGATTCTGATCTACCCTCTAATCCCGATTTAATAGGGGTGCCTGAGATCTATTGGGACCTGGCGGACGTTTTTAGCAAGACGCGTGCTAAAGCACTTCCGCCTCATACGACTGTCCCATTAATCTTCTACCCGGTACCTCCCCGCCTCGCGGGCGAATGTTCTCTCTCTCACGCCCCGAAACCTTGGCCATGAACACCTACATAGAGGAGGCATTGCTTGCGGGGCACATACGCCCTTCCACTTCCCCTGCCGGCGCTGGCTTCTTTTTTGTTGATAAAAAGGATGGGGATCAGCGCCCATGCATTGATTATAGGGGATTGAATGACGTTTCCATCAAGAACCGATATCCTTTACCCCTCATGGACACGGCCTTTGAGTGCTTACAGGGGGCACAGGTCTTTTCTAAACTTGACTTACGTAATGCATACAACCTGGTCAGGATTAGAGAGGGAGACGAGTGGAAGACTGCATTTAACACACCCAATGGGCACTATGAGTATTTGGTCATGCCCTTTGGTTTGGCTAATGCTCCGGCAGTCTTCCAAGCCCTGGTTAACGACGTGCTGCAAGACTTGATTGGGGTGTCGGTGTTTGTCTACTTAGATGATATCCTGATTTTTTCTCGCGATATGGTGCAACACCAAATGCACGTTCGGGAGGTGCTAGACCGTCTCCTCAAGCATCAACTATTCGTTAAGGCTGAGAAGTGTGTGTTTCACACGGACACCGTGTCCTTCCTGGGCTTTGTGTTGACGAAGGGCGATCTGCGCATGGATCCAGCCAAGGTGAGTGCAGTTTTGGACTGGCCACGGCCTTCGTCGCTCAAGGGGTTACAACGTTTTTTGGGCTTTGCACATTTTTACAGGCGCTTTATTCGCAATTTTAGCGCCTTAGCCAATCCCTTAACAGCTCTCACTAAGGCCTCTCTCCCTGGCTTTGAATGGTCGCCTAGGGCTGAGTCGGCCTTCTGCGATCTTAAACGTCGTTTTACATCCGCTCCTGTATTGATCCGCCATGACGCGGAGGTTCCGTTCATTGTGGAGGTGGATGCCTCTGACGTCGCGGTGGGGGGGGTGCTCTCTCAGAGATGCTTAAAGGATGGGAAAGTGCACCCGTGTGCTTTTTTTTCTCGCCGTCTGTCACCAGCCGAGCGTAATTACGACGTGGGTAATCGGGAGTTATTGGCGATCAAATTGGCACTGGAGGAGTGGAGACATTGGTTGGAGGGGGCGGCACATCCTTTCATTATTTGGACTGACCATAAGAACTTGGCTTACATCCAAGGGGCTAAACGCCTTAACGCTCGCCAGGCCAGGTGGACGTTGTTCTTCACACGATTTCGATATACCATCTCCTATAGACCCGGCTCCAAGAATATCAAACCTGACGCGTTGTCGCGCCAGTTTGATCTTCCTGGGCGGGAGGAGCAGCCCCATCCCATTATTCCACCGGCCTTGATTTTGGCACCCGTGTCTTGGGGCATAGAGAAGGTGGTAAGGTCGGCGCTAACGCGGGAGCCCGATCCTGGTGGGGGTCCTCCGGGACGGTCGTATGTTCCCAAGGTGGTGCGCTCACGCTTGCTACAGTGGGCACATGCGTCATCCCTCACCAGCCACCCAGGGGCAACCAGGACCCTGGAATTTATCCGTAGGAGGTTCTGGTGGCCGACAGTGGAGGGGGATACGCGTTCCTTTGTGGCGGCCTGTCCGGTGTGCGCACGTAGTAAGACCTCTCGACGGGCACCGGCGGGTCTCCTCCGACCACTTCCTATTCCTAAACGACCCTGGTCACACATATCTCTGGACTTTATTTCTGGTCTTCCCCTTTCGGACGGATTCACCACCATTTTGGTGGTGGTGGATCGGTTCTCTAAGGCGGCTCACTTTGTCCCTCTCCCCAAGCTTCCTTCGGCCCGGGAGACTGCTGATTTAATTATACAGCATGTCTTTCGGGTCCACGGGCTGCCAGTAGATATCGTGTCGGACCGGGGTCCTCAGTTCGCCTCCAGGTTCTGGAAGGCGTTTGCCGCCGGCCTCGGCGCCTCTGTCAGTCTGTCGTCTGGGTTCCATCCACAGTCGAACGGGCAGACGGAGAGGGTCAACCAGGATTTGGAGGGGGTCTTGAGGTGTTACGTTGCCGGTAGTCCGGCAACGTGGAGTAGGAGGTTGGCTTGGGCTGAGTACGCGCATAATACCCTTCTCTCCTCTTCTACCGGTATGTCTCCCTTTCAGTGCCAGTATGGTTTTCAACCTCCTCTGTTTCCCGAGCAGGAGCAGGAGGCGGAGGTGCCCTCGGCCCAGGCACATGTGGCTCGCTGTCGCAGGACGTGGAAACAGGTTCGGAAGGCGCTACAGAAGGTTTCGGTTAGTACCCAACGGCAGGCTAACCGTAAGCGTCGTCCGGCTCCAGTTTACCGTCCAGGGCAGCGGGTTTGGCTTTCCACCCGGGATCTCCCTCTCCGGGTGGAATCCAAGAAGCTGGCTCCTCGCGTTATAGGACTATTTAAAGTGATTCATCGGGTTAATCCAGTGGCTTACAAGCTACGACTTCCGAGCTCTATGAGGGTTCATCCGACGTTTCATGTGTCCCTGTTGAAGCCATTCCTCTCATCGCCCTTGGCCCCGCCACTGCCTGTGGTTCCTCCGCCCCGGTTTATTGGCGGTCAACCCATTTACACGGTGCGGAGGATACTGGGTTGTAGGCGGAGGGGTAGGGGGTTTCAGTTCTTGGTGGATTGGGAGGGGTACGGGATAGAAGAGCGTTCTTGGGTGCCTCAAAGGGATATTTTAGATCCCAGCCTGATCGTTGATTTCCGGCGGCTGAATCCCGAGGCTCCTAGGTGAACGTCTGGTGCCGTTCGTCGGGGGAGGGTACTGTTACGTTCTGGACACCGACCTCGGTCGGTGACCACCCACATTCCTGGCATATGTCACTGGGCTTGTCACCTGTCATTTACCTGTCAATTAGTGCTGTCACTTAGGGGTGGTTCCTGATTGGCTGTCACGGGGGTGTGTGTGGAATGTTGGTATTTGGTCTCTATTTAACATACCTCTCTTCTGCTTGTCCATTGTCAGGTCTTCACTAATTGCGTTCGGGGATAACACGGACGGTTCTACTCTGGACCTCCAATAAGCTCCCATTTACCTTATCTTACACTTGTGCTTTTAGCACTTGTTCTCTCTTAGAATTTACTCTGTGTTCTTACTATTAAAGTCGAACCTGTTCAAGAGTAAACACTCTCTGTCTCTGTGATTGCCTTCAACCATTGGAATTCACCTACCTGCATTCTGACATCCCTCTATATACATACATAAGGACACCGTCCGTAACATGTGGTGTCAGCTGGATGACATGACTTAGTTTGCAAAATACGTTCGCTATCTATATGGCAGACGAGCAGGGCCGGATTAACAACAGCCGCGGCCCGTGGGCCTCTAGTGACGAGGGGCATCAAAAAAAAAAAAATTACCGTATTTTTTTTATTTTTACTTTTTTTTTGGAGATCGATGTCATGACTGTGCATTGCAGACTCAGTGAGGAGGCAGAGAAGGAGAGAAAGAGACAAGAGTTACAGGTAATGGAAATTATATCTTTTTTCTCTTTCTTATTAAAAACTTGGCCTATTTGAAAGGAGATTGATTTAATAAAAATAAATGAGCGAAAAATCAATATACAGTATATATACAGTATATATATATTAATATATTATTATTATAGTAATTGGCTATCATACTGCAATATAAACTGAGTTTTATAGTGAAAAGAGCAGCTTTATTGGTCAAGATTGAAGGCTCTATATTGCAGGAAATTGCACGTACAGGTTCATTA
>NC_140176.1:9995251-10022751 GCF_963971535.1 Notolepis coatsorum
CTGAAAGCTGACGGATAAGATAAGATAAGATACGATATTCCTTTATTGATCCCCTTGGGGAAATTCGAGCGGCATAGCAACATGCGGGAGGGGGGGAGGGGAGGTACAGGTATGGGCAGGATAATAGACGAAAGACATTACAATAGATATAGGCAATCAAATCAAAATCTGAACAATATAATTAACTCTGAATATAAAAATATGAGAAGAAATACTATGCTATACTATAATAAATAGTATTATACAATGTACAGATGATTCAACTGGGTATGTGTACAGTGATACAGGTAAGTGATAAAGACACTATGGTAGTAAGTCATACTGTCCAGCAGCATAACTAGTAAGAGTAGGTAAGGGATATGTACAGATATATAGTATCTATGTAAAAAGGATTATATGCAGGCATGCACAGACAGATGTGGATGAATGTAAATATGGTAAGTAGGAATATGTATATACAGCATTATTGTACACATCATAGATTTATATAGGTTATATTATATGCAGATGTATAAGTAGGTATATAGAAAGGATTTTAAACAGGTATATTCAGACAGATATGGATATATACAGTATTATGTGGTAAATATGTTTACTATCATATATTTATTTACTATCATATATTTATCAAATATATTTATACTATCATACAGTTTTCCACAGCTGATACCGACAGCTAATACTGATCCCGAGACATAAACTATTGGCTGGTACCAAGTATACCAACCTGATCCACAGTTCACTTTGAAGAAAAAAAGGTTTTGCGTGTATAAAAACGTGCGATAATTCAATTAAAACATGATGACACAGAAACCTGTTATGCGTTTATGCATTTTCATCAAAATTTATGCCGGACAAGTTTTAAGAGACAGCAGTTATCAGAGGCAGCATGACTGGCCCATTAACCTCTTTTTACGCTAACATAACCTTTTACAGGTTAATGCATCGAGGGCCGCCACGCATCAGCTTACAAGAGCGTTGTATAAAATTTGTGCTTTTATTTTCATACTCAAGTCTATCAATATCAAATAATGTTTTATACTTTTACCAATGTCTAATTTTGAATGGATGAGTATTACTTTCACCAGAACAATAGCAGTGTATTTGTATTTTTTTTTACTTAAAGTCCCAATCTGGTATTTAGTTATCATTTATTTGACCATATGTGGGCTGTAGCCTACATACATTCTTGAAGAGTTGGATATTATGTACAGATGGAAAATGAGCATTTGGAAACCTTGTGTTAACCCAGTCCGAATATAAGCCTGTTTTATTCTAATATTTACAAAAATGTCCAATGTAAAATACATTTAGAAACTCATATTTAGTGTCTAGTAGTCTTAGTCACTATATCAAGAGCTCGTGTTAAAATGGTAAATGGACTGCATTTATACAGTGCTTTCATCCTTATGGCTCACATTCACTCAATGAACAGGGAGTCCTCAGATTACCAGACGACTGCTCTGCCTCCTGAGACACTCAGCTACTCAGCTCGAAACTGAACACACATCTCAACGTTTTTCCATTTTTGGTGTTTGGATCACGGATTAGGCCTTTAACTTGCTTTCAGTAAAGCATTTGTTCACTTTTTCCACCACTGATTAGGGTGTTTTCATGACCCGTGCATTAAAGGAACACGCCAACATTTGGGAAATTAGCTCACCGTCTTCTCAGAGAGAGACAAGAAGATAGATACCAGTTTCCTCTCTGTGCGTTCAGTAGAAAGCTATCTGGCTGCACGTTAGCCTAGCTTAGCACAATGAATGGAAGCGGACAGTGCCGGTTAGCCTAGGCACTGTCCAACTAACACTCTCCTGAAAGCTAACCGGCACTGTCCACTTACATTCATTATGCTAAGCTAGGCTAACATGCAGCCAGATCTTCTTGTCTCTCTCTGGAGAAGACGATAAGCTAATTTCCCCAAATGTTGGTGTGTTCTTTTTAAATTATTTTAGTCAGGCGAGTGTCATGGTTTCTCCATAGAGCTCCATTATACTTTTAGTCAGGGGAGTGCCATGGTTTCTCCATAGAGCTCCATTATACTTTTAGTCAGGGGAGTGCGATGGTTTCTCCATAGAGCTCCATTATACTTTTAGTCAGGGGAGTGCGATGGTTTCTCCATAGAGCTCCATTATACTTTTAGTCAGGGGAGTGCCATGGTTTCTCCATAGAGCTCCATTACACTTTTAGTCAGGGAGAGTGCCATGGTTTCTCCATAGAGCTGCATTATACTTTTAGTCAGGGGAGTGCGATGGTTTCTCCATAGAGCTCCATTATACTTTTAGTCAGGGGAGTGCCATGGTTTCTCCATAGAGCTCCATTATACTTTTAATCAGGGGAGTGCCATGGTTTCTCCATAGAGCTCCATTATACTTTTAATCAGGGGAGTGCCATGGTTTCTCCATAGAGCTCCATTATACTTTTAATCAGGGAGTGCCATGGTTTCTCCATAGAGCTCCATTATACTTTTAATCAGGGGAGTGCCATGGTTCCTCCATAGAGCTCCATTATGCTTTTAGTCAGGGAGTGCCATGGTTTCTCCATAGAGCTCCATTATACTTTTAATCAGGGGAGTGCCATGGTTTCTCCATAGAGCTCCATTATGCTTTTAGTCAGGGGAGTGTCATGGTTTCTCCATAGAGCTCCATTATACTTTTAATCAGGGGAGTGCCATGGTTTCTCCATAGAGCTCCATTATACTTTTAATCAGGGAGTGCCATGGTTTCTCCATAGAGCTCCATTATACTTTTAATCAGGGGAGTGCCATGGTTCCTCCATAGAGCTCCATTATACTTTTAATCAGGGGAGTGCCATGGTTTCTCCATAGAGCTCCATTATACTTTTAATCAGGGGAGTGCCATGGTTTCTCCATAGAGCTCCATTATACTTTTAGTCAGGGGAGTGCCATGGTTCCTCCATAGAGCTCCATTATACTTTTAATCAGGGGAGAGCCATGGTTCCTCCATAGAGCCCAGTTTTTTAGTGCCGCAGCTCAATGCAAGCATTTTAAGTTCTTAGACCTTGTTCCATTATGAAATATGCATCACGACGTTATGGATAAACACACATGTTAAACTGAAGGTCGCATCACATCGTATCTCTCCCCCGAGTCTGCATGTCTGGAGAACCTCAGATGCCACGGAATCTCAAACAATTAGCATCCAAATGCAAAATAATATTTTTTTTGTACATTTTCTTCCATCCTCAAATCCAAACGACTTGTTAAACACACTCCGTTGGCTTTTAAAGATGTTGTCACAGAGTTATTCCGTCAAACATTAATGCACAAGAGCTCCCGATGATTTCATGCAGGTCGCATTTTACACCTTGCCTTTTTTAATGACGGGCCCTGAAAGGAAAGAGAGAAAAAAAAAGCATTAAAACTCATCATAAATTGCACAATGATGATGGGAGAAGGGGAGGAAGGAGAGAGAGAGAGAGAGAGAGAGAGAGAGAGAGAGAGAAGAGAGAGAGAGAGAGAGAGAGATGAGAGAGAGAGAGATGAGAGAGAGACAGAGGCCCCGGTCCCTGACCGATCATAAGTTGATCGCCTCCCGCCGCGAGCCGCAGGTAGGCGGTGACAGCTGCTTAATTTGGTTTTGTCACCAGGGCAGCTTTAATCCTGCGCCGGGCCCTGGTGACAGAGAGAGAGAGAGAGAGGGAGAGAGAGAGAGAGAGAGAGATGAGAGAGAGAGAGAGAGAGAGAGAGAGGGGGAGAGAGAGAGAGAGAGAGAGAGAGAACTGCTCTCCCGTCGCCCCTTTCACCGGTACAACCACCAGCAACCAAGGTCACTTTAATTAACTGCCAAATTACAATTTAAATGGTAATACTAATCACTCACTTTGCAATAGCAAGAAGCTATATGGGCTGTCATGTTAATTTAGTGCCGGGGGTAAAACTGTCCGTTTTCCTTCTCTGGCTCACAGCAGGGTTTGTGTCCGTGTTGTTGTTGTTGTGGCGTCTATTTACTCGCGTCTCGTCTACCTCAAGAACACGATGACCCAACGTCGCTGTTTTCTCACTCTCTTATTCTATCCAGTGCTCTCTTTCTCTAACGCTATCTTTACGTCTGTCTGTCGGTCTCTTTCTCATTCTCTCCCTCCGTCAATCTCTCTCTATCTCTATGATTTCTCCTTCTGTCTGTCTCTACTATCTCTCATTCTGTCTGTCTCTACCATCTCTCATTCTGTCTGTCTCTACCATCTCTCATTCTGTCTGTCTCTACCATCTCTGATTCTGTCTGTCTCTACCATCTCTGATTCTGTCTGTCTCTACCATCTCTCATTCTGTCTGTCTCTACCATCTCTGATTCTGTCTGTCTCTACCATCTCTGATTCTGTCTGTCTCTACCATCTCTGATTCTGTCTGTCTCTACCATCTCTCCTTCTGTCTGTCTCTACCATCTCTGATTCTGTCTGTCTCTACCATCTCTGATTCTGTCTGTCTCTACCATCTCTGATTCTGTCTGTCTCTATCATCTCTCCTTCTGTCTGTCTCTACCTCTGATTCTGTCTGTCTCTACCATCTCATTCTGTCTGTCTCTACCATCTCTGATTCAGTCTGTCTCTACCA
This sequence comes from Notolepis coatsorum, assembly GCF_963971535.1. Classification (NCBI taxonomy): domain Eukaryota; kingdom Metazoa; phylum Chordata; class Actinopteri; order Aulopiformes; family Paralepididae; genus Notolepis; species Notolepis coatsorum. The sequence continues at coordinate 9,999,825 of NC_140176.1, forward strand.
TCTCTGATTCTGTCTGTCTCTACCATCTCTGATTCTGTCTGTCTCTACCATCTCTTATTTGTCTGTCCCTTTCTCCCTCTCTAACTCTCCCTATCTCTACTTCAGTCTGTATCCTTCTATCTCTCGCTCTGCTTCTGTCTCTCTCTTTCTCTCCACTATTTCTACTTCTCTCGTTTCCTCTCTCTAACTCTCTTTACCATCTCCACTTGTCTGTCTCTCTCTCTTTCTCTCTCTCTGTCTCTCTCTCCCTCTCTCCCTCTCTCCCTCTATCCTTCTCTCTCTCCCTCTTTCTCTATATCTCTCTCTCCCCTCCCCCCCCCCTCTCCCTCTCTCTCTCTCTCTCTCTCTCTCTCTCTCTCTCTCTCTCTCTCTCTCTCTCTCTCTCTCTCAAGGATTTCAATTAGACAGCGCTGGTCTCTTTGTCTCAGTATATTCCCCGTGGCTGAGCTGCGGAGACAAAAGGGCTTCATCATCACCGGCTCTCTCTCCTTCTCAAGTGTGTGGAATTGGAGTGAATGGTGGCACTCAAATCCACAGAGGGTTTCCAAACAAACACCCCGACGCCTTTGTGTAGGGGTTTTCAGTAAGCGCATAAATGCATAATTAGCTATATACGTTTTCATGCAAAGTATAGGAGAGCACACTTCACGTTGCCTTTGTGCCGTTAAATTGTTGTTTGTGTGTGGCACTGATGTTGAGACCGAGAGAGTTGTGTTTTGGTTTTGCTGTGGCCAAATGAATATGGATTGTTTCCATACATTGTACATGGCATATATAGACTGTTCAGAGTGTCATCAAACACCCATACTCTGTCTTAAAGATCCCCTCCATGCAAAAACGTGTTTTTCTTTTCATGGTCAACTCCTCTTGGAGGCATGACTTTGACTATACAGTTTGTTGTTTGTGCAGAACTTGTCACCAGAGGACATTTTCCACATTCTTCTCCTGAGAGGGAGAGCTTCTCTGTGCTTCCCCGAAATCCAAGTTGCATGTGTGATGTCACTAATAGGTGTAACCTATCGTGACCCAATTGTAACTTGACACCTTTAGCTTCAGCGTACACAGAAAGCTGAGTAGGTATTGACGTGTCTTAAAGGAATATGACTCCAGATCCAGCACTAGCATAGCAATAATTTTTTTTTGTCAGAAACGTATTTTAGGTTCAACTTTAAGATAATATAAGATAAGATAAGATATTCCTTTATTGACCCTTGGGGAAATTCAGGCATCATAGCAGCATGGGGGGGGGGGGGGTACAGGTAGTAGAAGACATGGTACAGGTCATAGAATTATAGTACAGTGAAGTAAAAATAAAAATAGAATAAAAAAAAAAGGCAGTGTAAACAATATAACAATTTAATTAACTCTGGACATGCGCATATGGGCAACAAGGTGCAAGATGAGGGTATGTATGCCCTCTCAGTTATATTTGCCCTACAATAAACATAGTTACAATATATATAATCTAATAATAATCTAATATCAAATAAAAAAATACAAAAAAATGCTAAATATAAGCTCTGATGAAGTGTACAGTATACACATAAGGTGCAATATGTAGAAAAGATAAGATTGTAACATGTGACCCGCCATCTTGTACAGTACACACACATTTGATCAAGATATCTTCACCTCCACATGACACGTTATAAACCACACCGATTGTGGCTGAATGGCTCATTTCAAGAGAGGAGGGTTCTTGTCACAACCACACTGCAGAAAAGGCACAATGCACATATTTAATATTTATATTTATGTCTCAGTGTTGACAACTGAGGACAACCCCTCATTGTGTAAAAACAATGCAAAACACAGGAAAAGGGTAATTTTCACAATAAAGGTCCCTTTTAACATTGAAGTGGATGGGACACTTCCGCATCTGTACCGTCCTCACATTGAATCGAACTTGACCGACACGGCGGCGGCGGAAGTGAATCAGGGGAGTCGTCGTAGTCGTTGCCATGGCGCCCAGATGGAGGCGTGTGTGTGGGAGCCGGGGTCCAGAGACCGGGAGGTATTTATTCCAGCCAATCACCACCTCATTATGGTTACTGCCCATCTGCTTCGACTGCCACTCACAGCCCTCCTAAATGTTACTCATTTGCATATTGCAGGGGGGGGGTTCTTCCAATAACACAACTTCAATCAATCAACACCTCGTCATAGAGTCCTACTGAATGTAAAATCAGCCAAATAGAACTGTCTGCTATAGAGGGTGATCTCAATACAGAATTGACAACAGGCATTTAGGGGCGTGGCTTTGCGAAAAGGTCAATTGGACAGAATCTTACGCACAGTGTAACTGAAACGCTGTATCTATATACATACACACAATGCATAGTTTAAAGCTCTGTAGTATTAATACATTTTTAAAGCATAAATAATTGAAAATCGAACCATGACCTCAAACTCGAAATTTTTTATTGACTATTGAAAATGTGCGAACATGTTAGTTACACCCCTAATTGTCTTGCCTTTTTTTCGAACCATGACCTCAATAACCTTTTCTCTTTTTTTTGCCTCTGGAAAACCCGGACCATCGCAGTAACTTGGCTGCTGTGTGGTTGGTATGAAACGGCCCATCATTCCTCAGATAGATTATAATGGGATATCTGAACTTGATTTATTATTGTAATCGTTTGCCATATGGCACGGACCCCCCCCCCCCCCCCACACCACCCCCCTCCTCCCAACGCTCAAAAACCCAGCGATTACAGGGGCGAGGTCAGTGCAACCTTTACCATTGTGCACAGAAGCTCTCAGGCTGATCAGATGGGGAGGAAACCATGGAAACGCTATAGAATTTACATGACTTCACAATGCATGTAATGTATAGTATTATTCACTAGCGATGGGTATGAGTAATATTGTCTCCAGTTTGAGTACTTGCATGAATTAGTCGAGTAGTACTATTCTAATAAATTTTTTGAATGCATCTTAAAGAGCATGGCAGCAGCGAGAACAATGCACAGCGATATACCCGATGCTTAATGCGTATTGTTAGTCAAAACTGTCAGTTACCATTCGTAATAATTACATTACCTCCACTCTGTCTGCAGCGGCTCTCTCCGCTCATAGAATTGCATATTTCTTTTGTATCAATATTCAATGAACGCTACGCAAAGTGGGGGCGACATGTTGTCGACGTAGTAATGAACAAACACAAGCCTTCCTGCGCCATGGCCTCGCCTAAACCAGGCTGTATTTCCATTATGTCTGAACACTATGACACGGATTGCATGTTATGTCCGAAAAAGCAACTCCAGGCGATGTTCTCAGCGAATTGTCCCGAGTGCATGACCGAAAAAAAGGGCTTAATAAGATAAAGCTAAGCGGACTGTATCTCAATGCAACATACTGTAGCATTAGCAACCCTATAGTTAGGACAACGGGTTATATCCCTTTCACTACCACACTACCAAATGGTTAACCCTTTCACTGCGACAATACAGAAGGTTAACCCTTTCACTGCCACATGCCGACAAAGGGTTAACCCTTTCACAACCACACTACAGAAGGTTAACCCTTTCACTACCACACTACATACTGTCTGTAGTGTGGTAGTGAAAGGGTTAACCTTCTGTAGTGTGGTAGTGAAAGGGTGTCATGAACCAAACTCAAGGTACAGACAAAACAAGGGAGACCACACAAGTACTTGAGGATTTTTAAAGAAAAGTAATTTAATTATGCTCTTAAACTATTTACAAACAAAAGGATTTAAAGAATGAATGGATCAGTAATATCAGTAATGTAGTGAGTGCATGAGTGAGTCCGTGTGTGGTGTGTGTAAGTGATAGTATGAGAATCAACCAAACCAAATGAAACAAAACAAAATGTCATGACCAGCTTGGAGGAGAGACAGCCAACAATGGAGAAGCCAGTCCTTTTACACCGGTGTGCCTCTTCCTCCTCCTGACACACCTGAATAGGGTGTGTCTGATTGACAGGCTGTGGATGACAGACAGGTTAAATGATATATTCAGGTATATCCCTGAGTTAACCTGTAGGAGAGGGATGGGGTTGTCACAAAGGGTTAAGTGGATATGTGGGTACTGAGTGAGGGGTTTAACCGTCAATCATTCATCATGGCCCACTAACCTTGGGGCTCCTTGTGTGTTTGATGAAGGTGCCCTGGGGTTGGTGTGTTCATGGGTGAGGGGCGGGGCCTAAGGGGTCGAGAGAGGAGCACACCTGAGAGTTCTCTTGGTGTCGAACAACGAGCGGAGCAGCATGTGCCTGTCGGACTGTTGAGCGGCTTGGTGTGGCTAGCCCTTAGCGTCGAGCTGTATGGCGTGGCTAGCCCTTAGCGTCGAGCTGTATGGCGTGGCTAGCCCTTGGCGTCGAGCTGTATGGCGTGGCTAGCCCTTGGTGTCGAGCTGTATGGCGTGGCTAGCCCTTAGCGTCGAGCTGTATGGTGTGGCTAGCCCTTAGCGTCGAGCTGTATGGCGTGGCTAGCCCTTAGCCTCGAGCTGTATGGCGTGGCTAGCCCTTAGCGTCGAGCTGTATGGCGTGGCTAGCCCTTAGCCTCGAGCTGTATGGCGTGGCTAGCCCTTAGCGTCGAGCTGTATGGTGTGGCTAGCCCTTAGCCTCGAGCTGTATGGCGTGGCTAGCCCTTAGCGTCAAGCTGTATGGCGTGGCTAGCCCTTAGCGTCGAGCTGTATGGTGTGGCTAGCCCTTGGCGTCGAGCTGTATGGCGTGGCTAGCCCTTGGCGTTGAGCTGTATGGCGTGGCTAGCCCTTGGCGTCGAGCTGTATGGCGTGGCTAGCCCTTAGCGTCGAGCTGTATGGCGTGGCTAGCCCTTAGCGTCGAGCTGTATGGCGTGGCTAGCCCTTAGCGTCGAGCTGTATGGCGTGGCTAGCCCTTAGCGTCGAGCTGTATGGCGTGGCTAGCCCTTAGCGTCGAGCTGTATGGCGTGGGCTAGCCCTTAGCGTCGAGCTGTATGGCGTGGGTGCCCTGGGGTTGGTGTGTTCATGGGTGAGGGGCGGGGCTAAGGGGTCAAGAGAGGAGCACACCTGAGAGTTCTCTTGGTGTCGAACAACGAGCGGAGCAGCATGTGCCTGTCGGACTGTTGAGCGGCTTGGCGTGGCTAGCCCTTAGCGTCGAGCTGTATGGCGTGGCTAGCCCTTGGCGTCGAGCTGTATGGCGTGGCTAGCCCTTAGCGTCGAGCTGTATGGCGTGGCTAGCCCTTAGCGTCGAGCTGTATGGCGTGGCTAGCCCTTAGCGTCGAGCTGTATGGCGTGGCTAGCCCTTAGCGTCGAGCTGTATGGCCAAACAATAGCCTGTAAATAAACCAACTGTTTTCACTTGCCCTGCTGGCGAGGTCGCTACAATACTTTTCACAGTTAGCGTACCATCCATAGAATCCTCCTTCCGCTATCATGCTTCACAGTTTCCAGCGTTGTCTTCCTGGAACAACTCACGCCTTGTGGGATTTCAGAGCGAGATTTCAGTGTCAGTGGCAAAAACTAGCACAGTTTTGGTGGACATACTTAGTGGTAATAACCAAATAAAACGGCGAGTACTCGAGTAATGGATTACTCACGCTCCTCCCTAGTATCCACATTATGTCAACACCCTTAATAGGTGGAATTTATATTGACATTGATTGTATATATATAATATATATCGAGTTGTGTCATTTGAGGTCCTGGACTCGCAACCGGTTCATTCACTTTACCTGGTGAAGTTAAAGATATTCTGATGCTTATATTGTTTCAACAAACCCAATTTGTGATGGTGTCCCCTTATGTTCCACCCGTTTTAAGGACGTTTTTAGGTCTCTCTCTCTCTCTCTCTCTCTCTCTCTCTCTCTCTCTCTCTCTCTCTCTCTCTCTCTCTCTCTGATATCTGGCCTGTGGAGAGAGTGGTGAAAGTTAACAAACACAGACTGTCCTGAGGCACAGGAAGAACATTCTTTAAAACGGGTGGCATTCTCCTTTTAATGACTCCATGAACCCTGAAACTTAAACACGGGGAAGTTAAGACTTCAATTACTATTAATAAACCGTTTTCATGTTTAAGGTGAGGATAGACACCTCTACATGATACCATATTAATGAGATCCATTCCGGCCTTGTTCTAAAGTGTGTCGACATTTCTCAAGACGTGCCCTCTCGAGTCCCACAGCCCCTCCTCGCACCGCAAAGGTAATTATAACAACAGTTCGAACTGCGAGGAGAAATATCATATTCGTAATTATTTACATGTGCCCTGGCAACATTTACATTATAATCTCTCGATCTCCTAATAATTGCCTGGTCCTCTCCCTCTCTCTCTATGACTCCGCCGACCCTCCCTTGGCTGGCGGCGCTGTTGTGGGATTGTAATCCCCGCCACTGTTTCGTGACATAAAGTTGATGTGTCACAGTGATTGGCACGGAGGAGATGACATGACAGAGCTGGTTTTGGGCCGACTGACAGATAGATGGCAGGCTAAGGCGCCCCTGCTGCCCCGGTACAGTCACCTGTCAACTCAGGTGAAGGCTCGTCAGGGCTGACGGCCCGCGGGCAGCGGAGTGGAGATAATGGGACGAGCGGGGGGCTGGCTTGGACGGGGCGCGGGACCCCCCTTTGTCCATAGGCTGAGGAGTAGACCCCCCCCCCCCCCCCACACTTCAGTCAAATATGTCACTGCTCACCGAATTAACCCTTACACTACCACATTACAGACGGTTAGCCCTTTCACTACCACACTACAGACGGTTAACCCTTTCACTATACTACCACACTACAGACGGCTAACCGTCTGTAGTGTGGTAGTGAAAGGGTTAACATTATGTAGTGTGGTAGTGAAAGGGTTAACATTATGTAGTGTGGTAGTGAAAGGGTTAACCCTTTGTTGTGTGTTGCAGTGAAAGGGTTAACCCTTTGGTAGTATGGTAGTGAAAGGGTTAACCTTATGTAGTGTGGTAGTGAAAGGGTTAACCTTCTGTATTGTCACAGTGAAAGGGTTAACCCTTTGGTAGTGTGGTAGTGAAAGGGTTAACCTTCTGTATTGTCGCAGTGAAAGGGTTAACCCTTTGGTAGTGTGGTAGTGAAAGGGTTAACCTTCTGTATTGTCGCAGTGAAAGGGTTAACCCTTTGGTAGTGTGGTAGTGAAAGGGATAAAGACAGTTCTGAGCTATACGGCTTGTCAGAACCGTGGACGATATGATGGGATTTATATCGTAAGAGTACGATTTGTGTAAATAATGATTCATTTGAAATATCGTGGCTATAGTGACTGTGTGTTAAAACGTGGTGTTGATTATTAATCCTTTTTAGGATGTACAGTCTCACATGTGTGAGCATTTTTATCTGAACATTCTAATGATGATATAACAATGGTGGCATCTGGCCATTCACTGGAAGCTATATGGAGTTATAGAAAGAACTGATGAGAGAGAATGTTCCAAAATGTCAACTTTAAGTATCAACTTACTGTAATGGAGGCCTTGCACAGAATGTTAGTGTAGTTCTCTTTCTTCCTATACGGCTGCCTGTAACCAGTGGAACCCACTTTCAAAAGAAAATGCCAAATTTCTGTGCAGTGGTAGAGCAGGTAAAACACTGGAAAAGCATCATATTATTGTTCCACTGTGACTTGTTTACAAGTATTATGTTATATATTTCTCATCTATCAACACATACAGTAGCAACCGTTGTTTTGCACTTAGCAACTGTTGCCTCTTCCATTGCCATGAATGCTATGTTGCATCCCTCGCAGGAATAGGAGTTGTAGGCTCTGCGCTGGCATGGCTGTTATCCTACCTCGACGACCGCTCCTACCAAGTATCACGGAGAGGGACCCTGTCGCCTCCCCCACCCCCTACAGACTGGTGTCCCCCAGGGCTCGATCCTTGGACTCCTCCTCTTCTCCCTCTACACCAAAATCTCTGGTTAACATTATCATGTCTCACTTCTCATATCATTTACATTTACATTTAGTCTTTTAGCTGACGCTTTTATCCAAAGCGACTTACATGTTCTGTACGACAAGCCATCAGGAAGGGCACAACTCTATCAGCTGAGCAACAATGTTCACTGCTATCACTGCTATGTCGATGATACTCAACCCTTCCTCTCCTTTCCTCCCTCAGATATCCACGTCTCTGACTGGATCTTGGCCTGACTGTCCGATATATCCGCCTGGATGACGACCAACCACCTCAAACTGAACCTAAGCAAAACAGAGTTGCTTCACCTGCTGGCCAAATCATCCTCGCTGACCGACCTTTCCATCACAGTGGAGAATGTAGCCGTGGCTTCATCCCCGACCGCCAAGAACCTAGGTGTAGTCCTTGACAACCGTTGAACTTCTACGCTCACATCGCCGGAACGGTTCCCACCTACCTCTGGTCAATGGTCTCTAACTACACACCCTCAAGACCCCTACGCTCTGCATCCTCTGGCCGTCTCAGACCCACTCCTATCTGAGCTCCGGGAGGGTCATCAAAGAGAAGCCGACTATTCTCGGTCCTTGCTCCACAATGGTGGAACGAACTTCCCACCAGTTAGGACAGCCGAAACCCGACCAATCTTTCGCCGTCGACTAAATACACACTTCTTCAATCAATATCTGAAAAAAATTAAATTAAAAATAACTAACCTTCTACTACCATGCACTTTTCCACTAAATAATCTTCCTTGCCTATATACTACTACCTACTGTCTCTACTACTATGCACTCAACAGTGCAGCACCCAAGTTTCAACACTGTTTGATGAACATTGTTACTCAGCTGAAAGAGTTGTGCCCTTCCTGCTGACTTATCGTACAGAACGTGTAAGCTAAATTACTAAATGTAAATGTTACAGGCAGCCATGTTGTAAGAACTACACAAACACCCCATGTAATGCCTCTATTGATCAACGTACATATCCTCGCTTAAAAGTACCCACCGAGCTTTTAATTCATTGCATCAGTTTGTCGTGGCAGTTTCACGTTCACATCTCCGAACGTTTGCCCCCGGTTCGCAGGTGTTCCGATCATCATGCTCCATGGAACCCTTAGAAAGAGACGCCCAAGATGGTTCCTCACCGACTCACCGCTGTCTCTCGGCCTCCGCCTGTTGGCGTCTGTTCCTCCAGACACGCCGTCCTCCGCAGACGTGGCGAACAGGTTCATCACCGCCGGCCCAGGGTTTTGATGGGAAACCAGAAGAGACTCTTGGCGCGGCGCGGCACATCTCTCCAGAACTTGTCACGGCAACATGAGGAACATCAAAAGACAAGGTGAAATATGTGTGTGTGTGTGTGCACCCGTCTGCCCGTGTGCGGTGGGGGGCAATCGGGTGCGTCGACCCGATCCCTCCGTTGCTGTTTTTTTTGTTGGTCTCCTCAAAAGAACGCCCTGCCAAGCACGGGGGAAGCATGTGTCCATCAACGTCAGGCCGATACGAGGCGTGAGGGCTGAGGCCTAGCTGCTGGGGAGATGGACGGGTGGGACTGACTCATAATACACCGGAGCTCCGGGATCGCCGTGTCACTCAGAACTAAGTCGGTCCGCTGCCACGCTACATGGAGAGATGTCACGTCACACAACTGCATGGAGCATGTTCACGTCAAACAAGTGATACTGGTGACAAAATATTAATTCATTTCTTTTCTTATTTTTAAGGATAGAACATCGCTCTTTTTTCTGTCTCTTCCTAATCTTTCAGTTTGAGCGATTTCTCAACGCAAATTGATGTCAGCCGGCCCCACTTCCTCCTGAGCCCTATATACACACAGATGAGCAGTGGAAAGGACTTTCTATTTACTTTCTACTTTCTAGATGAGACGTTGTTAATAATGTGTTTGATTTAGATCTATTTGTCACCGGCCGCCACAAATAAAGCAAATGTACAGTATGGGAAACACTGAGCAATGTGCAGTAGGGGTGTAACGATGCATCGATTAATCGAAATGCATCGATTCTAATGTGTTCGATTCGATGGCGATTCGATGCATCAATTTGAATATGTTAGAATCGATTAGAATAGAAATTAATCAAAATAAAAAAAGTTCCCCCAGCCACATTTGTGTATAAATAACCACACAATAAGTAATAACCACACAATAAGTAATAACCACACAATAATAACCTGCTTGTATAACTGCAGGCAGCTTTTTTTTTTATTTATCTGGCTGCACATTAGCCTAGCTTAGCACAATGAATGGAAGCGGACATGGCCGGTTAGACGATAAGCTAATTTCCCAAAATGTTGGTGTGTTCTTTTAAGCTTAAAGGAAACCAACACCATAAAATAACGTACATACATCTCATGCATTTAGTGGAGCCTAAGGTTTAACATACAGTCAGCGGATTGGCAATGCTGTGTGTATGGATATTGACGATGTCCAAACTCTAGATTTCAGGATTTATAACGATGCCAAAATGACGAATATCAAACCATATTTTTGAAAACAGTTGACTCTCTTTTTGCTCCCAGAGTCCCTCCTGGGTTTTCAAAAATGGCCGACACCACTCCTTAATGGTTCCCTGGATTGCCGAACTAGCTTTGATTGAGACAACCACACGTGTAAGTAACGCTGGACCGACTGTCGCCTCACAGCTAGAAGGTCCTGGGTTCGATTCCCGCTTGTGGACCAGGTTGCCGTGTTCTGTGTGGAGTCTGCATGTTCTCCCCCCTGTGCTCGCAAGGGTTTCCCCTCCCGATACGATAAACCCAATGGAAAAACATGCAGAACAGATCGTTAACGCTGTCGCGTCCCTGACGAAGATGGACAGGAGCACTTGGATTGGTCCCCGGGCGCGGCCCCACGCCGCAGCCCTCGTCTGCTCCCGGCTGCCCTTGGGGGGGAAGGACGACGGGATGGGAAGTGCAGGGAACATTTCATCAGCGACTCAGTGCATGTGTGTGTGTGTGTGTGTTCCTGTGGGTCGCCCATCTTGCATGTGTGTGTGTTAATCTGCATGACAATTAAAGACTTCTTCTCTTCTTCTACAGTATGTATAGTAGGAGTAGCACAACGACCCCTGCCATATTCAATTAATGACTTAGTGCTTTAGTTTGTGTGACTTTATTGTTCGTACTATTTTTGTCAGTGGTATTTCCCGGCGAAAAACAACGAGGTGAATTTCTTTCTAATAACACGATACAGGGAGTAGCGTTAATCAACGGTAATTGTGTGGTAATTAGAGTCCCTGGTCCCTGACGGCCGCGTACTTGTTTTCCTCGTGTCTCCGCTACTACCGCTGTGCGTCGGTCACACGTTACCGGCGGAGGTGATTCACCAGCTCTGCCGTTCGGGGACTCGCTTCAAATGGGGACATTGTAAATATATTGAGAAATCCATTGTTGTTGTTGTTGTTGTTGTCTTTTTCCCGCCCTAACATCAGCAGCCTCGACGCGTCGCGCTGAGCCATGTCCGCGGGACGAGCCCCCAAGCCGAGACACGAGGCATGAAGGCAGCCAGCGAGGCCTGTGTTTCGTCTCTGCGTCTCGTCTCTGCGTCTCGTCTCTGCGTCTCGTCTCTGCGTCTCGTCTCTGCGTCTCGTCTCTGCGTCTCGTCTCTGCGTCTCGTCTCTGCGTCTCGTCTCTGCGTCTCGTCTCTGCGTCTCGTCTCTGCATCTCTCATCTCTGTGTCTCGTCTCTGCGTCTCGTCTCTGCGTCTCGTCTCTGCGTCTCGTCTCTGCATCTCTCATCTCTGTGTCTCGTCTCTGCGTCTCGTCTCTGCGTCTCGTCTCTGCGTCTCGTCTCTGCATCTCTCATCTCTGCGTCTCGTCTCTGCGTCTCGTCTCTGCGTCTCGTCTCTGCGTCTCGTCTCTGCGTCTCGTCTCTGCGTCTCGTCTCTGCCTCTCGTCTCTGCGTCTCGTCTCTGTGTCTCGTCTCTGCGTCTCGTCTCTGCGTCTCGTCTCTGCGTCTCGTCTCTGCGTCTCGTCTCTGTGTCTCGTCTCTGCGTCTCGTCTCCGCGTCTCGTCTCTGCGTCTCGTCTCTGCGTCTCGTCTCTGCGTCTCGTCTCTGCGTCTCGTCTCTGCGTCTCGTCTCCGCGTCTCGTCTCTGCGTCTCGTCTCTGCGTCTCGTCTCTGCGTCTCGTCTCTGCGTCTCCCCGCGCGGTGCTTATCAATCTGGATTCAAACAAACACGCCGGTTAATTAACGAATCCACTAGGAGAGGGATCAGCCCTTTAAAGGGGAACTATCTTATAAATGGCCTTTTTCAGTGTTTAGCATTGTTTCCTAGCTATGTGGACTTATATTAATATGATCTATGTCTCTAATTCTCATATTGGCGCATTCTTCCAATTCTCCTCTCACAATATTCACCCTCACTGAACTGAGTCATCTGAAAATGTGATGATTTGTGATGTCAGAGAGACACCGCTGCATGATAATGTCCCAGATGCCGCGAACGCCACACAGTGGTTTAGGAGCCCAGCCTAAAAACGGCTCGAGATCTTCAGGTAGAAAAATGCTGTTTTTGAGGACTTGATTAGAAATACAAAACAATGAATTAAAAAATATATATAATTAAACTCACAGGAATTGTGTAAAAGTGCCCAAATAGTGAAAGAAATAGTAATATAGTTCCCCTTTAAACAAGCCAGAGCCGCCTGGAACCTTCAACTCCTAAACAAACAGCAGTAACCCGGTTGAAAGACGGGTTAGCCAGAGGTCGCCTTAAGGCCGTTATTTGTTTTTATTCGCCGTTCCACTGAGTCGGTTGTTGTTTGATGCCCGCTCTGCCAGGCTCAACCGGGGGCATCTTAATTCTCTTAAATGACTTTTTAAGTAGTGTGCCCGTGCACCGCGCGACCCCGCTGACTGACGGGCTATTCTAATCTTTGTTTCACACGGGGGGGGGGGGGGGGGGGGGGGGGAGCAGTATTTATGGCAGCCCGTGGTCAGTTTGTTTTGCCTCGGCCCCGGCCGCGACATACGGCGTTTAACACTCTCATAATTAAGTAGCTGGAAAGCCAGAGAGAGCGGCTCCTCTCCTGTCGTCTAAAAGCCCCGCGGCCGCCCTCTGATTGACGGAGGAGAGCGAGTGGGTGTGGGGGGGGGGGGGGGGGGGGGCAGTCACGTTCCCTGCTAACACTGTCCCGTGGCTATTTGGAATGGAAGGCTTTATATGTACCGTGCAATACCTATACAGCCACGGGACACAGTCGGGGAATGTTGATTGTGTTGTAATAATGAACACCGATGTACAAAAACAGACAAATAAACACATCGATTTATTTCGTTAACCGCATGCATCGAGATATTCTTTCCGGCTTCGATAAAAAAAAAAGTCTCATGTTAACGCGTCTAAATTGATGCATTCTTCGACGAAGGTGAGCACGCGGCAGAGTGTTTTGTTTTTCTCCTGTCGTTGTTATCCTGACGGAGTCCCTGCTCTCCGTTTACCACGGCCCCCACCAGCCAACTGGTGGGTGAAGGATACTCACTCCGCTCTCCTCCACCCAAACTCCGGGACCCATCTGCTCGCAGAAAGGCACAGCATTTGTCAAAGTAGACTGGATAATGGCTTTGGCATCCTTATTATAATCTCAGCGTAATCTTCATTTGTCCACTTTTGGCAACGGCACACTTCCGCGGTCGGGAAATCAGTCAGGGCTCTTAAGTGTCCTCCTTTCTTTTCTATTATCCGGGATCTGGGCATGAAACCTCATTTAATACCGATTGATAACAACACCGACACGGAGGTGAACAGAGAGCTGGGGTTATTTGCCATTTTCTATCGTGATCAGCCTAACTACTAAATTCCCAAATGGTCATTTCAAGAAGAAGAAAATCTGTAACCGAAGATTTGGGTGCATTACTGCATTTACATTTTGGGGTTTCGTGTTTTCATTGTCAAATTTTTTATTAACCCTTTCACTACCACACTACAGAAGGTTAACCTTCTGTAGTCTGGTAGTGAAAGGGTTAACCTTCTGTAGTGTGGTAGTGAAAGGGTTAACCTTGGGGAGCTCCCGTAGCTCACCGCGTATCTCGGCGCTATTTCGGCGTCGGGGACAACCGTGCTCGTCACGGATCTGGGGTACACGAGTTCGATTCCCGGACCCGCCGTATTTTCTCAGAGTGTCTTCCCCTACTCTATATCCCATTCAACCTGTTTCTGTCGGTCATGCTTGACCAGAAAAGCGATAAACGCTAAAAAATGAAGTTTAAAAAAGAAAAAAAAGAAAGGGTTAACCTTATGTGGTGTGGTAGTGAAAGGGTTAACCATTTGTCGTGTGGCAGTGGAAGGGTTAACAATTTGGTAGTGTAGTAGTGAAAGGGTTAACCATTTGGTAGTGTGGTAGTGAAAGGGTTAACCCTTTGTCGTGTGGCAGTTAAAGGGTTAACCTTCTGTATTGTCGCAGTGAAAAGGTTAAGTGTGGTAGTGAAAGGGTTAAAAAACTCATCTGGTTTGTCACAAACTGGGCGTCCTTTCTAACCTGACCCATGAGGGAATCGTCCTTTGGAATGGTTTGTAACTTTCATAACTTGCCATCTCCTTGCCATCAAATCAAATCAAATGTATTTGTAAGGCCCGACAACACACGTTAATGTCCCCATGGGCCGGACACGTCAAGAAGAAACATACACAATAAATCAAGAAAAAAAAAAAAAAACACCATGAAATCCAAAATAAAATGTAAAATAATAAATAAGGCAACACTCCCACACGAAGGTAAGGAAAAACCCACTAAAAACCTAGCAATAGGAAAAAAGCACCACAGGCAATGTGGAGGAGAGAAACCTTAGAAGGGCCGTTCAAGGGGGGGGGGGGGATCTCCCTTCTTAGATGTCGTTGATGGTAGTGTTGCTATAAAACAGGCGAAACAGTTGGTAAGTATGTCCATATATACGTGTAATAAAACACAAATATGTACATGCAATAGCAACTGGGGTACATAAGAACATTTTGAAGAACATTTTGAAAGATTGAAAATAGAATAGAGCTGATAACGGATCCATCCATTTGAGGTATGGGGGGCGACGTAGAGAGGATCGTATCCTCTTGGCCATCATCACCACGGCACGTCCACCACCTTGGTCATCACCACGAGACATCCAGTCACAGGGAGACAGGGAGACGGGGACAGGCGTTAAGACAGTTTGCATGTTGTGATGGGCGGACATAGCAATACATACCGTCGTACCCAACTCCAGGAAAGGTCCGGGAAAGGCCCAGCCAAAGCCATAGAGGCGCCATAGGCTCCAACCAAACCCCCCCCCCCCCCCCCCCAGACCTCCCCCAGAGTCGAACACCGCAGCCTCACACACGTGTCCCGACCACTGAACTCCCCCAACCCACCGACACCCCAGGGACCCCCCGCATGAAGACCCACCACAGCCCCCACAGCACCCCAAAGCGTCCCAGTGCCATCCCAGACCACCCACAACGCCACACGAGTCGAAGGGCTGCGTTTCTGTAAATCACGTCTCCATAATAATCCAAGACAGCTAGAAAGACTGCTTCAATATAACCATCTTTCTACACATCATTGGGAAACTAGATCTATTCCTGTACAGGAAACCAATTTTCTTTGCCTCAATTTATTGGCAAGGTTGTCTATGTGATATTTAAACAAAAATGTATCAGCGAGGAGCCAGATTCCAAGATATTAATAATATAATTGTTCAGGTCAGTTCTGTCTCTGTCATGGGCCATTTTTCAAATACTGGGAACTGTGCCTGTTGATATATAGAGAGATTCTTCTAAATATATGCTATTTGCTGTGTGACTACTGGAGCAGCAAATTTAAGAAAGAAAGGGTGCAAGTTGTCCTCCCCAGGCGATTTTCTGGTATCAATAGACAAAGGTATCAACATATTATAAACTGCATTAGGAGTAATAGGCTCAAAGAGAAAAGTAGTGGCAGGCCCCTCATTTTGTTCATAACATAATGTCCTTCCATACATAATCATACATACATCACTGTACCTAATAACACTGTGCATACATCTGATTAGCACTATTACTCAGTAGTACTCATTTATATATCTTATACCCAGTTTAATCACCTGTACATTGTGTTATACTATTGGACTTTACTGTTACAGTTGCACTCTGGTTGGATGCCAAACCTCTTTTCATTGTACTGTACTTGTGCTCTATAATGACAATACATTTTAAACTAATCTAATCTAATGGAATTATCATACTTAGTATGACGCAGACAGTAATCTACTGTGTCTATATTACTATGCTAATATTGTCTATAGTACTACTATGTACTCAGAGTGTACCACTCAAGTTCAACACTGTTTGACAAACAATATCCCTTAGCTGCCAGAGATGTACCCTTCCTTGCTGACTTGTTGTACATAACTCGTAAGTCACTTTGGATAAAAGCTAAATGACTAAATGTAAATGTAAATAATAATAATAATTCATTCGATTTATATAGCGCTTTTTCTAGACACTCAAAGCGCTCCCCACAATGTAGGGTGGAAATTGCCTCCTTCACCACCACTGGTAGCACATAACCTTGGGCTATGCAGGCTCAATGGCTGCCATATACACTGGCACCAGGCACACATCACACTACTACACAATGGCTGAACGGCTCAGGAGACAGGGACCAGTCAATTAAGGACCGAATTCAGTCAAGACCTCGGTTTAGCGTCTCATCCGAAGGACGGCACTCGCAGCTGTACGGTGTCCCTATCACCGTAACGGGGGAATTTTTACTGACTAGTCCAGAGAGGACAACGACCTTGACCGGGCTCGAACCGGTGATCTTCCGATCATGAGTCCGGAGCTCTACTCATGTAGCCGCCACGCTGCCGATGTTGTCGATCGGTCAACATCGAGTCCTTTCTCCACACGACCATGCTGTTCTTCATGGTACCTGCTGACACCCTGCAGCTGCAGATAGTTAGCCATGAAACCCATGCAAAGTTAATGGGGCCACACTCCAATCTGTAGAAGCCCTGGAATAAACACTTAAACCTACTCCACACAGTGCGCCCAAAGTAGGTTTTGAAAATGTATTCCAAGGTCTCGCACAGACCGGAGCGCGGCTTCATTGACTTTGCATTCGTTTGGTGGCTAACCAGCCGGAGCTACCGCCGGTGGGTGTATCCGGTATGAGAACAGCGCGGACGGACCGCCGCTGCTGAGAGAAAGGACTCGACGATACCCGATCGACAACGACCGCTGGTAAAGTAGGAAAACGGTGCTCGAGGGGTCCAAAGAGGGGCCCTGCTCTCCCTGTATGTGGGTCACACACACACACACACACACCGTTCCCAGCTGTGCGGCCCAGTCAGCTGTGCCTTTTCTCCGCCGCCGCCGCCAACATCTGCTCCACAAAAACAATATCCAGATTTTTGCACTCAAATGGAGGTTGCACCATATGCCGGCGAGCCACTTAGTTTCTGCCAAGGGAGCCAGCCTGGCCCTGGCCACACTCGCTGAGGTAACAATGAGGAAGAGAGGGGGCGATGATGGGATGTGTGATGGAGAGCACGTCTCTCTCTCTCTCTCTCTTCTCTCCTCTGTCATTTCTTCCTCTTCTTTACCCTTTATTTTCTCTCATCCTTCCTCTTTACCCCTCACACTGTCTTTATCCTCTTCCTCCCTTCTTCCTCCGCTCGGTCCCCACTTCTCTCTCTCTCTCTCTGTCTCTCTGTCTCTCTCTCTGTCTCTCTGTCTCTCTGTCTCTCTGTCTCTCTCTCTCTCTGTCTCTCTCTCTCTCTCTCTCTCTCTCTCTCTCTCTCTCTCTCGCTCTCTCTCTGCTCAGTCAAGCCGTCAGAGATGTGTGCCAGTGTGCATCTGCTCAAGGTGCTTTGGCAGCGTTGCCCATTGAATATTAATGTAGCGTCTAAACAACAGTTTGCCTGCAAGGTCCTATACCACAAGGTCTGTTCACGTTTGCACCCTGCGCCCCCCGCGTTTTGCGCGTCTTAAGTGGAGTGACACCGCAAATTGTGGTGGACAACTCTATTAAATACTTAACGTTGTTGCGTTTAAGATAATCGCAGTGTCCCTTTTTTGTGTGTACATAGTTTGATGTTTCTGATGTTTATTAGATTCGATTCGATTCAAATGTATTGTCATTATATACAGCACAAGTACAGTACAACGGAAATAAGTTTGGCATCCAACCAGAGTGCAAATGTTACAGTAAAGTGCAATAGTAATATACAACGTACAGGTGATCAACTGAATATAAAAGATATAAATGAGTACTGTACTACTGTGTAATAGTGCTGTACAGAGTTGTAGTATTATTATGTACAGTGATACAGGTATAAAGACAGCATAACTAGTATGAGTAGGTAAGGGATATGTACAGATATAAATATAGTATCTACAGATGTGTCAAATGTATTATAAGATAAGATATTCCTTTATTGATCCCCTTGGGGGAAATTCAGGCATCATAGCAGCACGGGGGAGGGGGTAGGGGAGGTACACAGGTAGTAAAAAAGCAGTGTAAACAATATAACAAATCAACATAATTAACCCTGGACATGTGCATATGTGCGTATTATATATACAGACAGATGTAATACGGTACTAATGATCAGACGTGATAATTACATAGACGCAGGCGGTCCCGATAGTGATACTCAACGTGGATACGGGGTGTTTTTCCCACAGACATATCTAAACCACTTTGAATAGTTTCGGAGTCTTAATCGCTCGTATTAGTGCGCTAGAAGGAGACTGATTGCACAAAATGCAATTTAGCCATTTAAGACCAATTAAGGAAGCAGATCTGGATGGTACAGGCTGCTGCCGCGTGTCGCTCAGTGTGGCAGGAGGTGATAATGGGGGTTTAATTAAATGCGGGAGCCGTACGGTCCCAGAATGGAGCTCGCGGCTAACCAAGCAGCGGCCATTTGGTGACTGGTACCAACAAGGCCTCGTTCCCGCCCTGCGCGCCCCCCCCCCCCCCCCCCGGTCCAGCCCCGCTCGGACCTCTCCAGGTTACCACGACGACGATGACTTGTTGTTAATCAGTGAAACGCCGCTGTGAGGAACAGCGGAGGTCTGCCTCCCAGCTGCTGGACGTGATCTATAACCAGAAGGACCGGGTTTTGGGGAGGAGGGGTGGAGCGAGGGGACGGGTACGATCGCGTCGAGGGGAATTTAAAAATGCCTTTTTTTTTTTTCTTGGTCGGCTGATGTTGTGTTGTCATCACCGCGTCACGCCAGAGACACGGCGTCAACGAGGAAGGGGCACTCGGTAGTAGGGATGTGATAATGTGTCGACTAAATTACTGGCTTTCGATGTGCTCTCTTATGTGTCAAATCAAATCAAATTAGTTTGTAAAGCCCACAATCACAAGTTAATGTCCCCATGGGCCGGACAAGTCTTCTTTAAAGGGGAACTATCTTATAAATGGCCTTTTTGAGTGTTTAGCATTGTTTCCTAGCTATGTGAACTTATATTAATATGATCTATGTCTCAAAATTCTCATATTGGCGCATTCTTCCAATTCTCCTCTCACAATATTCACCCTCACTGAACTGAGTCATCTGAAAATGTGCTGATCTGTGATGTCAGAGAGACACCGCTGCATGATAATGTTCAGGCGAGGCAGTGGTTTACCATTGTGGTTGGAGCCCAGGCTCAAAACGGCTTAAGATCTTGAGGTAGAAAAATGCTGTTTTTGAGTACTTGATTAGAAATACAAAACAATGAATAAAAAAAAAATATATATATATTACAGAGGTGTTCCATAGACTCACAGGAATTGTGTAAAAGTGCCCAAATAGTGAAAGAAATAGTAAAATAGTTCCCCTTTAACTCATTGACTGCCATCTTTACTCCCTGGTGCCAGCATTATTGACCATTCACCAGTTTGCGGACCCATCGTATATTCTATAGCTATGGAGACAATAGTATGGCTCATTTGACAGGCACTATTTATACTCCAACAGGGACAAACCACTTCATTTCTACATACTTTCGTTTGTGCGCTACTGTTGCTATGTATTTAAGGTTTATGGTTTAAGTTTATATATACAATATATAATTATGGATTATATTGGCTTAGTATTTTTTTCTTTTTTAAATCGATAGGTTTACATCAGAATCTTAAAAAAACAGACAACTTGTTGATATATGCCTCCAATGTGTCAACTAGCAAAAAACTGTTGTTCACATCTCTACTCAGTAGAGACAAACACACATAAAAACTAGGGCTGCATGATTTTGGGAAAATATCTAATTGCGATTTTAGATAGAAAAATAGAAGATATTGCGACTGCGATTCAATTAGCATTTATACATTTTTTTTAACCAGCCAACTTGCAGGCTTGCATCTGGCCTACGTGGTGGGTCTGCTCGGGACACCAAGCCTGGACATTTATCTTTTTACCTGGGAAACGATACCGGTACCCAACGGTACCTTTTTTTCTGTACTTTACTGGTGATGAAATCACTGCGCCGAGGCAGCAGTGGTTCGGCAAAACATTTTCTGCTTAGAAAACGAAAATATCTAATTATTATATAAATACACAGGTCACAACATGTTTACAGGAATGTTTTGGAGTTGTATTTGGAGTGTATTTCGTGACTGTTGGGAACTAGGCTACACTGGCACACCTACTTCCAGTGAATGACGCTAAGCTAGACTAATGGTGCGGCTGTTCCCTAAGCCCAATGCATGCACAGAGAAGAAAAGGATATGTATCTGCTTGTCTAACTCCAGGGTATATGGCCAATAAGATAATTTCCCAAAAAGTTGGCGTGTTCCTTTAATGATTTTAGAATATTTCAGCTAATGAAGTTAAATGTTTATTATCATCAACTACCAGTTAATTTTTATAGTGTAAAATTTTGCTACTTAAACGTTAATTGAACGTACAGTAGAGAGAGGGGGGAAGAGAGAGACGGGTTCAGCCTCGTACCCCCCCCTAGCTTAGCTTAGCTTAGTTAGCGTCAGCGGCTAATGTTAGTTTACTCCAACGTGGGCATCAGGAATGACGAGGATGCAAAGCTTATTAGACGCATTGGAGTTTTCACTGCACATAGAAACAGCGCAAAAAAAAAGCCGGGACTTATTTCGGGTCGCAAAATGCTACCAAATAGGCGCACTCTGGAGCCCTGCTGTAACGCCTTCACACATGGGCGTTTCAAGAGCTGTTGTTGGGCATATATACGTAGCTACCTTGGGCTACTTTTGATTGGTGAGCAATGAGAGCACAGCACTTCTGATTGGTAAGCATGACTGGCACGCAGAAAAAAACGCCCAAGATAGTCACTTTTATAGATAATTCATTTGTATCTCAACGGAGTCACGGATCTAGTCGGGCCAATAGAACCCGGAAACATAGAACCTTTAATTAAAATAAATAAATAAATAAAAACGGGGAACATAGAACCCGGGGAACATAGACCCGGGGAACATAGGGATGCCCCTACAAACACACAAAAACACTGGCCGTTGTCCTTATAGTTATTAGCATTAGCATGCTAACGCTAACAGACACACAGACAGACACACTGCCCGAAAGCCACAACGTCGATGCTCTCCAATTATACTTAGGGATCATAGGGAGGATGTTCGGAAGCATAGGAAGTGTGATAGGAAGCATAGGAAGGGTGATAGGAAGCATGTTTGAAACGGGTTCCAAGCAGGAAGCAGAGCTGGTGAAGTGCGTGACAGACTTACCGTCAGAGTTGTTCTTACCGTCTAGCTTTAGCATGCTGATCAGTGGCGGCTGGCCACTAGGGGCGCTCGGGCGCCGCCCCCCCCTGGTTAACCCTGGTTAAAAGAGAGTAGAACAAGACATTTTTTGTTTGTTTTTGTTTTATAGCCCTATAAATAATATAAACATGTTTAAAATGAATATATTTACTCATTTTAAGTATGTTTGTGTTTCCAATGCACAATATAACGTTAATATATCAAATATCAAATAATCGTTTTCCTGAACAGGAAGTGACTCACTGTCTGATAGAGAATACGTTCCGTTACCGTAGCCGCATTCTCCTCGCCGTATTTCTCTCAGGCTAGACACAATAGCGCTCTGAGTGCGCGTGCACGCCGTGCACTGTTTCATCGCTGTATCCGTCGCAGCCAATCAGAGCGTGACGCGCTGTGCGTTGAAATATGATGTATTATGATGGAAGTCGGGCGCTTTTCCAAGCGATCTATTTTCATTTAAGCAAGCAGCACCAGTATTTCCGTAGCCGCATTTCTCTGAGACGCTCTCTGATTGGCCGACGCGCGACGACAGTACTTTCCGTGGCCGCATTTCTCGGTTTGTTTAGAAGTGGACAGTTTGCAGGATGTTCGATGCTGTGTGTTCATGTGTTGTGATGCAGTCTCGAGTCTGGACAGTGGGCAGAGGATATACATCGACAACAGTCTGGGGGACAGTCAGTGGACATACACTTTATCAAGCCCTCCGGCTGGACCACGTTTCAATTAAACAAAGTGAGTTAATTTTCTCTCTCTCTCTCTCTCTCTTAGCCACTCAGCTAACGTTAGCCGCTGTTAGCCACTCAGCTAATGCTAAACTAACTAACGTGATTCCGTGATTCTCTCTCTCTCTCTCTCTCTCTCTCTCTCTCTCTCTTTCTCTCTCTTCTCTCTCTCTCTCTCTCTCTCTCTCTCTCTCTCTCCTCTCTCTCTCTCTCTCTCTCTCTCTCTCTAACTAACTAACGTGATTCCGTGATTCTCTCTCTCTCTCTCTCTCTCGCTCTCTCTCTCTCTCCTCTCTCTCTCTCTCTCTCTCTCTTCTCTCTCTCTCTCTCTCTCTCTCTCTCTCTCTCTCTCTCTCTCTCTTCTCTCTCTGAATGAAAACTTTATTTAACAGATTGCACAATGGGTACAATACAGTACGGCTCAATACACACAATTGTTAAGGGGATGCAGACCAGAGAAAGACGTTTGTCTTGTTTACATATATACTACTACACATACTAGGTCTGATTGTGTAACGAATCGATTCCACGTCGCGCTGTGTGTGAGAAAGAGAAAGAGAGAGAAGGAGAGATAGAGGGGGATACTAATTAATTCCGCCCCCCCCCCCCCCCGTGAA
>NC_140176.1:10027751-10036571 GCF_963971535.1 Notolepis coatsorum
GTGCTTTTGGCAACGGAGAGCAGTTTCTGTCAGAGTCTATCTTAGAACACCTCCTACACCATGTTCTCAGGAAGTGATCACCATCCACTGCCAAGGGGGTCTGCAGGCCAATGACAAATGGCTGTGGATATAGTGGGGGGGGGGGGGGGGGGGGGGGGGGGTAGTGTTGGAAGGAGCAGATATTTTATTTCAGTGTGTTCAGACGTCTGTTTGTCTATTACATTAGCACTCAAAGTGATTTTTCTTTATTGTGTAAGAAACGTCGGAATGTTACCTTTCAAAGGAGACCAGACTCATGCATGTGCTATAAGTATAACGTATAATAAATGGCAAATTACTTTGGGTATATGCAATCGTCAGGCGTTTTATGCAAAATGTGGGGTAAGCCTAAGGGGTTAGTAGTGTTGAAAGTCCTCTTCTTCTTCTTTGTGTTTGGAGCTGATTCTGGATGTAGGGTTATCACAACACAATATTTTTCTTAGTTTTGTCGGTATAATGGTATTCGAGTACAAATTACAATGTAATGTGACATCGTTTTTTTATGTCTTTTTCTTGTAGTGTAATTGTCATGATGCTATTTCATTCAAAATTATCCATTTTATTTAACTTTTTAATCCTGGTGCAAGGAACACGTTTTTTTTTAGATTACTATATGTACAGGCCTGTATCGTGGACGGCAGTATAGTAAAAATCCATATCTCTGCATGGATCCATGACGGTATACCTTCATATTTGGTCTACCTTGCAGCCCTAATGTGATGTTTGATCACACGCTTACTGTACTGAATGCACTTCTCTGCACAGTCAGAGGAGGGCAGTGCTTAAGAGGAGAAATGGTGTGCCGTCAGACAGTGCAAGCATGCATATTGTGTGTGGTATGTGTGCGCACACTGCTGTATGTGTATGTGTGTCCAGTGCAAACTTACATGTGAGTGTGTGTGTGTGTGTGTGTGTGTGTGTGTGTGTGTGTGTGTGTGTGTGTGTGTGTGTGTGTGTGTGTGTGTGTGTGTGTGTGTGTGTGTGTGTGTGTGTGTGTGTGTGTGTGTGTGTGTGTGTGTGCACATGCATGTCTGTGTTTCTGGTATAAACATACAATTGTGTGTTTGTTTGTTTGTGTGTGTGTGTGTGTGTGTGTGTGGGTGTGTACGTCTGTGTTAATCGGTGTGCCGTGTCTTTTTTATGTTTATGCTCGGTCTCTTACAGGTCAGTGAGAATGTGTGATGTGGTATTATCCGTTGTGTATAACATGCTGTTGGGTGTCTCTGTCGCGCGGGCGCACGTTACAGTAAGCAACATGGACAAACCAGCAGAGGGATTATGCTAATGACTCAGATGATTATGTTAATTTGCCTTCACCAGTCCAGTGCAATGATGTTGTGTTAACATGATTAATAATAGGATCACTACATGTTACATCACGTAACGGTATAAAAGCATGCTGGTAGCCCTTCTCCGTGACAATACTCCTCCTCGCATGTGGTTCCAGTGTCTCCTGGGAGACGAAACGTCAACAACACACAACCTTGAGGCGTGCTGTTGATGAAAACAATATTTACATTTTTTACATTTAGTCATTTAGCCGACGCTTGCTTCCAGAAATGACTTACAAATCGTGTACTAACAAGTCAGCAGGACTTTGCACTTTGCACTTAGCACTTTGGCTAAGGGGTAAGTGGTATTGTTCGTCTAGCACTTCTAAACTCGAGTGCTACACTCTTGAGTGCATATAGTAGTATAGACATAGTAGCATAGTAAGTAGTAGATAGTGGTATAGACATAGTACCATAGTAAATCTTTTCAAGATATTGATTAGAGAAGTGTGGTTTTAGTTGACGGTGGTGGAAAATTGGCCTGGTTTCAGCTGTGCTGACTGTGGTGCTGGTTTCAGCTGTGCTGACCGTGGTGGGAAGTTCGTTCCGCATTTCAGTGCTGTCCTTTCAAATAGAGCCAACAGTAGCCTCTATCGGGGAGATTTCCCCAAAATATTCTTTAAAACACGTGATTGATTGATTGTAAATTGTATTACAGTAACAGATTGCAGAATGGGTACAATACAGTACGGCTCAATACACACAATTGTTTTTGTTTTTTTATCCACCTTTTCTCCCTATTTTCTATTTTTCTCCCATCCCAATTTTGTGTTTCTAATTCTCCCCTCCCCTGTCTTGAACGTTGCTAGACTATGCCTCCCACAGGTCGGTTGTAGTGAGGACAGAAGCCTTGCATCACGTGTCCCCTCCGGTACACCGAGGAGGCAGCCTGTCGCATCTTTTCACCGCAGCAGCTCGAACTCTCAGTGGCGAGGAGTAACGCGTGGGAGGCTCACGCTGCCCCCGCTACTTCCTGCTTCCGTCGCACCGGCGTCACCCAAACCGACCTGTAGGAGTCGCTGTCCACAACGTCCAATCCCCACCCACCGCACCGGCTTTCCCCACCCTCTAACACTTGCCAATTGTGTTAGTATGAACGGACCGGCCAGCCGGGTAGCAACGCCGAGAGCTGGGCTCGAACCCAGCGTCTCCTGCGTTAGTGGCGAGCGCCTTGCCACTGCGCCAATCAGCCGCCCCAATACACACAATTGTTAAGGGGTTGCAGACCAGAGAAAGACTTTCGTCTTGTTTACATCAGGGTCCCCCATTTTCAATTGATAATGAATTGTAAGTAAGGGTGCAATTAGCACCGTGCAATCAATTCTTTGTGGATCCCGCCCTGTATCTTCGACTAAACAGTAACAGTGTATTGCACTACCAAAGGACCTAGCATGTCCTCCATGCTCTGTAAATAACTATGTAGAAATACCGAGATGCCCCACTATGTTACCTGTTTATTGCACAATGTTGTCTATTGGATTCTATTATATGTTGTACTACTGTATTGCACATCGTTGCGGGCAAGACCACCCGCATTTCATTGTATACTTGTATGCCGTGACAAATAAAACTCTTGACTTGACTTGACTTGACTAAACGCTGCAGTTCCGCTATTGAGGA
Organism: Notolepis coatsorum; assembly: GCF_963971535.1. NCBI lineage: Eukaryota > Metazoa > Chordata > Actinopteri > Aulopiformes > Paralepididae > Notolepis > Notolepis coatsorum. The sequence goes on from NC_140176.1 coordinate 10,030,742, forward strand.
CCAACACTCTCTCTCTCTCTCTCTCTCTCTCTCTCTCTTCTCTCTCTCTCTCTCTCTCTCTCTCTCTTTCTCTCTCTCTCACGAGGGGTGGAACGCTGATGACTAGTCGACCTTTTTCAGTTTCGTCTTGCAACAACATGCAGGGATTCTTCACCGACTCTACGCTACTCCTCGCTGCTCCCGACGAGGCAACGAGTAAAAAACCGGTTGCTTTCTTCTCATATAAGGCAACGGCGTCACGGCGTTAAAAAAACACGTGATCAAACTGTTGCTCTCTTTTTAAAAACAGAGGCCTGTTTGACAATATTCACCCTGACTCTTTACATGCTCGACTTGGCGTCTCCTGTCATGTTGCCGCCGCTCGGATCACGTCCAGGAGACGGACGGAGTGGCTCTTATCTCTGCCCCAGCTGTGTTGTCACTTACAGCCCGTGCTGCTTAACATTTTAAAGCCCACTGCGTGACTCCTCTCCAGTGAGGACGTGTGAGAAGACCTCGACAAAATGTGTTCCGTCAGCAGCAGAGGCGCCCACATCTGGGTGTCTGTGTCTGGGTGCGTGTGTGTGCGTGCATGCGTGCGTGTGTTACAGTGCGAAGAGCCGTCAGAAAGGCCTGATCAGAATCGTCGTTAAAAGCACAGACAGGATATAATATTGAACGTCCAGATGGTTTTAGAGCAGAGAGAGAGAGAGATGGAGAGACGCAGAGACACGCGGTTCTTAATCTTTAATTCAGATCTGCTCAGGCCTCTCTCTCTCTCTCTCTCTTCTCTCTCTCTCTCTCTCTCTCTCTCTCTCTCTCTCTCTCTCACTCTCATCTCTCTCTCTCTCTCTCTCTCTCTCTCTCTCTCTCCAGAACTCCAGAACTCATTTAATATGGGGGAATAAACAAACTTTAAGTTTCCTCGGCGTCACTCAGCCCGGCACTGTGGCTAATTCGTATGAACAGCGCTGTGCGGTGATGATATAGTGGAAGGCAGCGCGGCGGTCGCTTTCTCCTTAGAATTGAAAATGGCTTTTCGGGGTACGTTGCCAAGAGCGTGACGCTCTGAAAACCAAGGGTTCACGCCTCGCTGCTTCCAAAAGGCCCATAATGCTCTTCCTTTATGACATAACAGACGGGGATATTGTGGGTTGGCTGTGTTATTACCCATCAACATCACTGCAAAAATGATCAGCCACTGCATAATGTATACAATGCCATATTATACACAAATTATGAATATCTTCTCTGATCTTCTGTGGAAAATGTCTCATCTTAATAATTTATTTTATTTCTCATTTTTAATTTCAATTTTTCTTTTTTTTTATGGATACAATTCTGTGACAATTTATTTTAATTTAGCCTTTATTTTACCAATGAAATAAAAATGTTAATCTCTTTTCTAGCTACACACAGCAGTTGGATGACGGGGTTCCTACGGGTTCTGAAACCGAGAGAAAATAAGGTTCTCATTGAAAGGATCTCCAGACAAGTTTGCGAACAGACTTGCGAACAGAGACCCTACAGAGACCCTTTATCAAACAGACCCATGTCATCTTTTTTTGTTTATTTACTTGTTCAATTTAGTTTGTTTGTACTATAGTATTATTTATTCATTTATGTAATTCTTTCGTGCTCAATATTATTTTCCCTTCATGATTTGGGGATGTGGGGGAGGTGGATGTCCTGGGAGGGGGGGGTTGAATGAATGAATGAATGAAAACTTTATTTTATTTAACAGATTGCAGAATGGGTACAATACAGTACGGCTCAATACATACAATTGTTAAGGGGATGCAGACCTGAGAAAGACGTTTGTCTTGTTTCCATCAGGGTCCCCCATTTTCAATTCATATAGACATATATGACATACATGACATACAGATAGTCAGTACTGCTACATCTATACATTTATGACATACCAGATTTGCAAATACAGTACTGTTTGTGATACAGAAGGAGTCAAGAAAAGGGAGTATATACATTTGACGTAGAAACTGTACATTGGAGGAGGTTGGGTGGGGGGGGTTGGGTACATTGGGATATTGACAACCATACTGGGTAATTTACATTGGAGGTGGTTGGGGGGGGGGGGGGGGGGGGGGCGGGGGCGGGGGGCACACTGTATAAACAAGTAACACTGTACATTGAGGGGGGGGGGGGAGGAGACACTGTACAAACAAACACAATTGTACATTGAACTATTGACAAAACCATACTAGGTAAATGACTGTACATTGGAGGGGGTTGGGTTAGGATATTTACAGGGGCCAGTGTTGAATTGCAGTCTCCCGTAGGTGTCCCTTGAGAGAGGTTTTGAAAGTGGGTAGTGATCCACATTCCTTTACAGCTTTGGGTAGGGCGTTCCACATTGATGTGGCATAATTGCGAAACGTGTTTAGTCCCTTATTTGAGCCGAATCTGGGTTTAACATGATTTGTGGAGCTCCCTCTGATGTTGTGATCGTGGTATTCACTGACCTTTGGGAAGTATTTTGACATGTACATGGGTACCTTGGTCGTGTAGTGTATCTTGTAGACCAGGCCCATTGCAAGTTGTTGTACTCTGTCGTCTACTCTAAGCCATCCTAGGTTGTCGAAGTGGGCAGGGGTGAGGTGGGTTCTAGGAGTAAGGTCAAGCAGTAGTCTGACCAGTTTGTTTTGAGATGTTTGTAATTTTGTTTTTAGCGCCTTTGAGGTGCTTTGGTACCATGAGGTGCAAGCATAGTCGTAGTACCCCTGAATGAGTGCTCCTGCCAGAGTCTTCAGGGTGTTCTTGTTTACCAGAGAGGAGATCCGGTACAAGAATCGAGTTCGTTGGTTGACTTTTTTTATTACATTGGATGCCATTTTGTCACAGGAGAGATTAGCCTCTAGGATGGAACCCAGGTAGGTAATTTCATCTTTCCTTGTGACAATATTGTCACCCACTGTAACTGAGAAGCCGTCGGTCTTGCTGAGTTTGTTATTTGAACCGAAGAGAATGGACTCTGTTTTACCCAGGTGTAATGATAGTTTGTTATCAGCGAGCCATATGCAGATTCTGCCTAGTTCCGAGCTGAGGGTTTTTTCAACCTGTAACTTGTTCTTGTCAGAGACCAGCAGGGCTGAGTCGTCCGCAAACAGGAACAAGTTGCAGTCACAAGCTGACGACATGTCATTTGCATAAATTAGGAACAGTAGCGGTCCTAGTATGCTTCCTTGTGGAACACCACAGCTCACTGTGAGGGGGTTGGGTGGGAGATCTTGGGGGGAGGGGGGGGGGGATAGGGGAGGGCAGGAGTGTTGTGGGTTTATATGTTTAATTTTCTATAAATCTTTTATAAAGTGTCTAAATTGAAAAGAAATTCAATAAACTGATTTATACATATTTTCTAAACTGACCAAACACAGCAGCAGAGGGTGAACAAATAAAACACGAACAGACAGTAGAAATACAAAGTGATCAAATATATAGCTTACAGTAAAAATGTCATATCAATCGTAAGTCACAAGTCACCAGACAATGCCACGACACTGACCTTTTATGACCTCAAACCCAGGGCCCCCAGGAGCAAGAGGCAGGGGTCTAGAGGGGCCTCACACGCCCAGGACAGAGACACCCAGGGTATATAGAGGTATAGGGGGGTGGTGGTGGGGCCTTGTGTCTGGTGCCCCCCTTCTCTCCTCATCCACTGGAGCTCTGCGGTTCAGCCATATGGCGCGGAGAGAGCGGAGGTGATGAAAGATTCAGAGGGCTGGGCGCTCTCATCTGCTATCGATTATACCGCAGATGTGGCTGTGTGTGTGGCACTTTGATTGACAGGCGGCGGAGAGAGCGGTGACAGAGGAACAGCGTGTACACGAGCGTGTGTGCAAACAGTGTCAAATACACAATCAAAGGTATTACCCGCCTACCACCACATTTCTGATTTCCTACCAGACTTGTGGTGGCCCTCTGATGTTGTGGTGGTCTCTCTCTCTGCTGTTGTGACTGATTCATTGATTGAAAATGTTATTAACAGATTGCAGAATGGTTGTGGTGGGTCTCTCTCTCTGATGTTGAGGTGGGTCTCTCTCTCTCTGATGTTGTGGTGGGTCTCTCTCTCTGATGTTGTGGTGGGTCTCTCTCTCTGATGTTGTGGTGGGTCTCTCTCTCTGATGTTGTGGTGGGTCTCTCTCTCTGATGTTGTGGTGGGTCTCTCTCTCTGATGTTGTGGTGGGTCTCTCTCTCTGATGTTGTGGTGGGTCTCTCTCTCTGATGTTGTGGTCTCTCTCTCTGATGTTGTGGTGGGTCTCTCTCTCTGATGTTGTGGTGGGTCTCTCTCTGATGTTGTTGTGGTCTCTCTCTCTGATGTTGTGGTGGGTCTCTCTCTCTCTGATGTTGTGGTGGGTCTCTCTCTCTGATGTTGTGGTGGGTCTCTCTCTTTGATGTTGTGGTGGGTCTCTCTCTCTGATGTTGTGGTGGGTCTCTCTCTCTGATGTTGTGGTGGGTCTCTCTCTCTGATGTTGTGGTGGGTCTCTCTCTCTGATGTTGTGGTGGGTCTCTCTCTCTGATGTTGATCTGTCATCCTCAGATCAGCCATGTGTCTCAGATCAGTCCTGTGTCTCAGATCAGTCCTGTGTCTCAGATCAGTCCTGTGTCTCAGATCAGCCATGTGTCTCAGATCAGTCCTGTGTCTCAGATCAGTCCTGTGTCTCAGATCAGTCCTGTGTCTCAGATCAGTCCTGTGTGTCTCAGATCAGTCCTGTGTCTCAGATCAGTCCTGTGTCTCAGATCAGTCCTGTGTCTCAGATCAGTCCTGTGTCTCAGATCAGTCCTGTGTCTCAGATCAGTCCTGTGTCTCAGTGCCAGAGCCTGAGAACTCTCTCCTCCATAGGGAGGTGTAGTCATAGGCCGGTCCACCTCGCTTGAAATTGCAACGCATTTCCCTCATTGCCCATTTCTAAATCGTCTCGTTTTTTAAAACAAATAAAGCATGGACATTTGCACGGTGTACCTTTCTGTGCTTATTCATCCACAATCTATAGCTCAACACTATCGAAGATATTCGCAATTAATCGAATTTGATTTCAACCAAAAATGCTTAAACAATAATGTTAGTGATAGAAGGGGGAACTCATTGTGTGCAAAACTGGAAAGCTTTCCAATGTTCATGAGGCAGAATTGTTACAATAATAGCAGATAATCCATTTTCCCAATGATAAATCCCTATACGGGTGGACCTCGCGGGCGGGCGGTCCAAAGTGACGTCAGACTACACCTCCCTACGGGGCTGGGGGTGAGCTCACTCCCCTCTCTCCTCCATGGGGCTGGGGGTGAGCTCTCTCCCCTCTCTCCTCCATGGGGCTGGGGGTGAGCTCTCTCCCCTCTCTCCTCCATGGGGCTGGGGGTGTGCTCTCTCCCCTCTCTCCTCCCCCTCTCTCCTCCATGGGGCTGGGGGTGGTGTGCTCTCTCCCCTCTCTCCTCCATGGGGCTGGGGGTGTGCTCTCTCCCCTCTCTCCTCCATGGGGCTGGGGGGCAGGGGGGAGGTGACCCCAATAATTAAGCAACCATTTTTAAATGCATTTCTAATTTCCTACCAGACTGAAAAGCTTTATTATGGAATGGCTGACAAAAAGAGAAAAAAGAAACTCCCCCTGAATGGCGGTGACTCCTGGGCTTCCACTAAACTGGTCATGAATGCACAAACCATCTGTTTTTCTGGCCGTTTGTCAGTGCGAGCGTGGCAGAGGCAGCTGTCGGCGTGGCCCTGGTTTGAATGATGGAGCAACCTTTGTTTTGCCCGACAGTGGCTTTGTGTGGCCCTGGCCCGGCCCGGCCCGCACACGCTCGCCCAGCACCGGCACGAGGAGGGGAGAGAGGAGAG
>NC_140176.1:10036771-10076771 GCF_963971535.1 Notolepis coatsorum
AAATATATAGGGAGAGAGATAGGGAGTGAGAGAGAGAGATAGGGAGGGAGAGAGAGGGAGGGAGAGAGAGAGGGAGGGAGAGAGATATGGAGAGAGAGGGAGGGAGATATATATAAGGAATAGGGAGAGAGAGAGAGAGAGAGTGAGAGAGAGTGTGACAGGGAGAGAGGAGACGAGAGACGAGAGAGTGGAAGTGATAGGGAGAGAGAGGGAGGGAGAGATAGGGAGCGAGAGAGAGAGAGAGAGAGAGGCTCGGACATGTCTCTGTCTCATCAATCTCAGAGCAGCACGCTTTAGACTGGATGTTGGATTGTTTTCTGTCCTTAGGATTTTACGCTTGCGCGTTTTTTAACAACACATCTCACTGTATAACTCGAGCCATCACGTGTCCTTCCCTGTTTATTTGAGTCATTCTGTAGCCTACTAACAACAATCCTCTCTCTCCGTCCATGCCTCATAATCCCCCTCTCTTCATTTCTCCAAAAGGCCTGAGAATATTGTATTTTTTCTTTTAGAGGCACGGGCCACCCAGTAATGAGGACATCTGTTTTCATACGGTCCTTGACACGTAGAACCAGCAATCCCATGTCATCCTGTCCCAAACTGGTACATGGCTGGCAGACAGCATGGCATCTTTTGATGGTTCTGACAAGCAGCAGTGACAGCTCTGGAGGTGAGGGAAGCACATGACAAAGGGCAAGCAGAGGATGAGGGGAACCTCGTCAGGGTATCTGTCTGTCTGTCTGTCTGTCTGTCTGTCTGTCTGTCTGTCTGTCTGTCTGTCTGTCTGTCTGTCTGTCTGTCTGTCTGTCTGTCTGTCTGTCTGTCTGTCTGTCTGTCTGTCTGTCTGTCTGTCTGTCTGTCTGTCTGTCTGTCTGTCCGTCTGTCTGTCTGTCTGAACTCTCCTGTCGACTCCCCACCCTCAACCCACCGTGTAACCCCCACCCTCCACACTAGAGCTTTGATTATCTGCCACAACCTGATTGGGTCTGTAATAATTTCGCAAAATTCTCCCAGGCTTGGATCAAGTTGGGTTCATAAAAAAAATGGCCATTGACCACTCACTATAAACAACAGCACCAGCAGCCCGGGTTCAGGCTCGTCCATGTGGGGTGGGGGGGCCTAATCAAAGCTCTATTCCACACCCCCTCCTCCAGCACCTCTCTCCCCCCACCACCACCACCACCACGCACTCCCACTACCACACACTCAGTAGAGGAGTCTTGCTTAACGCTCTCACTGCCACACTACAGAAGGTTAACCCTTTACTATCACACTATACCGACGGTTACCGGGTTAACCTTCTGTAGTGTGGCAGGGAAAGGGTTAACCTGTTGTTGTGGTGGCAGTGAAAGGGTTAACCTTCTGTGTATTGTCGCAGTGAAAGGGTTAACCGTTTGGTAGTGCGGCAGTGAGAGGGTTAAGTGTACACTAATTCACAAAAGGTTGCAGTTGTTTGTGTCTCTTGTGTGTGTGTGGCCGTGGAGCTACCCGTTTTATTTACATTTGGCTCGTGTGGCCATCGACTGTTCTCCGGGCCTCTACAGTTCGTATCTTTCTTGAACCATACGAGGAACATTATCACTAAAGATGATCGCCGACGTCGCGGCGCCTCCGTTTCCTCCGTTTAGCGCCGTGGTTAAACGTGCCGCGTGCCTCCTGGCTTGGTATCTGTGAGAAGTCAGAATTAAAGGACCACCTGCTCTTATCTGGGCTGCTATACCCTCTCGCTGACAGCTGAGCGCGGCGAGAGCCAAAGAGGCCTCCTTGACATTGAACGTTCAGCAGATTTTTGGCAGTGACTCCACACACTATCATCTTCTCATCTCCCAGACACAAGTGGGAATCCCTCTTTTAATAGAATCGCTGTTTATTCATTTATTCGACTCCTTGACGAAAGGAGAGGTTCGCGAATATGTACTGAAATATTTGGGTAGAAACACACTTTGAGGAGTTAATCTTTGTCATCAGCCCTGTTGTAACTGTATACATATATATGTAACTGTATAAACTATGGATGCACTGATACCGATGTCGGATATTGGGGCTGATATACCGAGCTGAAATAATCTTTAGAATTTCCACGCAGATTAAAAGCAGCGATGTGATTCTCTGCATCTTTGACACATAGAAGCATGTATACCAGTATATCATTATCTTTTTGTCTCTAAAAATAATGGATCGGTTGTTTGTACCGGTACTTGATAGTTGGCCGACTTTTAAAGGTAGAACCTGTAACGTTGTCAAACAGTGACCTCTAGGTAAAAGACTCCGGCTTGGTGTTTATTTTTGTTGTTGACTGACTACGGCACGATGGTGTAGTGGTTAACACTGTCGCCTCACAGCTAGAAGGTCGTGGGTTCGATTCCCGTTTGGGGACGACCTGGTTGCCGTGTTGCCAGTTACCCAGGTGGGGTATATCCCGGGCCTTTCTGTGTGGAGTTTGCATGTTCTCCCTGTGCTCGCAAGGGTTTCCCCCCCGATAAGATAAACCCCAATGGAAAAACATGCACAACAGATCGCTAACGCTGTCGCGTCCCTGACGAAGACGGACAGGAGGAGCACTTGGATTGGTCCCCGGGGCGCGGCGCTCGCTGCAGCCCTCGTCTTCTCCCGGCTGCCCTTGGGGGGGGGGGGGAGGACGATGGGATGGGAGGTGCAGAGACACATTTCGTCAGCGGGTCGCCCATCGCATGTGTGTGTGTGTGTTAATCTGATGACAAATAAAGACTTATACTTATGTGTGGGGATAGAGGAGGGAAATTCACAGTATAAAAAGTTGATCAACTCCAACCCACACGTCAGACCAAAGCAAAAAGAAAATGAACAAAGTGCAGTTGGTAGGTAGGCTACCGGCAGTGAATAGAGATGAGCAAAACTCACAAAACGACTATTAGATAGTCACTGGGAACTATTCGAATTCTAATCAACGCCCGCCCCGCCCCCCCAAACATTGTTGTAGTCGAGTCACTAAATCTCGAATCCGAATCGAGTCTCGAGTCCCCAGTGTTCGAGTCCGAGTCCGAGTCCAAGTCATCGAGGTTGAGTCACCTCCACTCTGGCAGTCAAAGAGCTGACATACAAAAAAAAAAAGTCTACATTAAACATAAATGACACAGCGGTCACCATTTCAAAGGGAGTTTATTTACTTTGTGACACAATAGCCAAACAAATGCACTAGCCATCAATATGACTAGGGCCTATTACAAAAAAACTTAAATATATATAACTGTATTTATCAGTTAACAAGTCAGAGTCCTCGTCTGCACCTTCCGAGTCTGAATGCAGTCAATGCTTGAGACCAAGTCCAAGTCCGAGTCATCGGTGGTCAAGTCCAAGTCGAGTCACGAGTCCTGAAAATCAGTCCAGGACTCGGGCTCGAGTCCTACAACACTGCCCCAAACATATGATTTTGTTTTAACTTAATAGCGAGCGTGACATAATCAAACAAAGCGAGCTTGGCGGCTGCTGTCATTGCTAACAGCTAGATATCTGGGAGTCGCAGCGAGGCTAATGTTATTTCCAGGAACAAAAGCATTCCTTCCGAAAGTTACATCATCGATGCTTGAAATGTGTGAACTTAGTGAAACAACACGGCAAACATGTAAAATATTGATACAATGTAACATCTCCAGTCTCTCTTTCTTTATCTTTCTTTTCTGTTCTCCCAGCCATTAACACACTGTTATAACTAACGAGCTGTACTACCCAGCATGTCGTTCAGTGGTGTAACAGTTAATAGGGTCCCCTCTCAATACACTACACACTAGGGCTAGATCCACAAAGAATGGATTGCACGGTGCTAGTTGCACTCTACTCACAATTCATTATAAATTGAAAATGGGGGACCCTGGTGTAAACAAGACGAAAGTCTTTCTCTGGTCGGCATCCCCTTAACAATTGTGTGTATTGAGCCTTACTGTATTCTACCCATTCTACAATTGGTTAATAAAAGTTTCAATCAATCAAATGTTACACCAGGGTCCCCCATTTTCAATGTATAATGAATTGTAAGTAGGGTGCAACTAGCACCGTGCAATCCATTATTTGTGGATCTAGCCCACATGTGTGTAGGTGCCAGTAAAGACAAGGGACCATTTAATTTTTTTTTGACAAAACGATATTCACCACATACTATTTGATTTCTTATATTATAAAGAGACTATTAAAATATTCTAAAATCAATGCCCATCCCTAGTAGCAGTGAGACAGTGATATGGCTGCATCCCTAACGTAAATAGTTTGTGTCAGTGTTGGTTTCACAGGGCAAATCACATGCCTGCTTTCCTCATGTGGCCAGGCTCCAGTGTGACCTTGCATTACTGCATATGCTCACAGCAGGGTCACTGGTTGAGGGCATGATCTGTCAGCCTTTGTTTGTGAAAGGCAGACAGCGCAAGGCCTGTAAGATAACATATTTCATGCAATTAGTGGTCAGCTGTACCACAACGTTGCATGTTGTCCATTGATACCACACAGTAACGGTGTGTTTTAAAAATGCATTTTCTTGTGTATTTTTTAAGCTAGTATTGTTCAGTTGTGGACGGATTTTCTTTAAGGAAATATTATCTTACACAGACAGCGTTAAATAATATATAACCTAAATAACATTCTTTATGTTCCGTTCATCTTTAGTGCGCAAGGAATTTACTCCTAAAAAACGAGAAAGAAAGAAAGACATAAATAAGTCATCGAAAAATATTTGTTTGTCGGACAGATTCCGGGACACAAACGGCTTCGCGGAGAGATAAGATCTGGATTATGTTTTCACACACGGAGGATGAGATGTCTGGGGCTCCAGACAGACATGTACACACGATACAGATTCCACCCACACAGAGAGAAGAAGGAGGACCGTCCGTCCCCCAACAACGGAGCCCCGATTGCAGGATATAGATGGACGCACACTTGGGGGGGACGGGGGCTTGGATGTTCATATGATAGATATGGTTTTGATACGACAGGGATACCTCAGCGGAGTGTGTTGTCGGCGCGGGGTCTGTGTGTGGTGTGTGCGGCTCTGAGGAACGGCCAGGGATCCTCTTGACAGTCAGTCCATAAAGCTTGGTAACCAGCCTCTTCCCTCGGAGGTGTTTACTGTCAGTGTGTATTGTGTGTGCCTGGCAGCCTGGCAGCCGTATCTCTCTAGGCTGTCAATCTCCACAGACACTAACCTGCCATGTTGGATTTGACCTCCACGGGGGAGATGACTGTCTCTTGTGCTGGGCATGCATCCTTCATGATGTCTCTCTGCTCCGGCTCTCTCTCTCTCTCTCTCTCTCTCTCTCTCTCTCTCTCTCTCTCTCTCTCTCTCTCTCTCTCTCTCTCTCTCTCTCTGTGTGTGGGGGGCTACATGTGAGACACCCCCCCCCCGCCCTCCCCTTCTGATAATACACAGTAAATTTCGCAGAGTACATTTTACTCAAACTGAGTAAAATTTTAAGGGAAAATTTACTCTGCGAAATTGACTGTGTATACTTGAAATAAATATATGTGTACAATGACGAATGGTACTACATGATGATAATATATTATACTTCTACTATTCTGAAAAGGACCTGCTTAGTGGTTAATGGGGTTATTTACATCTTTATGGGGATGGGATGTCACTGGGACCTTTGGGACGCTTTGGGGTGCTGTGGGGGTTGTGGTGGGTTCTTCATGCAGGGGGGTCCCTGGGGTGTCGGTGGGTTGGGGGGGGGTTCAGTGGTGGGGGCTGGCCGGGGTCCGTCGGGGCGTGTGCGGGAGGCTGGTGTTCGACTCAGGGGGAGGTCTGGGGGGGTGGGGGGTTTGGTTGGAGCCTATGGCGCCTATGGCTACGGCTGGACCTTTCCTGGACCTTTTCTGGAGTTGGGTGCTGGTATTGGTATCTTGCTTGTGCTTTGGTGGATTTTGGTTGGTTTTCATAGTTTGGGCTCCCTCAGTTCACTGGCGTTTTGGGGGTTCCTTGCGCGGGGGGCTCGCTGCGGCTTCTGCGTCGTCGTCTCGGACCGTCCTGGTGCTGCGTGTCTTCTCATTTAACCGTTGTTGTGTGTGTCTGCTTGGGTGTTTGGAGTCATGGCTCCTCTGGCGTGGCTGCGGGTCCATTCGTGGAGTTTGAGGATGGGGGGGCGTGGGATTCGCTGGTTTCCTCGTGGTGGCGAGGTCGCCGGGACCGGGGGAGATGGTGGGGCGGCCCGCGGGGGTGGCATTCCCATGGTGGTGTGAGTGGCACGTGGGCTGTTTGTTTGTGTTTTCCTTCGGCCATGACGTGCTTTATTATCAGGGGGCGTGTCTTGGATGTGGTGGGGATTGATATGTGGGGTGTTTGGGGGACTGACCGTTCCGGGGGGGGGGGGGGGTCACATGCCTTCACTGTACTTATTGTACTTATTTTATGCCTATTCTTATGTCTGCACATTTTTACGTTGCACTACTTTTATTGTCTTTTATACCTATTCTTATGTAAACAGGAATATATGCAGATATATTCATACAGATATACATGTAGATAAATATATATACGCTATACAGTGTTATTGTACATATCTATCATACAGTGTTATATGGGTAGGTTGTGGAAGGTAGTTATGAGTACAGTGTAACGGCAGTGAAGGCAGTAGATACTGAAAGTGAAAATCTTGCTCATTTTCACCACTCAATGTTGGCAGATATGTGCTGCTAGATAAGAGTGTTTCTAATGTTATGATAATGTTATGTTATGAATTTCTACAATATAACTGTACGTTTCAGGAGGTGTAGTGTAGCAGCACATTGTATTAGTAGCACACTATATTCACCTCATATGCCCCGCCCACTTCTGCAGTTGTCTTTGTTAAGTTATTTATCATTTATTTTACCCAGGGACGGTGCACATTAATCAACATCTTCAGTTTCCACATCAATGTAAATGTGCCAGAATTAGCTAATGAGCTATAGTTTTCATCTGTAGTCCCTGCCTAACATGCATGTCTTTATGGTGTGGGAGGAGACCAGAGTACCTGGAGGAAACCCACGGGAACACAGGGAGAACATGCAAACTCCACACAGAAAGGCCCCCTGCTGGGGTTCGAACCCAGGAGGACCTTCGTGCTGTGAGGCAGCAGTGCTGACCACTGTGCCACTGTGCTATTTTCCTACAGTCTGAACTTCATGACAAAGGTGTTAGCTAGCTAGCTCGTGGATATTCCCAAACCAAATAAATAATGCATCTATACACACAACAACAATTTCACTAAAAAAAAAAAAAGCACATATGCAAAGACACCTGTAAAGAATCTGTAAACACAAAAAGCCTTTTGGGTTTTTCTTACAAAATCGACAAACTTTGAAGGATAATATATCCCTTTTCTGGGAACAGAGTCACGTGCTCAGAGGAAGTTGAAAGACAAAAAAAAGCTGGCAACGTCTTCGTTTGGCTCGGAACACAAAGTGAATATCATTGTGACGGCAGTGATGTGTTTTGGACGGAGCCGCTGGCTGTGAGTCAGATGCAGTTTGTGTGTGGGAGGCTTCCCAAATGTCTGTTAATTAATGGTGTTACATGATTACACTCACCACCACAACCTGCTTCCAAAAGCATTTAGGGGTCCCTAGATAATAAGATAAGATAAGATATTCCTTTATTGATCCCCTTGGGGGGGTAATGTAGGCTACTACGGTATCTTCTGGTCCCCTGAGACCCACTCTGCTTCAAGCTCCTGGGGGGGTCATCAAAGAGAAGCAGGCTATTCTCGGTCCTCGCTCCACGATGGTGGAACGGACTTCCCACCACAGTCAGGAACAGCCGAAACCTGGCCAATTTCCCCAACCGTCAACTAAAAACTCACCTCTTCAATCAATATCTGAATCTTTATTTATAATTTTTTTTATAAATACTATTAAGCTTCGTACTACTATCTTTTACTATTATGCACGTTGTATTCTACTGTGCCTATACTACTACCTACTATGCTATTATGTATTGAGTGTAGCACTCAGGTTCAGCACTGTTTGACAAACAGAGTGCTGTGCCCATCTAGCTTAAGTGCACGAGCCAAGTCCTGGGTGGGGGAGGTAGTGGTGCTGGGGAAAGGAACGCCATGTACCGTCCTTATCTCCTATCTCCAAGAAGGCCTTCGACTCCAGCAGCTGCAGGTTCGACTTTGGAGTCGTCCAGAAATTTGTTTTGGCTGACTGACTGGCAACATTTTCCCCAGCCACGTGATTTTGAGTAGAGTGAATTATAACTCTATTGATCTGAGTGGAGTGAGTTTTAACAACTCCGTCCAAATGACTGAATCATTAGTCCAAGTGTCCAAGTGTCTTAATCAGTTCATTTTGGTAGGTCCTGTGCGCGGTAAACAGATCCAAAATCTTCTTATTGCAATCCCAAAAGCTTCGATAATCCAAATGTCCACGACTTTAAGTTGGTAGCCCGAATTGAAATGTCCCAAGAGGCATGCCTACTGCTAAATACAAAAAAAACTGTATGATGTTCAGCAAACAACCAGTTAGCATCACAAGGTCTAATGTGTTTCTGGGGGGGGGGGGGATTGGAATTGGTTTCCCATTTCAACTACCTCGGAGTCATCTTGGACTCGAACCTATCCAAACATATCAAAAAAGTGAAACGCACAATCAATTTTCATTTAGTTAATTTTAGACAAATCAGACAAATTTTAACAGTTGATGCTGCAAAAACCTCTTCATTGCATGGTATTCTCACACATTGAATACTGCTTCACAAACTGGTAATTTGCTGGTGTCACTGTCACTGCTTTTTGAGCTTTGAAAATGTCAAAGTCTTAAAAAGCGCTTGTTTCATCTACAAATGCCTACATGGACTAGCTCCCCCTCCTGTACAGGAATTCATCTACAAAAAAAAAAACACCGGAGGTGACTGCATGGTCCAACGTAGACTGACCACGTTTGGCCAAAACCTCCGGTCCATAAAAGGCAGTCAAACATGGAACAGTCTCCCCATTTCCATACGGGAAAGCCTCACCCTCGCTTCTTTTTAGAGGGCAACTAAAAAAGATGGCTGAAGACCAACCAGTCATGTGACCACATGTGACATATCTCTAGCCACTAGTATTTCTGTGTATTGCTGTTATGTATTTGTAAATTTGTTACTGTTTTTATGTGTCCTGTTTTTATGTATTTGTACATTTCTTACTGTTTTTATGAGTCCTGTTTTTATGTTTGGGGACAATGGATGGAAATTAGTCTTGTGCAAAATTTTTACACTCCACGGGGTTCATAAATTTTGCATTGTCCCGTCCAAATAAACAAATAAAATAAAGTAATACACTCAGTAACTCTAATCTTGCTCGGTGGACAGACAGACATTAACACAGAACCGCTGGCTATCGGAGACAGGAGTGAGTCACACAATACTGTCCAGTGTGTCACAGAGTTACTGGCTTCTGGCGCTTAAAGACCCCCTGTGTGTATAATGACTTGCAGTGCAACGCAGTGCACCGGCTACAAACCAATGATTCACACTCTGTGGCGGAACCAGTAAATGTCATGGTATTTGTTATGGTTTGTAACCGACCCCAATCGCACAACACAAGACAGGTATGATGGTAAGCCAAGAAACAGGTATTTATTGAAAACAGGGAAAACCGGCACTGTCCCTTTAAGGGAGAAAACACAAAATACTGGAATATAACAAGAGGGGAAGGTACAGTGCCTTTAAGAGGCGGGCAGGATAAGGGGAACACTAAGGGAAGGTTAGGGAACGCCTAAGGGAAGGTTAAGGGAACGCCTAAAGGAAGGTTAAGGGAACGCCTAAGGGAAAGGTTAAGGGAACGCCTAAGGGAAACAGGGCCGGAACAAGGGAAGGCTGGAAACAGGGAGGAACAAGCAGGACCGGACGGGAGGACTAGGGACAGAGGAACTAGTGAGGGGAGAACTAGGGACAGAGGAACTAGTGAGGGGAGAACTAGGGACAGAGGAACTAGAGAGGGGAGACCTCGGGACAGAGGAACTAGAGAGGGGAGACCTCGGGACAGAGGAACTAGAGAGGGGAGACCTCGGGACAGAGGAACTAGAGAGGGGAGACCTCGGGACAGAGGAACTAGAGAGGGGAGACCTCGGGACAGAGGAACTAGAGAGGGGAGACCTCGGGACAGAGGAACTAGAGAGGGGAGACCTCGGGACAGAGGAACTAGAGAGGGGAGACCTCGGGACAGAGGAACTAGAGAGGGGAGACCTCGGGACAGAGGAACTAGAGAGGGGAGACCTCGGGACAGAGGAACCAGAGAGGGGAGACCTCGGGACAGAGGAACTAGAGAGGGGAGAACTAGGGACAGAGACCCGCGGAGGCGGGCTGGGGACAGGGAGGACTGGGAGGACTGGTGGGAACATCTGGGCCGCTCTGCAGAACTCTCTCAGCAGATCTCCGAGGTGGGTAACGGCGGCCGAGAGGGAGAGAGGAGAGGGTTAAAGTACAAAGGGGAAAACAGAGCAGATGCAGGAGAGGTGACCAGTCCAAATACCAAAGTTAAACAAAGTAAAAACTATCTTCGTGAAAAATACAAAGAGCAAAGTTCCAAAACAAATAAAAAGAGAATACTATCTTTGGTGTGAACAAACACACAGTGGGAGATGTAACGTCCAAAATAATATCCAAGTGAAAACAAACAGAGGCACAACGCTGGGTGAGTGACTGTCAGATTAAAAAGGTGGTAATTCTTCAGTGTTAGAAACACACGAAAACGGAGATGATCTAAACTCACCCAGACGTATGCGTAATGGTGCAGGAACAGGCAGCGGGGCGAGAGCGTCGCCACCGGGGCGCCGGCTGTCCGAGCCGAGGTCAGAGTGGTGCTGGAACAGGCAGCGGCGGCGAGGGTGTCGCCACCGGGAAGCTGGCTGTCCGAGCCGAGGACAGAGTGGTGCAGGAACAGGCAGCGGCGGCGAGGGTGTCGCCACCGGGAAGCTGGCTGTCCGAGCCGAGGACAGAGTGGAGCAGGAACAGGCAGCAGCTGCGAGGGTGTCGCCACCGGGAAGCTGGCTGTCCGAGCCGAGGACAGAGTGGTGCAGGAACAGGCAGCGGCGGCGAGGGTGTCGCCACCGGGAAGCTGGCTGTCCGAGCCGAGGACAGAGTGGAGCGCCACAGCTTGGAATGCGCGCTGGAACCGAGAGACGCATCTGGGTGCGTCTGCGTGGAGGAGTGTGCCAAGCACGAAGGTCTGGAAGATGCGCGTCTGCGCGCTGGTCTGGAGAGCGTGCCAAGCTCGAAGGTCTGGAAGATGCGCGTCTGCGCGCTGGTCTGGAGAGCGTGCCAAGCTCGAAGGTCTGGAAGATGCGCGTCTGCGCGCTGGTCTGGAGAGCGTGCCAAGCTCGAAGGTCTGGAAGATGCGCGTCTGCGCGCTGAGGTCTGGAGAGCGTGCCAAGCTCGAAGGTCTGGAAGATGCGCGTCTGCGCGCTGGTCTGGAGAGCGTGCCAAGCTCGAAGGTCTGGGTGATGCGCGTCTGTGCGCTGGTACGGAGGAGCGTGCCAAGCTCGAAGGTCTGGGTGATGCGCGTCTGTGCGCTGGATGTGCGTCAGGACGAACAGCTGCGCGGGGGTCCGAAGTGGATGACTGGGATGCCTCCCGTGGAAGTCTAGGGAGCGCAGAACAGTCTCCCCCTCAGGCAACGGCGACAGCAGACGAAGGCTGGAGCAACATCTCTACGCCGGAGAATCAATACAGCATAGGCAGAACAGAGGACCTCCCGAAAGAGTCTAGATGTTTGAGAATATGATACGGCATGTTTACAACACGACCCCACACCGAAACGAGGGGAAGAGCCCTCGTATTTAAAGCCCACAGGGGAACTAATTAGCCTGCCACCACAGGTGCGAGAGGTAATTGATAATCGAACAGGTGTGGCCACTGAGAGTAAACGAGAGTAGGGAACGAGAGGGTGGGGGCTAGAGAGAGTGAGTGAGAAGGGAATTCCTAAACAGTAGGCTTAAAGAAACAGGGAAAGTTGGTGAGCAGCGGACAAAACCTCACAGTACCCCCCCCCTCAACGGGAGCCACCCGGCGACCCAAAACAAATACAGACAGAGTGGCAGGGGGCAAAACAAGACAAAAACAAAAGGTACTGGCCAAGCCAGCAGGGGAAGCCACCACAAGAGTGGGGCTAGCACAAGAACAGGGTCGCCGAGGGGTAACTAGGGTAGCAGAGGGGCAACTGGAGGAGCTGAGGGGTAACCAGAGGAGCTGAGGGGTAACTAGAGGAGCTGAGGGGTAACCATGGTAGCACCGGGAAAAGGGCTAGCAGAGGGAAGGTAGCTGCCAGGGCACTGACAGCTACAGGGCCTATGCTAGCTGTACTGCTACATCAACATAGAGGCTGCGCAAGCTGCCGGAGCTAGGCTAGCAGAGGGAAAGGGTAGCTGCCAGGGCACTGATAGCTACAGGGCCTATGCTAGCTGTACTGCTACATCAACATAGAGGCTGCGCTAGCTGCCGAGCTAGGCTAGCAGGGGGAAAGGGTAGCTGCCAAGGCACTGATAGCTACAGGGCCTATGCTAGCTGTACTGTTACATCAACATAGAGGCTGCGCTAGCTGCCGGAGCTAGGCTGGCAGACAGGGCTGGACCAGCATGAGAGAACAAGCTAGCTGGAAGGACAGTCCTAGCTGTGTGAGATAAACTGACCTTGCTAGCTGAAAGGGCAGTCCTAGCAGTGGGAATACTGACCTTGCTAGCTGAAGGGCAGTCCTAGCAGTGTGAGAACTGACCATGCTAGCTGAAAAGGCAGTCCTAGCAGTGGGAGCAAACTGACCATGCTAGCCGAAGGGGCAGTCCTAGCAGTGGGAGAGAAACTGACCTTGCTAGCTGAAAGGGCAGTCCTAGCAGTGGGAGATAAACTGACCTTGCTAGCTGAAAGGGCAGTCCTAGCAGTGGGGATAAACTGACCATGCTAGCTGAAGGGGCAGTCCTAGCAGTGGGAGAGAAACTGACCTTGCTAGCTGAAAGGCCTTGCTAGCTGAAAGGGCAGTCCTAGCAGTGGGAGATAAACTGACCTTGCTAGCTGAAAGGGCAGTCCTAGCAGTGTGAGATAAACTACACAAAAAAGTGGAGGCCATGCAGAGGGACCGGGTTAGCTGCTTGGGCCTGGCTAGCTACAGGGCCTATGCCAGCTGCAAGGCTGCATTAACATAGAGGCTGTGCTAACAGCCGGGGCCAAGCTAGCAGGCCGGGGCCATGCAGAGGGAAACTGGGTTAGCTGCCAGGGCATGGCTAGCTACAGGGCCTATGCCAGCAGCAAGGGCCGCATAAACATAGAGGCTGTGCTAGCAGCCGGGGCTAAGCTAGCAGACAGGGGCTCTGCTGAGGGACTGGGTTAGCCGCCAGGGCATGGCTAGCTACAGGGCCTATGCCAGCAGCAAGGGCTGCATAAACATAGAGGCTGTGCTAGCAGCCGGGGCTAAGCTAGCAGACAGGGGCTCTGCTGAGGGACTGGGTTAGCTGCCAGTGCATGGCTAGCTACAGGGGGGTCAAACAGGGCTAAACGGGAAGCAAACAGGGGAGCTAACCGGGGAGACTAACAAGCTAAACAGGGGAGTCAACGGGCTAACAGGGGAGCTAACCGGGGAGACTAACAAGCTAAACAGGGGAGCTAACAGGCTAACAAGGGAGCTAAACAGGGCTAACAAGGAAGCTAAACTGGGCTAACAGGGGAGCTAGAGGGAACAAGAGAAGAAAAAAAAAGGCAAACTCAACATACACCGTCTGTGCTGGCTGGGGTCGTCGATTTGGTGGGGTCGTACTGTTATGGTTTGTAACCGACCCCAATCGCACAACACAAGACAGGTATGATGGTAAGCCAAGAAACAGGTATTTATTGAAAACAGGGAAAACCGGCACTGTCCCTTTAAGGGAGAAAACACAAAATACTGGAATATAACAAGAGGGGAAGGTACAGTGCCTTTAAGAGGCGGGCAGGATAAGGGGAACACTAAGGGAAGGTTAGGGAACGCCTAAGGGAAGGTTAAGGGAACGCCTAAAGGAAGGTTAAGGGAACGCCTAAGGGAAAGGTTAAGGGAACGCCTAAGAGAAACAGGGCCGGAACAAGGGAAGGCTGGAAACAGGGAGGAACAAGCAGGACCGGACGGGAGGACTAGGGACAGAGGAACTAGTGAGGGGAGAACTAGGGACAGAGGAACTAGTGAGGGGAGAACTAGGGACAGAGGAACTAGAGAGGGGAGACCTCGGGACAGAGGAACTAGAGAGGGGAGACCTCGGGACAGAGGAACTAGAGAGGGGAGACCTCGGGACAGAGGAACTAGAGAGGGGAGACCTCGGGACAGAGGAACTAGAGAGGGGAGACCTCGGGACAGAGGAACTAGAGAGGGGAGACCTCGGGACAGAGGAACTAGAGAGGGGAGACCTCGGGACAGAGGAACTAGAGAGGGGAGACCTCGGGACAGAGGAACTAGAGAGGGGAGACCTTGGGACAGAGGAACTAGAGAGGGGAGACCTCGGGACAGAGGAACCAGAGAGGGGAGACCTCGGGACAGAGGAACTAGAGAGGGGAGAACTAGGGACAGAGACCCGCGGAGGCGGGCTGGGGACAGGGAGGACTGGGAGGACTGGTGGGAACATCTGGGCCGCTCTGCAGAACTCTCTCGGCAGATCTCCGAGGTGGGTAACGGCGGCCGAGAGGGAGAGAGGAGAGGGTTAAAGTACAAAGGGGAAAACAGAGCAGATGCAGGAGAGGTGACCAGTCCAAATACCAAAGTTAAACAAAGTAAAAACTATCTTCGTGAAAAATACAAAGAGCAAAGTTCCAAAACAAATAAAAAGAGAATACTATCTTTGGTGTGAACAAACACACAGTGGGAGATGTAACGTCCAAAATAATATCCAAGTGAAAACAAACAGAGGCACAACGCTGGGTGAGTGACTGTCAGATTAAAAAGGTGGTAATTCTTCAGTGTTAGAAACACACGAAAACGGAGATGATCTAAACTCACCCAGACGTATGCGTAATGGTGCAGGAACAGGCAGCGGGGCGAGAGCGTCGCCACCGGGGCGCCGGCTGTCCGAGCCGAGGTCAGAGTGGTGCTGGAACAGGCAGCGGCGGCGAGGGTGTCGCCACCGGGAAGCTGGCTGTCCGAGCCGAGGACAGAGTGGTGCAGGAACAGGCAGCGGCGGCGAGGGTGTCGCCACCGGGAAGCTGGCTGTCCGAGCCGAGGACAGAGTGGAGCAGGAACAGGCAGCGGCGGCGAGGGTGTCGCCACCGGGAAGCTGGCTGTCCGAGCCGAGGACAGAGTGGTGCAGGAACAGGCAGCGGCGGCGAGGGTGTCGCCACCGGGAAGCTGGCTGTCCGAGCCGAGGACAGAGTGGAGCGCCACAGCTTGGAATGCGCGCTGGAACCGAGAGACGCATCTGGGTGCGTCTGCGTGGAGGAGTGTGCCAAGCACGAAGGTCTGGAAGATGCGCGTCTGCGCGCTGGTCTGGAGAGCGTGCCAAGCTCGAAGGTCTGGAAGATGCGCGTCTGCGCGCTGGTCTGGAGAGCGTGCCAAGCTCGAAGGTCTGGAAGATGCGCGTCTGCGCGCTGGTCTGGAGAGCGTGCCAAGCTCGAAGGTCTGGAAGATGCGCGTCTGCGCGCTGAGGTCTGGAGAGCGTGCCAAGCTCGAAGGTCTGGAAGATGCGCGTCTGCGCGCTGGTCTGGAGAGCGTGCCAAGCTCGAAGGTCTGGGTGATGCGCGTCTGTGCGCTGGTACGGAGGAGCGTGCCAAGCTCGAAGGTCTGGGTGATGCGCGTCTGTGCGCTGGATGTGCGTCAGGACGAACAGCTGCGCGGGGGTCCGAAGTGGATGACTGGGATGCCTCCCGTGGAAGTCTAGGGAGCGCAGAACAGTCTCCCCCTCAGGCAACGGCGACAGCAGACGAAGGCTGGAGCAACATCTCTACGCCGGAGAATCAATACAGCATAGGCAGAACAGAGGACCTCCCGAAAGAGTCTAGATGTTTGAGAATATGATACGGCATGTTTACAACACGACCCCACACCGAAACGAGGGGAAGAGCCCTCGTATTTAAAGCCCACAGGGGAACTAATTAGCCTGCCACCACAGGTGCGAGAGGTAATTGATAATCGAACAGGTGTGGCCACTGAGAGTAAACGAGAGTAGGGAACGAGAGGGTGGGGGCTAGAGAGAGTGAGTGAGAAGGGAATTCCTAAACAGTAGGCTTAAAGAAACAGGGAAAGTTGGTGAGCAGCGGACAAAACCTCACAGTATTACCCTGTATATATACGCCCAGCCTTTCTGCGTGGAGTTTGCATGTTCTCCCTGTGTTTGCATGTTCTCCCTGTGTTCACGTGGGTTTCCTCCAGGTACTCTGGTTTCCTCCCACACCATAAAGACATACATGTTAGGACTAGAGATGAAAACTAGCTCATTAGCTAATTCTGGCACATTTTTACATTGATGTGGAAACTGAAGATGTTGATTAATGTACACTGTCCCATGGGTAAAAAAGACATAAATAAACTTAAACGTATAATGATTAAATTATTTGTTGTATATATTAATATCTTTATTAGTATATTTTACTTTACACACTCTTTACAAACACCCACATCTCCAAGACACGAAGAGAGAAAACATTGAGCGTGAAAGAAACAACACCACAGCACGAACAAACAAAGCAGAAACAAACAGGTTTTCTCAAATATTTTCAATGAGAACCTTATTTTTGATGATTTGTCCTTTTTCACCCCTTTCAGCTTTCAGGCACCCCCCCCCCCCTACCCCCCCCCCCCCCCCCCACCTCCAATGTACAGCACCCACCCACCCACCCAACCCCACCCCACCCACCCAACCTCCTCCAATGTACAGTTTCTGCGTCAAATGTATATACATTCTTTTTCTGGACACTTTTTGTATCACAAACAGTACTGTATTTGCAAATCTGATATGTCATAAATGTAGCAGTACTGTCTATCTGTATGTCATGTATGTCATATATGTTATGATGAATTGAAAATGGGGGACCCTGATGTAAACAAGACGAAAGTCTTTCTCTGGTCTGCATCCCCTTAACAATTGTATGTATTGAGCTGTACTGTATTGTACCCATTCTGCAATCTGTTAATAAACTTTTCAATCAATCAATCAATCAATCAATCAATCAATCAATCAATCAATCAATCAATCAATCAATCAACCAATCAATCAATCAATCAATCAATCAATCAATCAATCAATCAATCAATGGTTTCTCACATGAGATACAAGTTCAAGTTCAAGTTCCAAGTTCAAGAAGTTCCTTTTATTGCCACTCTTGTATTTTTTTTTATCTATTTTTAGTGCTGCTTATAGTTTTTAATATGCTCCCTCTGTACCGCACTTTGTGCCCCTGTGGCTGTTAAAGCGCTTTATAAATAAAGTTGGATTGGATTGGATTGGATATATGGATTTCTAGAACTCCTATAGGATGGAAAAGACAACATTCCATAATTTTTTATTTTTTTTTATTATTTAATGAGTTTGTTTATTTATTTAGGATATATTATTTCTTTTTATATGATATATTTAACACTGTATATTTGTTTTTGCTGTTAATTTAACCATGTTCGTCTCTCTCTCTCTGGACGCTCCACGGCTCCGGCTGCGACATGCCGACGCATCTTTCTCATCAGAGGAGCTGGTCGTCGCCGCGCACATAAATTTACAGCTTATTCGGTTCTTATCGTAAATTGACTCGTGCTCTGAGGAGGCCGGGGTGGTAATACAGACACATAATAAAAACCCTGCCGCACGTAACGGCCTGTGTTCTGTTTAGCTCGTGATAGAACCACGGCGTGTCGCTTTCCCGGGAATATTTCCGGCCATGAAAATTATAATATGGAACAAAGATTAGGAATGAAATTATGGTGGCCGAAAGGCATTTACCCGCCGTGCTGCAGACATGGGGTTAGGGAAGAGGGGAGGGGGGAAAGAGGGGAGGGAAGGGGGAGAGTGGAGAGGTGGGGGGGGGGGACCCCCGGTCCCCAAGAATAATGATAATACATTAGGCTGGCGAGCGTGCTGGTATTATTGCTCCATATTATGTATGTTCCATTTATACTACTTCACACACAGCCCAAGCGCCGCTGACGGATAGGTCATTACTCCCCGCACCGATGAACACTTATCAGGCCCCTACCGCTGTTTATGGCCGCGATGAAGAGGCACTTGTCAGTCAAGGTCACCGCTTTGTGTGTGTCCTCCTTTAATAGTTCCTTCTTCACAGTTGTTGAACTTCGCATGCTAGCGGCCATGACGGCGCGCCGCCGCCCGTCTTTAAGCGAGGAGGGAGACAGACGAGCCACGCCGCGTTGAAAGGAAGCGTTGGTCTTTTAGGTACAAGGTTCATGAGTACAATTTACAAAGTACTACAATGTACTTACTGAGTGACTGGCTGACTCACCATTGTTGAAACGTCTGGGTCCGGCGTAACTATATAGGCTTGCCTGGTCTTATATTGTTATATAGTATATACACACAGTTTTGTATTTTAAAGTAATGATAACAACTATGTATGAGGTCAGATTTTTTTTTTCTTCAGATTTATTATTTGAAAATGACAGTCTTGTTTTGATATTGTCTTCCCACTATACCATGCAGTCCAGTAGGATGATCATCGACTGCCTCATCAATTCCGTGCCTGAGCATATGTTGTGATATTCATTCAATCTTTATTTCAACTGGATAATTCATTAAGGGCACACAGAGATCAGGCGGGCCGCTGGGTTCTGTACGAGTTGAAGTGGCTTGGTGGCAGTGTAGCCGGTAAACCAGCGAGCAGTCCATTGCAGTAGTCAAGGCTTTTGTCAGGAAGGGGCCGATCCTTCTGACGTTGCTCAGGAAGAATCTGCAGGTTCTGGTTGTTTTTGCGATGTGAGCAGAGAAGTTCAGCTGGTCGTCAGGGACAGAGTCACGGCTATACATTCTCCACTGTGATGGAAAGGCCGGTCAGCGGGGAGGATTCAACCGGCAGGTGCGGTAGCTCTGTTTAGCTTAGGTTCAGTTTGAGGTGATTGATCGTCATCCAGGCGGAAATGTCGGACAGGCAGGCCGAGATTTAGCTTAGAGAAGGCATGAGACGTGATAATGTTACCCAGAGATTTAGCTTAGAGAAGGCATGAGACGTGATAATGTTACCCAGAGATTTAGCTTAGAGAAGGCATGAGACGTGATAATGTTACCCAGAGATTTAGCTTAGAGAAGGCATGAGACGTGATAATGTTACCCAGAGATTTAGCTTAGAGAAGGCATGAGACGTGATAATGTTATCCAGAGATTTAGCTTAGAGAAGGCATGAGACGTGATAATGTTACCCAGAGATTTAGCTTAGAGAAGGCATGAGACGTGATAATGTTACCCACAGATTTTGCTTAGAGAAGGCATGAGACGTGATAATGTTACCCAGAGATTTAGCTTAGAGAAGGCATGAGACGTGATAATGTTACCCAGAGATTTAGCTTAGAGAAGGCATGAGACGTGATAATGTTACCCAGAGATTTGCTTAGAGAAGGCATGAGACGTGATAATGTTACCCAGAGATTTAGCTTAGAGAAGGCATGAGACGTGATAATGTTACCCAGAGATTTGCTTAGAGAAGGCATGAGACGTGATAATGTTACCCAGAGATTTAGCTAAGAGAAGGCATGAGACGTGATAATGTTACCCAGAGATTTAGCTTTAGAGAAGGCATGAGACGTGATAATGTTACCCAGAGATTTAGCTTAGAGAAGGCATGAGACATGATAATGTTACCCAGAGATTTAGCTTAGAGAAGGCATGAGACGTGATAATGTTACCCAGAGATTTAGCTTAGAGAAGGCATGAGACGTGATAATGTTACCCAGAGATTTAGTTTAGAGAAGGCATGAGACGTGATAATGTTACCCAGAGATTTAGTTTAGAGAAGGCATGAGACGTGATAATGTTACCCAGAGATTTAGTTTAGAGAAGGCATGAGACATGATAATGTTACCCAGAGATTTAGCTTAGAGAAGGCATGAGACGTGATAATGTTACCCAAAGATTTAGCTTAGAGAAGGCATGAGACGTGATAATGTTACCCAGAGATTTAGTTTAGAGAAGGCATGAGACGTGATAATGTTACCCAGAGATTTAGCTTAGAGAAGGCATGAGACGTGATAATGTTACCCAGAGATTTGGTGTAGAGAGAGAAGAGGAGGGGTCCAAGGGCAGAGCCCTGGGGGACACCCGTCTGTAGGGGGTGGGGGGGGGCAACAGTGTGCCTTTCCATGATACTTGGTCGAGGTAGGATGGCAGCCATGCCAGGGCAGAGCCTATACACCTTCCATTCCTGCGAGAGATGCAAGGAGGATCTGCACAGTCTTTACACTTGAAGCAGTGATGTAAGAATTATATACAGAATATACACATCTGTCATTGAAAAAAGTTTCAGCTGTGAGTGCTCAGCTCAGCTGTTAAGGCTCATAGCTGCAACATTGTTGAATAAATGTCCCAAGAAGAAGAAATCAGTGTGCCTATATATATATATATGTATTTGTATATATCTCCCTCTGAATATCATATATATTTATTTTTCCCTATCGTCCTAATCAAACACTATGAAGGGGAGAGAGGTTTAGCCTGAGAAGGGTCAGTTCCTTTGTGTGTGTGTGTGTGTGTGTGTGTGTGTGTGTGTGTGTGTGTGTGTGTGTGTGTGTGTGTGTGTGTGTGTGTGTGTGTGTGTGTGTGTGTGTGTGTGTGTGTGTGTGTGTGTGTGTGTGTGTGTGTGTGTGTGTGTGTGTGTGTGTGTGTGTGTGTGTGTGTGTGTGTGTGTGTGTGTGTGTGTGTGTGTGTGTGGAAGGAATGAGAGAGAAAGACGTATGTGTGTGTGTGTGTGTGTGTGTCTGTGTGTGTGTGTGTGTCTGTATGTATGAATGTATGACTGTGTGTATGTGTGAGTGTGTTTGTGTGTGTGCATGCCCACACGCATGCATGCCCATGTATATGTGTATGTATGATGAGTTCAGCTGACAGGCACCTACTGTAAGAGCTTCTTCTTCCTAACTGGAGGCCCAATGCTAATGCTTGGCTGGTTACGTTACACCAGCTAGTGCTGGAATCAGAAGAGGCCCACAGTGCTGGCTGGGCTCCGGCTCAGGGACAAAAACACATTTCTTTAGCCTTAAGCCCCTCATACCATCTCTGCCATCACCGCACAAGTCGTGCTGTGTCTCTGCCACTGTGTCTCTGGTAGCAGTGTAGCCCATGGACGAAGGGAAGACGTTAGTTTATTCCTCCATCCAGACTGCTTGGGTAATACAGCCTGCCCCGTTGGAACCAGGGACGTGCACAGGACTGAAAAGGGCACTGGGCCTTTGCCCGTGTGAAGCGAGCGTGCAAGACCGATTTTTGGGGGCCCTTTTTGGACAGGGGGCCCCCTTTTTATGTTTTTTGGGGGGTTTTGATGATCAAATATTGAATATTGAACTATAATAAAAACTTGGCATAAAAAGGGCACTTATTTATGAGGCACAAAAGGGCAGGTGCTCGAGCACCCTTTGGGCTCTATGTGTGCACGTGCCTGGTTGGAACTGTCCCTACTGTCGCTGTTGTTCCTCTTACTGTTGAAAACTTGGATTTGAGGAGGTTTTGGATGGATTTTATTTCAGTAAACGACAGATTTCTTGTTTTTGATTTGTGAGAAGTCTAGGGTTCTTCTCGCTGTGTCGTTAAACTATAGAGAGAGCTGGGTTTCTTTGCCCGTGTCTGTTTATAAGGGTAATTTATTCTGAAAAATAATACATTGCTCCAGTGTCGATTAGTCTCGAGCCATCAAGGTCTTGGGATTTCACAGCCAATCGGCAGCTTTCTCTTGATGTTTCTGAGCGCTGATTGGGGCGTTGTGGAATTGAAATACCCTGTCACGAGGCGTGAGTATCACATCACGGCTATGACTGACATGTCTTTGTGATCCAACGTAGCCGCCGACGAATCAAAACCTCTCAGAAGACGGGAGACGGAATCAAAGGGGTTGCCTCTGTGTTGCACCATTTAAACTATGTAGCCACAGCAGACGCAGAACGCTCTGACATCAGGTGTTTTCATGGACTTAGTCACATGTACCTCATGGTCACATGCTTAGAAACTTTTGAAGTAAAAATGTGTTTCTAAATGTGTATAGAAATGGTAAATAAATTGTAAATGGCTGCATTTATCCAAAGCACGTTACAATTTGTTGCTCACATTTGACCCATTCACTCACACATTCACACACCGATGGCGGAGGCACATCGGGAGCAATTAGTGGTTAAGTATCTTGCTCAAGGACACTTCGACACGCTGCCCGGGAGGAGTGGGAATCGAACCGGGGAACCTCCGGATTACCAGACGACTGCTCTACCTCCTGAGCCACTGCCACCAAATGTGAAGAAATTAATCAAGCTTTCATCTACTGCCAATAGGGAAACCATTGTGCAATCAACAATGATGTCTGTATTTGATTACGGTGCCATTCTGTATACATTCTGGAATAACCTGTGGAACCTGTAACCTGTGGAATAACTGTGACAACAACAAATAAAAAAATTGTAGTTCGATATATAAGAACATTTTCAAATATAAGGTGATGAACATGAATATAAAACTTTATTATAATCCTAATTATATTTTATTATAATATAACTGTGTAACAACCGTGACAAAAAAGCCTGATAATATTTTCCACATTGCTTATACTTGTTTTAATTGATATTCACGTTTGTTGATTTTGTGGGAACTGTACTTGCATGTTTGTCTAAGTAAGTGTTTTTATTTGTCTTTTTGTAAACAGGCTGTGCATTAAAAAGAGATCTTGGTCTCATGTGTTTTTACCTGTATAAAGACTCCAACTTTAGAAAGCATCCCTTTAAATTTTTTTTTTTTAAACTCCATCTTTTACTTTTGGATTTTGGTAATATATCCACCTCCATTTGTCACACAGGCATCGGTCAGTCAGTCAGTCATAATAATGGTCGCCGTGCAACATGTCATCGTCATGATTTCCTCCATAAGTCAGCCACCATAATCCACTGCCGTCTCCGTCCCGACTCGTCTCCGACCCTCCGCTCAGTCAAACCCTGGGCTGAAAAAATGAACAGTTCCCGTTTCTTCCCCATGACTCGATGTTGACAGGAGTCATTTTGATCTACTTGGGGGAGTATGAGTTTTCTATCCCTCCTGTTTGTGTTTTTATCTCTCCTTCTCCTCCTCCTCCTCCTCCTCCTCCTCCTCTCCGACCCGAGGCTTCCTCTTCGCAGGCATTGGGAGCTGTCATTTCACGACTCCCCGCTACGCAGACGACACTCAGCCGTTATGACAGGTGCTGCTGGATGGCGGGGGCCCGCTTCTGGGGGCGGGTGGGCGACATTTCTTCAGGTAAAGTGCCGAAATGTGTAAACGAATTATCTATAGATTTATCCACTGTTGTTTATTTATTTTATCCCCCCCCCCCGCACACACGCACACACACACACACACACACACGCATCATCCTTATATATAACCTCACAACAACACATATTTTGACACAGGTTTTAGATGGCATTCATTTCTACATAATATGCAGTGTACGTATGTTGTTATTGCATTATCAATTAACCTAATTACCAGATTTCTATGTATAGTGTGTGTGTGTGTGTGTGTGTGTGTGTGTGTGTGTGTGTGTGTGTGTGTGTGTGTGTGTGTGTGTGTGTGTGTGTGGTGGTGGTGGGGGGGGGGGGGGGGGGCTGGTATCAACCTCGGCAGTAAAAACAATCTCCTTTTGGATGAGAGATTGAGAGATATGGAACGGGTATGAAAATACACAATCGTAAAGATTTCACAGCTCCCTCCCCGCTAACTGCCGCATGGTCGGGTAATGGCCGCCGCCCAGGTCTACTACACCCGGCTTGACTGAGTCCCGTAAAACCAGGCTTCTGTTTGCCGTCCTCTTCTCTCTCTTTACGATGTGCAGGGAGGTATAGGGGCTGTGTGGTAAATATAGCGGTGGGTGGGTTCTGTCAGGGCTGGGGGGCGATATAACCAAAACACCTCGTTTTTCACAGTGTTGACCTTCTTTGACAGTATAGTTTTCAAGTGAAAATTATTATGCAATATGACAATATACATACATATAAGTTGATCTTGTCATACAATTGTCATGGTACTATTTCATTCCAAATATATATATATATATTTTTTTTTACTATATGTATATCGTGGATGACATAAATATTTGCTTGTCAGCATACGCTGATCAGGGTGATGGCTATGAAAACAATTCACAAGCAAGCTGAAATTGATGTTAAATTGCTCTTACCTGTGGCCGATGAGACTCCAAAAAGAATATTCTAATTATTTGATTGCCATCTGCTAGATCGTATGTCCATTTGGCCCACGCCATATAACCCCCAACAGCATAATGAATCTGGTGTCCCGAAAGCGATTCAATGCGATCGGGTGAAGATATTGATCCACGTTACAAGAAAACTCCGCCCGGATGACTTTCAATGACGCACAGAGTCACACACAGAGTCACACAGGAAGTGCGACATCGGCCGCATACCAACAGGCCGTTGCGATCTCAGACACATTGCCACACAGTACCACAGCCTACCTGGATGATTATGAATGGAAATAGCGAATAAAAGAAATAACGATGCAATAATGCATATATACGTGGTTGGCGTTATTCGATTGGCGGATGTGTGAACGGCGCTGAATGAGTTCAACAAAAAAGTTCACCGCACATTTCTTAATGGAACACGCCCAACATTACGGGAAACGTGCTTACCGTCTTCTCCAGAGTCAGAGAAGAAGATAGATATCACTTTCCTCTCTGTGCGTTCAGTAAAAAAGCTATCCGGCTGCACGCTAGCCTAGCTTAGCACAATGAATGGAAGCGGATATGGACCAGCTAGCCTAGCTGTTGGCCAAAAACACCTCTCCCGAGTTTTAAGATAGGCTAGCTAGTTCATAACCTTCAGAGGTCAAGGGTCGAATGCTGCCGAACACTGGAATACACAAACATCAAGTAGAATGCGTACTTCAAATACTTCTCTACTTTTACTTAAAGGAACACGTCAACATTTTGTGAAATTAGCTCACCGTCTTCTCCAGAGAAAGACAAGGAGATGGATACCAGTTTCCTCTCTGTGCGTTCAGTAGAAAGCTATCTGGCTGCACGTTAGCCTAGCTTAGCACAATGAATGGAAGCAGACATGGCCGGTTAGCCTTCGGGAGAGGCGTTAGTTGGACAATGCCTAGGCTAACCGGCCATGTCCGCTTCCATTCATTGTGCTAAGCTAAGCTAACGTGCAGCCAGATAGCTTTCTACTGAACGCACAGAGAGAGGAAACTGGTATCTATCTTCTTGTCTCTCTCTGTCTGGAGAAGACGGTAAGCTGATTTCCCAATATGTTGGCGTGTTCCTTTAAGTAGGATTTTGAAAGGGAGCTCCAGTAGCTCACCGCATATCTCTGCGCTATTTCTGCGTCGGGGAAAACCGTGCTGCGTCACGGATCTGGTGGACTCCGAGTTCGATTCCCGGACCCGCCGTCATTTGCCAGAATGTCTGCCCCTGCTCTATATCCTGTTTCACCCTGTATCTGTCGGTCATGCTTGACCAGAAAAGCGATAAACGCTAAAAAAAAAAAAAAAAAAAAAAAAAAAAAAAAAAAAGGATTTTGAACACATTTTTTTTTTTTTTTTTTTTTAACCTTTATTTAACCAGGAAGTCCCATTGAGATACAAGATCTCTTTTGCAAGGGAGACCTGGCCAAGATGACAGCAATAACACCCGAAAACATCACTTTTACTTTTACCAGAGTACTATTATATCTGGGGTATGTGTACTTTTACTTAAGTAATGGAACTGTACACGTCTTCCACCACTGCCCTCCTGACCCCAGCGTGGTGGGTGCCCACAGGGTGCGTGTTCACAGTGTGTGGTGCATTAGACACCTTGGTGTAGCCTGTGGAGAGACACTCACAGTCCGCTGTTCACACAGTCTGCCTGCCACAGCTGAGCTGACCTATGCCTATAGGCCCTGAGACATCAGCCCGGACAGATTTAGATCCAAGACACGCCACCGTCGTCACGTTGTGAAGCTCGTAAGGTTATTGTGTTGTTGTTGTCCCTCGGCTTATTCACTGCTGTTGTTGTTGTTCGAATTCATCCTGTCGATACTTAATAATACACAATTATCTCGTACAGTAATGTTAAATAACTGCCAGATATTGAAAGATGAAGTCATAAAGGAAAAAGGGGGAAAAACACTTAATCCTAGGACATTTTTTGACCATTTTACAGCCAGAAATACCAAAAGGACCCAGGTGGAATTCTATAATGGCAGGTTTAAAAAGGCTAGGATTTTGCTATTCTGAAATGAAATTGTAGGAATGAAGCATGATGGTTGATTAATGTCTTCCCCTACAGGAAAAAAACATATGAGTTTCATATGTGTAAAACACTACACATGATTCTGCATAGATAGTTTCACATTTTGTTGTTATCATGTCATCTTGTCATCACATGTAGCTCATATTAAAGGAACACATTTTGGAAGTACACTTATTTTGCCATCTCCCCCAAAGTAAGAGAAGAAGATTGATATCAGTTTCATCTCTGTGTGTCAAGTAGCCCCAGAGAGAGGTGCAGGTGCATGCCAGCCTAGCTTAGCACAAGGACTGGAAGTAGTAGGGATCAGCTAGCCTAGCGCTGTCAAAAGTGAAGAAATACAACTTCCAACATTTCCAAAACTGACCCACAGAAATTCAATTAAATCAATCTTCTCGTCTGACTCAAGGGGAAGGTGGCAGAAAGTATTTCCCAAAAATGTTGGAGTGTTCCTTTAAAGGTATCGTGATCACATGTGAAATATATGCAAAAGTGAACGTTTCACCTGTGATACCATGAAAATGACATGGAACTACGTTGAAATCATGTATAGGCACACCTGGAATCTCATACAGATCACATGGGATGTGTTTCCAAAACACATTGGAAAGACGTGGGATAACTTGGGGGAAAAAAGCAAGTTCACATTTGAGAACCATAGTAGCTTTTCTGTTGGGTTTAAAACTAAATATGTATGTACTAGTCAGTGACATAGGGTTTATTATATGACCAGAGAGACATTATGTCTCTATACAGACTTATTCTCTCTCTGTCTCTCGCTCTCTCTCTCTCCCACACATATGTAACGGTTGTGACAACGTCACCTCAAACTTCGATGCCCCGAGGGAGATTCGAACACGGGTCTGCCGCCACACCGCGTGCAACAACACAGACCGCTATACCAAGAGGTGAATTCACTGCTTTGTAACGTGTCTATGTGTCTTTTGAGGATGAGAGTGAGTTTAACCCATAGCACCGCTACTCACCACAGCCCTTCTTGACTGCGCTTCACGATACCATCCGTTACACATATACAGACTTATTCTCTCTCTGTCTCTCTCTCTGTCTCTGTCTCTCTCTCTGTCTCTCG
This sequence comes from Notolepis coatsorum, assembly GCF_963971535.1. Taxonomy (NCBI): domain Eukaryota; kingdom Metazoa; phylum Chordata; class Actinopteri; order Aulopiformes; family Paralepididae; genus Notolepis; species Notolepis coatsorum. The sequence goes on from NC_140176.1 coordinate 10,064,215, forward strand.
CTCTCTCTCTCTCTCTGTCTCTCACTCTCTCTCTTTCTCATACACACTCACACAGATATGTTGACACACTCGTCTGTCACCACGTCGACCCGCGGCCTCGGCAGCCGGGTCACGACCTCCTGAGCCGAGCGGAGACGCTGGGGGGCGAGAGACGCACCCAGTCCAAATGTTAGGCCTTTCAGCGACGACTACGCAGGAGTGTCGATGTGAGGAGAAATTATGTTGATGATGTCAGTCTGTACTGACAAGACCAGAGGGAAGCTACACTAAGGCCGAATAACAGTGTGAGGGAAGTAAGTGAAGTTTGAGTATCTATTTTGTTGTATGATCCTACATCTAACATTCTCCTAATATACTAACACACACTCAACACTGTAGCACTCAAGTCTGAACACTTTGATGAACATTGTTACTCAGCTGATAGAGTTGTACCCTTCCTGCTGATTTGTCGTACAAAAAACGTGTTTATGTTTATGTTTATTAAAGGATCCCCATTAGAGACACATGAAAGAGCCTCTCGTCTTCCTGGGGTCCTGGACAAAACAAATACAATACAAATGTACAAAAAAAAATACAAATTAAAAATAAAACAAAACACATCAATTAAAAATGAATATAAATATACAAATTCACAATATAAAAAGTTTGCAAGATATCTCTTTATATATTTTTTGAAAGTAATTGTGTCATGTATTGTGGATAAGATGTACAAAACGTGTAAGTCGCTTTGGATAAAAGCGTCAGCTAAATGAGCAAATATAAATGTACATGATGAAGCAAACAGCAAGACAACAGTATAGTCCTCTGTCCTCCACCCAGGACATTTTTAGCACATTCTGTCAAATAATCTATTAACTGATTTAATCGACAAATCTGTAAACTTGTGTTTTTCCACATGCGATCATACATCTAGTGCTCACCAGAGATGTGCTTATCATTTTAAATCAGAGATGTGCTTATTATTTTAAATCTAGTTTTGTTATTTTAATTTTTGTGATGTGCTTATCATCTTTCAGGATAAAACTAAACTGACCAATGACTCGATTAACCAAGTCTTTGTTGACTATGACCAAACCAACCAATGAATGGACAGCTATACACAACAGCTACATATACTATAATTCTGATGCCTTTGACCTCTTCATAACAAGCCTTCATAACAAGCTACATTGACTTAATTGCCAGAGTGATGTTTTGGCTTTTTGAAAGGGATAAGTGAGATAAGTGAGATCAGGATTAGGTAGAGTATGTCTTTGAAGCCAGTAGAAGTTGAAGCCAGATTTTGATTTGCAGAGCAATATAGTATCATATCTGTGCATCACATTCTCTGACATGGTGAGAAATTTAGATTTTTGATCGCTTGAAGACGATGTGGCATAGACTCATCCACACATGTCTTATTCACTCCTCCGCCATATTGGCCGAGTTTGACACAAGGAGGGCTACGGATATGGAAATGCCCGTTCACATTTCAATGAACTTTGCTCTAGAAAGTGTCACTTTAAGAACTGAAATAGTCAGAAGAATTACAAACTCATTCACTGGGGTCTACGAAAATAAAGATGCAGACGCTAACCTCCTCCAACCCATCAGAACTATATAGCTCCGGACCTGGGGCGACAGGGCCTTCGCTGCAGCTGCCCCCACCCTCTGGAACGCCCTTCCCAACCATATCTGTCATGCAGACACCCTCTCATCATTTAAAAAAGCCCTCAAAACCCACCTTTTTACCCTTGCTTTCAACCCATGAACTCCTTCCTTTATCACCTTTTTATTAGGGATGCTCGATATTGGCTTTTTTACCGATACCGATATACCGATATTGTCCAACTCTTAATTTCCGATACCGATATCAACCGATATCAACCGATACCGATATATGCACGGACCGGTCCCCCCCCCCCCCCCCTCTTGTTGTGGAATTAACACAACATTATGCATACTTTTGACAATAAATAAATTCAGAATTTGTTCTTACTTGCTTGCCTGGGTAAATAAAGGTTATAGAAATGTAAAAAAAATAAAAAAAAAAAATAAAAATATCGGTAGGCTGATAATATCGGACATCCCTACTTTTTATATAATACATTTTTTCTCTACTAAAACTGTATTGTATTGTTTGTTTTGTAAAGTGTCTTTGAGCATTCGGAAAAACGCTATATAAATCTGATGTATTGCTATATAAATCTGATGTATTGCTATATAAATCTGATGTATTATGGCGAAGTCAATCAGGTGAATTCTGGTGGTTGGGCCTACAATCATGGTCCTCATTCCACATGGCCAGCAATGCGAGCCTTGCAGATCATACTTTTTTTCTTCTTTTGTAAATCACTACAGATACAGTTTCCCACCCCCCCTCCACTAAGACTAAGACTCTCCCCAGTGATATGGACCCTATGCAATTTGCATACAGGACAAACAGGTCCACTGACGACGCGGTCTCCCAGGTACTGCACAGCACTCTCTCCCACCTTGACCGTCAGAAGGGGGGCTATGTGAGACTGTTGTTCATTGACTACAGCTCAGCGTTCAACACCATAGTCCCCACCAGACTGGTGGACAAGCTGATCGAGCTAGGTCTGAGCTCCGCCCTGAGCGCCTGGGTACTGGACTTTCTGAGTGAAAGACCCCAGGCGGTCAGGGTGGGGGGTCAGACCTCCAACACCATCACCCTGAGCATCGGGTCCCCCCAGGGCTGTGTTCTAAGCCCCCTGCTGTACTCACTCTACACACATGATTGTGTGGCCAAGTTCAGCTCCAACTCCATAGTGAAGTTCGCAGACGACACAGTGGTGGTGGGGCTGATCTCAGACAACGACGAGAAGGCCTACCGAGAGGAGGTTGAGGTACTGGAACGTTGGTGCCAGGACAACAGCCTGCTCCTGAACATTGGTAAAACCAAGGAGCTGATCGTGGATTATAGGAGAGGACAGCAGGAGACACACACACCACTGATGATTAACGGGGCTACCGTGAACAGGGTGAGCAGCTTCAAGTACCTGGGGGTCCACATCTCAGAGGATCTGACATGGTCAACACACATAGACACAGTAGTAAAGAAAGCGAAGCAGCGCCTCTACCACCTGAGACAGTTAAGGAAGTTCAGAGTATCGGGGAAGATACTCCAGTCCTTCTACTCAGGAGCTGTAGAGAGCATCTTGACCGGAAACATCACTGCCTGGTATGGGAACAGCACGGCACAGGACAAGAAGGCCCTACAGAGAGTGGTGCGCTCAGCCGAGCGTACCACGGGTATTGCGCTACCTCCCCTGCAGGCTCTATACAACAAGAGGTGCAAATCCAGAGCCTGCAGGATAATGAAAGACCCCCTCCACCCCAATAACAGCCTGTTCCAGCTGCTGAGGTCAGGCAGACGCCTGCGAACCCCAGCTACTAGGACGGAGAGGTTTAGGCTAAGCTTCTTCCCCCAGGCCATCAGAGCCTTGAACAATGAACATTGAGAGACACAGAAACTGAACTATCCACACACAAGCACACACTAGCACATACACGACACGCACGCTGAGCACGCTCACACACTAGCAGCCACTTTAACACTCATGCCGCACACACGCACACTTATGGCCAGAGGAAAGGCCACTTAAATTAGTATAACATCAAGAACAGTGTATTGCACTACTAAAGCTACCTAGCATGTCCTATATGCTCTGTAAATACTATGTACAGATACCGAGATGGCACACCATGTACCTGTTTATTGCACTGTTGTTTTTTATTGGATTCTATTATCATAATCAAATCAAATCAAATTTATTTATAGGGCCCGACAACACACGTTAATGTCCCCATGGGCCGTACAGGTCTTCTTTAAACAAGTCAAGAAGACAACATAACAATAAGTCAAGAACAGAACAAGAACACCATAGGGTCCAAACATTTTTTAGATGAATGCAAATAAATGAAAGAATGCAAGCACTCCCAGACATACCCCACGCGAAGGTAAGGAAAAACTCACTAAAACCTAACAATAGGGAAAAAAAAGCTCCACAGGCAATGTGGAGGAGAGAAACCTTAGAAGGGCCGTTCAAGGGGGGATCTCCCTTCTTAGATGTCGGTGATAGTAGTGTTGCAGACGGACAGTTGGTAAGCATGCACTCATGTGTGTGGTGAAACACAGATGAGTGCATGCAATAGCAACTGTACATTTTGAAAAATTAAAGATAGAGCTAATAGCAACTGAACATTTTTATGTTGTACCACTGTATTTTTATTGGACTCTATTATATGTTGTACCACTGTATTGCACATCGTCACGGGCAAGACCAGCCGCATTTCATTGTATACCTGTATGCCGTGACAATTAAAACTCTTGACTTGACTTGACTCTTGACTTGACTAAGACTCACCTCCAGTAAGATAACTTCTGAATGGAGATATCGACGATGCACCGCTGATGACGGAAGAAGAGTTCTGGTGCACTGGTACTGACACTAGTAGTGAGTGTGCAGGCGGGGTGCGGTCAGGACGTCAAGGGTGGCTTGTTGTTTGCTCCTGAGCAGGAGCTGTAAAAGTAGGCGTTATTATTATCATTATTTTGCATCTGCATTCGCTCAAGAAACAGCTGTTGAGTTTTGAGCCGTATTCAGAGTGGCAGGGCCTGCAGTTGTCCTTGTTCATTCAGCTAACCTGGCTGTGATGTGATGGCTTCTGGCAGCGCAGCGCTGAACTCAACATCTGTGACAAACGTCAGTGACCGTCCACCACTGACCAGTCCCCTCTCCATCTCTCTCTCTCTCTCTCTCTCTCTCTCTCTCTCTCTCTCTCTCTCTCTCTCTCTCTCTCTCTCTCTCTCTCCCTCTCTCTCTCTCTCTCTCTCTCTCTCTCTCTCTCTCTCTCTCTCTCCTCTCTCTCTCTCTCTCTCTCTCTCCCATTCTCTGTATTCTTTCTCTCTCTTTGTTTCTTTCTCTTTCCCCCCTTCCCCTCTCTTGTTCTCACCCTCTCTCTATCCCCTGCTGTCTCACACTCTCTCTGTCTATCTCCCTCTTTCTATCTCACCTTCTCACCTTCTCTCTCTCTCTCTCTCTTTCTCTCTCTCTCTCTCTCTCCCATTCTCTCTATTCTTTCTCTCTCACTTTGTTTCTTTCTCTCTCCCCCCTTCCTCTGTCTTGTTCTTACCCTCTCTCTATCCCTTGCTGTCTCACACTCTCTGTCTATCTCTCTCTTTCTATCTCACCTTCTTTTCTCTCTCTCTCCCTCTCCCTCTCCCTGCTCCCCCCCCCCCCCCCCCCCCCCAGCTCAGTGGAACAGTGTTTGGGGCGGTGGGGGCTACAGACAGACCCACACAGAGAACAGAGAGAGAGAGAGAGGCAGGACCAGGACCAGGTGCCACTAGATCACTCTGGGCTGCCGGCACCCATCTCCATCACCGGCGCGTCGGCTGGTCCCAAGGTCGCCGCCAGGTTGCCCAAACATCTGGCCCCTCCGCCGTGTCCTGGAAGGTCAGTGGGCACACATCTGTCCAAAGACCCTTCGACCTCCAAGACCACCGGACCTGCTGGGAGATCTGAAACAAAACACCTCCATCACTCTGGCGGCAGGATAGATGTGCTTAATATAGCGGTGAGTATTATGCACAGCGAGGGATGCAGCGATATCATACTTTTCTATCTCTTTTTAGACGTTGGCTTTATTCACTTTGTTGCCATATGGGTCGATTTTGATGCAACGAGAGGCACGGATGTGGAAGTGCCTGACTGCCTGTTCACTTCACTGTTACATAAAACGTCACCATAAAAAGACCACTTCAAGAACCAAAATAGTCAAAACTGGCTGAACACACAGAGGACACTGGGAAAGGTTCCCAGTTCGATTCCAGCTTGCTTGAGCAAGACACTTAACCCCCTAACTGCTGCCGATGAGCATGGTTGGCACCTTGCATGGTCTGGTCTCTGCTGTCGGCGTGTGAACGTGTGAGTGAATGTGAGGCATGCGTCGTAAAGGCGCTTTGGATGTAAGCTGTTACATATATATATATATGCAATCCACTTACCATGTATCCATTTACTTACATTGACATTTATTATTGGAATTACGAACCTGCGATAACTCCACTCACAGCACTCTGTACAGTAGCGTTTTACAATTACACTACATACTTCTGTCCTTACATTTACATCTGAGCCGTATAACGTGGTAGCAGACACCTGTCCCATTGTGTGTGTACCCCCCCCCCCCCCCCACACACACCCGTAAAGCCTGTGCAGCAGCCGGGCCTGTGATGTCAGGAGGCCGGGGCAGAAATTATTGAACACAGGGTGGCTGACAGGGGGAGCTGGCACATGGGAGCAAACAGATGTCGCAATCATAAAGAAACACACAAGCTCTGAATTAAATATGAAGAGGTGTGAGAAGGAGGAATGCATGCAGGCGGGTGGGGTGGGGGGGGGGTGGGGGTGGGGGGGTGGGTTCAATGGCTGGGGAGGGGTGGTGACTCGGTCTTCTCCGTCTCGACCGGTCACAGGGACTCCAGATCCACCGATTGGTCGGTCTTTTTATTTATTTTTTGAGGTATGAACGAGGTGAACTCTTATCGGATCGGGTCGGTTCCTTGTCAGAAGGCCCGCTGAGACCCAACCTCGGCCCTCAGCCCTCCAAAAAATAAAAATAAAACGTCTTGCAAGTAACCAGCTGTTCCGAACATACTGCAGATCCATTATTCAGAAGCCCGGGGTCTCTGGACACCGCATGTTATGTCAAAGTGTTTTAAGGCATTTATGCCACGCCGACTACAGTGATGACATCTGTAGAAAAGCGAGGAAGCTGACAGAATGTCCTCGAACATGGTTTCACTAGTAAAGTGTTTTGTTTCCCCGGTCGTTTCCACGGCGTTACTCTCGGTGGTCGAGGAGGAGGTACAAGTCTGTCTGAATATTTTACACATAATATGACAGCGGGATGCACGTCTGTGAGGTGTTATTATTATGATTACAGATCAACGAAATGACAGAGGTGGAAAAATAGGGATTCCTGTTCATTTCAATTAAAGGTAGAATCTGTCTTTGTTTTTGTCTGACGTGTGGGTTGGAGTTTAGTAAGTTATTATACTGTGAGTTTCTCCACACCTCTCTTGGTCGAGCCTGAGGTGTGGACAGCAGTGACAACCCGTCCCCCTATACCAGGGGTCAGCAACCTTTAGTATCAAAAGAGCCACTTTTCCCCCGTCCCACAAAATAAAATGCTCAGGGAGCCGCACAACCTATTTACCCTTAAAATGAAGATAACACAGTGTATAACGTTTTATATATCCCCAAGCATACCCCACATTTAGCATAAAATGCCTGACAATTGCATACCCAAAGTAATTTGCGATTTATTATACTTTATACTTATAGCACACAGTTTGTTGCATTAATGGGATTATAAAGCAACAAAAAGAAAATGTTTGACTTTTTAATTGCTGTTTTTACCTGTTTTTACCAAAGGAAAACCTCAAACTCTTATGAAGAGGAGAAAAAATACTGGCTGTGTAGACCTATTTTTTAATAAAACACAGAAGAGGAGACAAAACACTGGTGTCTGTAGACCGACTTTGAAATAAAACCCTGAACTATGCAGCTCTATTAGAGTCCTTCCCTTATTTGTGGAAAATCTATAAAATAAAAAGTACATTTTTCATTGTTCGCAAATTTCGCACCACATATCAGGCATACAGGTAAGCCTTTTGTTGACTAAATATCTTAGTTGATGAAATATTTTTTCATTTCAGTGTCACAGTATGACATCGAACTCCAAAAAAAAAAAAAAAAAGAAAAGAAATAACATAACCTCAGACAAAAACATAAACTGTAAACAAAGCACAGTATACCACATTGCCGCCTTTTGCCTAAAGGTCGCTGTTTGACAACATTACAGATTATACCTTTAAGCTGTAATTAATACGAGGACTCAGTGTCCTCCGATGACATCACCCTGGAGGACATCATTCTAATTAACTCTCGATAACTGTCAAACTAAATTAATGTGTGTGTAACGTGGTCACCTCCTGGTACCACCACGTCCTCCGACAGCCTCCCTCGACCTGCGCACCCTCCGCTCACCAGCACCATGTGACCACCACGTATGTTAACCCTCCGCTCACCAGCACCATGTGACCACCACGTATGTTAACCCTCTGCTCACCAGCACCATGTGACCACGTATGTTAAACACCACGGTCTTATCCACTCTGCCACTTGAGAATGATCCAGTTCAGTTCAAGTTCCATCTAATTGCACACACATCCACATGCACACACTCACCGTAACACTCACGTTAGACACTTTAACACTACATCATATTTATCTATTTATTAAAGAGATTGGCACTACATTCATACCTCATTTGCACCTTGCCTTTAATGTTTTTGTTTTTGTACCTCATTGTCTGCATTTTTACTTCATTGTACTTAGGTTGTACTTAGGTTGTACTTTAGTTTGTATATTGTATATTGTATTATTGTATATTGTATAGTGTTATTCCTCTTTTACTTACGTTTTTACTGTATGAAGCACATTCTCAGGGGCTCATACAGAACCAAGCATTTCACTGTAATGTACATGTACTTTATACGTGACAAATAAAAACAAACTTGAAACTTGAACTTGAAGTCGGGGCATATTTAACACCAAAGGGGTGACCATTGCAAAGCTTTCAACCTCATTACATGTGCAAACCTTTACAGTTTTGGAATATGTGTGTGTGGTTTGTGTGTTTAGTCCCCACGTTATTTCAACACATATTATTATTTGTGTGTATTTACCACTCGTTAAAAAGGGAAAATATTTTTTAAAGGAGAATTTTCAACGAAATACATCATTGGTTGGGATACCTTCTTCGTATATATAAAGAAAACGAATGAGACCATTGCTGAAACTATTGGTGGCCTAATTCTCACGATAAGACCAGATTTCCCATAAACCCCATCGCTTCCTGTTTTGCCATTAGCTTCCCACCCCATAGCATGGGAACATGTTTTGATGAGAGAGGAGAAGCCTCGCTAACGGTGAACATGAAGTTATTTTTAAGCTTTTGTAATGTCTTTCTGGCCCGGACACACACAATATCAAATCAAATCAAATCAAATGTATTTGTAAAGCCTGCAATCACAGGTTAATGTCCCCATGGGCCGGACAAGTCTTCTTTAAACAAGTCAAGAAGAAACATCATAATATGTGGAGGAGAGAAACCTTAGAAGGGCCGTTCAAGGGGGGATCTCCCTTCTTAGATGTCGGTGATAATAGTGTTGCTAAGGATGATCGATGGGTGGAGAATAAAACAGGCGAAATAGTTGGTATTATGGTATGAACATATACGTGTAATAAAACACAAATATGTACATGCAATAGCAACTGGGGTACATAAGAACATACAACATCAACAGAAAATAAAGGATATCGACGGACTCCACTTTATTTCAGTCTCATCGCCGGTCTCCATTATGTCTCCGCAGTAATCCCGCCGAGGTGTGGACATTGAATTTACGACGATACCGTGTGTAGATTGATCGTCGACATCTTCCTCGTAGCTGCTTTAAATAAAGATCCTTTGTACTTCAATGAAAGCCGCCGCCTATGAAGCCGACCTTGCGTCCAGAACCGTCCGTCGCACGGAACTCAGACATCAACGGCCTTCTACCCTTCCCCTCGTTGGCATCGCTCTCTTTAAGGCCCCTCATGCATATCTCCCCCCTCTTTGTACATAAAGACCGTAAAGCCACCCTATATAAAGCAGATGGCGGCGTGCCAGGAGGTTGTCAGGCCTTGCCTCCGTCGGAGCGATGCCGTGTCAACAGTGTGTGTGCCGACCGAGGGCCAGAGGGGTGATGTAAGTATTGATACGCTTCCTGAAATCACGCCGGAGCGCGCCCAGCCAGAGCCACCCAGCCTCTGGGGGGAAAAAGACACAATAGGAGACGGAGGAGATTGTGAATTCTTGGCAGAGGGTCGCCGAGAGACGCCATTAAAAAAGGCAAATGTGATTAATTTTTAGTGAGACGTGAGAACGGTGTATAGTCTCGGCGATCGTCAGGGAGGTCGGGCTAAAGGGATGTGACACGGAGATTACTCTTCCTCCCGCCTCCTAATGCGACTCGTCACTCCGAGGAAATATCCGGGAGACGGGGGGAGAATGACAGAGGCGCGCTCTCGTCTAATAGACTAACTATTTATCTCGGTCCCCTCATGCGACACACAGATCCAGCTCAATGTCGCCAAGTCATCTATCGCTAAAAGACCACAGATCACTTGTAATTCATCACAAACAAATGTGTTTTTATTACTAATGACTGTGGTGAGTATTTGACCACGTTTGTATTCATGGGGGCGCCGAATCCCCCGGCGGGATGAAACTATCAGGGAGACGTAAACACAGAATATATCGTTTATTTCCCCCGTTTATATTATCACTTGCTTCCTTACTTTTTGTCCTTGTCACAGTTCATGTGAATAACATCTTTGTGAATGTTTGGACGTGCCTATGAACGCCAGTTTTATGTACCGGTGGTTTGTGTGACCTTCGCCTTAAAGGGGTAGTTCTAATTTTTTAGATTAGATTAAAATGTATTGTCATTATACAGCACAAGTACAATACAACGAAAATAAGTTTGGCATCCAACCAGAGTGCACATGTAACAGTAAAGTGCAATATTAATGTGGTGATTAAACTGGATATAAAATATATAAATGAGTACTACTAAGTAATAATACTAATCAGATGTATGTACACTGTTATAGTATTATTGTGTACAATGATACAGGTATAAAGTAAGAGTGGGTAAGGGATATGTACAGATATAGATATTGTATTATTTACTGGTATGTAAAAAGGATTATATGAAGGTATGTACAGACAGTGCTCTGCACTGTATAGTATATTGTATGTTAGTATATTGCATAGTATATTGTATGGTAACTCAGTTACTGCTACCCTGCATTGGACATTGTACATATGTACATGCTGAACACTTGTGTCTACGTACGTGACTTCTATTTTTTACTTTTACTTGCTATACTTATTTTATTTCATACTTATCTTTTGTCTAGCACAGTCTCTGGAGCGTAACAGAAAGAAGCATTTTGTATAAAGGTATTCTGTACTTCTGTATGACAACTATTAAAGAAACTTGAAACTTGAACTTGAACTTGACGAGCCTGCAAGTGTTGCACCTCGTCACGGTTCAAAAACAAACAAATTCAACTGTCCACACAAGTGCAATTTCAATCAATAAATAATATTTATTGAATGGGGCAGAATATAGTCCGATGGGAAATTAGAATGGTCGGTATACAGTCCAAGGTCAAAAACACAAAAACAGGTTCTCGTACAAAAAAGGGATTGTTCAATACTCAGGGTAGTCGTCCGGTCCAGGGTCAGTACACAAGGGAGTTTCTCAGCCAGTCTAGGGTCCAGTACACAACGGACACCTACTCGCCTTCACCTCTCCTCTCACTACCTCTCACCTCACAAAACTCTATCACTCTATCTGTCCTAGTGTTTTATGTGTGTCTGGTGTGTGTGCGTGTGGGATGTGGGTGATCTAATGGTGCACATGTGTGTTCTATCAGTCCTAATCAGCTGCCTAATTACTTCCTCTCCTCCCGTGGCAGTAGTATCTCCCATCCTTCACGTAGCCATGGGACGGGGGATGATATCTGCCACAATATATATGGTAAATATATGTATATGGTATATATACCGTATATATGTATATATATACAGCATCATTGTACATGCTATCATACAGAGTTACATGGGTTATATGCAGGTGTATAAATAGGTATATAGAATGAGTATATGCAGGTATATTCAGACAGATATGGAAATATATAAATATATATACAGTAAATATAAATAATATATAAATATGTATATACTGTGTATACAGCATTATTGTGAATGCTATTATACAGAGTTATATGGGTAGACTGTAGTTTGAGGTAGGTAGTGAGGTTATGAGATAGTGAACTCAGCAGATGGCATGTAATTCAAGTCCTTCTATATATAGTTAACCATATGTTATGAACAGGAAACAGTTTGGATGCTGTTATGTGATTCAGGCTTCTTAAAAAAAAAAAAAAGTGAACTACCTCTTTATGTATGAACCCCAGAAGACCCCCTGGGGAGTGGCCTTTTCGAGGCGAGACGGCGGCGAATGTCACACTTTAACCAGACCCCCCACTAAACAAGGCAGTGCTGCGGTGGTTCCGTCTACTATAGGACTCATACCCCGTAGCAGCACTAACCACAGAGGACATCACGCAGGTCAGGGGAAAGGTTACATCTTCAACCGTTCAATGTCATCTAGGAGGACAAACAATTAGATGTTTCTGTACACAGCTGTGGTTACAGCGGTCCGTTGGAAGAGAGACCGATACCGCAACCAGTTACTAATACCAGATATTTAATGATAATGAAAGTATTATCTATCGGTTTCATTAGAAAATAAAATGGGAGAATGGCATTTGGTTCAATGAAATCTTAAAAAAGGTAACTGTGTACAAAAAAATGTAAAGTCTACCGATTAAAGTAGCTGTCAATTTCACGTAACATACTAATAT
>NC_140176.1:10084271-10116771 GCF_963971535.1 Notolepis coatsorum
CATCTCCAGCTCCTTTGTGCCTGTTTAAAAAGTGCTGTGTGGTCTCTACGTGTCCCCTCGCTCTCTCTCTCTCTCTCTCTCTCGCTCTCTCTCGCTCTCCGTATACACCATGAACACCAGCCCTGGTCTCTACGTGTCCCCTCTCTCTCTCTCTCCGTATACACCATGAACACCAGCCCTGTGTGGTCTCTACGTGTCCCCTCTCTCTCTCTCTCTCTGTATACACCATGAACACCAGCCCTGTGTGGTCTCTACGTGTCCCCTCTCTCTCTCTCTCTGTATACACCATGAACACCAGCCCTGGTCTCTACGTGTCCCCTCTCTCTCTCTCTCTGTATACACCATGAACACCAGCCCTGGTCTCTACGTGTCCCCTCTCTCTCTCTCTGTATACACCATGAACACCAGCCCTGGTCTCTACGTGTCCCCTCTCTCTCTCTCTCTCTCTGAACACCATGAACACCAGCCCTGTGTGGTCTCTACGTGTCCCCTCGCTCTCTCTCTCCGTATACACCATGAACACCAGCCCTGTGTGGTCTCTACGTGTCCCCTCTCTCTCTCTCCGTATACACCATGAACACCAGCCCTGTGTGGTCTCTACGTGTCCCCTCTCTCTCTCTCCGTATACACCATGAACACCAGCCCTGGTCTCTACGTGTCCCCTCTCTCTCTCTCTCCGTATACACCATGAACACCAGCCCTGTCACATCACAGCCTATAGGTCCTAGTGCTGTGTGGTCTCTACGTGTCCCCTCGCTCTCTCTCTCTGTATACACCATGAACACCAGCCCTGTGTGGTCTCTACGTGTCCCCTCTCTCTCTCTCTCTGTATACACCATGAACACCAGCCCTGGTCTCTACGTGTCCCCCCTCTCTCTCTCTCTGTATACACCATGAACACCAGCCCTGGTCTCTACGTGTCCCCTCTCTCTCTCTCTCTGTATACACCATGAACACCAGCCCTGGTCTCTACGTGTCCCCTCTCTCTCTCTCTCTGTATACACCATGAACACCAGCCCTGGTCTCTACGTGTCCCCTCTCTCTCTCTCTGTATACACCATGAACACCAGCCCTGGTCTCTACGTGTCCCCTCGCTCTCTCTCTCTGAACACCATGAACACCAGCCCTGTGTGGTCTCTACGTGTCCCCTCTCTCTCTCTCCGTATACACCATGAACACCAGCCCTGTGTGGTCTCTACGTGTCCCCTCTCTCTCTCTCCGTATACACCATGAACACCAGCCCTGGTCTCTACGTGTCCCCTCTCTCTCTCTCTCCGTATACACCATGAACACCAGCCCTGGTCTCTACGTGTCCCCTCTCTCTCTCTCTCCGTATACACCATGAACACCAGCCCTGTCACATCACAGCCTATAGTTCCTCGTGCGTTCGTTCACCGAAAACCAGTTCATTTGGAAAATGCATTCGGATGCCCCGGACTGTCAACACAGACTTGTACTCGGAACGTGATCTGGCTGATTGCTGTTCCACCCACCCCTCAACCCCCCCCCCACCCCCCCACCCCTCTCCGGTGCCATGATGACCCTGTGATTGTCATCCTAAGACGGTGCATGGGACATGCATGTCATGTTAATAAAGACATTAAATCGCACCGTATCCCTCCACCGCGGAACAAAGTCCTGACCTGTCTGGGAATATAGATCTCTAATTGCTCCTGTGTGGTGGTGCAGCAGAATCCTCCGTCCCAGACGTCGTCTCGGCCCAGGCCCAGCGCACGTCACTGTCAACAGGCCTGAGAAATCTCCCTAACAAGCTTTCCATTACATAAATCTAACGCCACTGTATTACTGCACCAGCGAGAGAGAGAGAGAGAGAGAGAGAGAGAGAGAGAGAGAGAGAGAGAGAGAGAGAGAGAGAGCCTGGACAACTTTCAAGGAGACTTTGTGTGTTTGATGTTCCGGGACTGCAGATTGCATTTTGGGGGAGAAAAAAAAAAGAGAGAGAGAGAGAGAGAGAGAGAGAGAGAGAGAGAGAGAGAGAGAGAGAGAGAGAGAGAGAGAGAGAGAGAGAGAGAGAGAGAGAAGCTGTATTTGGAATGTGTCCAAACGGCGGGTCTAAGGTTTGCTAATTTTGTCATTGTCAGTTTTAGAGCTCGGCCGTGAGAATGGGGAGGGATGGGCGATGGAGCTCCTGAGTGCTTTGCAGAGGGGCGTGAGTGGGGCTGACAGGCCCACGGTGAAATATGCTCCACTCTACCTTTTTCATTACAGGAGCCGGGGACCAAAAATGCAAATCTCTGGTCCTCCTCTTGAGCGAGGTCATTATAGGAATGTGACATATCGAACAACCGCGGCTTCAAATAGCGGATCCAAATGTTTCCATTATCGCTGCATCAATGTTGCGTTTCTCATATTGTAATTTCTGGTATTATTCTTTTTTTAATGTTTTTTTACAATGTGTTGTTTTGTTTTGGGGTTTCTATCCAATAGCACTGCTTGTTTAATATGGTCTGTCAGAGCGATAGGAGCGGTAACCACACTGAAGTAAGTCCTAAGAGGGACTGACTGATAGACTGATATAGACTGAGTGATAGACTGGACCTGACTGTCTCAGGGCCTCCTCCTTAGTCCAGTAGTCTGTGTTTTTAGTATCTTTTTCCTAGTATTGTGTGTCAACAGGGATTGAAGTATACATTTTCTTTTATAAAATAAGGCCTCAACTAGGGATGCTCGATATTGGCTTTTTTACCGATACCAATATACCGATATTGTCCAACTCTTAATTTCCGATACCGATATCAACCGATATCAACCGATACCGATATATGCAGGGTTCCCCCCCCCCCCCCAAAAATGGAATAATTTCAGGTAATTAACATTACATATCTCTTTAACACAACATTATGCATACTTTTGACAATAAATAAAATCTGAATTTGTTCTTACTTGCTTGCCTGGGTAAATAAAGGTTATAGAAATGTAAAAAGAAAAAAATTATAATAATATATATATATTTTTTTGAAAACCGATACCGATATTTTCCGATATCACATTTTAATGCCGATATCGGCCGATAATATCGGTAGACCGATAATATCGGACATCCCTAGCCTCAACCTTAGATCATCAAGTGTAACGATTATGTCCTTAAAAGTATTATACAGTGAACTGATATGATATATGATATGATATGATATATATATATATGATTCAAATCACAGTATATTGAATGATAATTTAATGATAATTGAATAATAAAAAAAATAAAACATCACCAGGCATCAAGAATGGGTGGATAATGGAGCCCTAATAATGTAACAGAACGGCGAGAGGTCCCTGGTGACCCACTCCTCAGAGCCCTGAGAGAGACTGACAGGTAGTCTGGATCTGTCCGGAGGCCCTTCCAGGGCGCGGTGATGAATTGGTTTAATGGCGAGCAGAGCGGAGAGAGAGCCTCGCTGTGGGGGTGTGAAGGGGGGTTAAACGACGTGCTTTTATAGCCTATCAGCGGAGTTATATCCGCGCTGTAATTTCGGAGCCTTTTTTTCTGCACCATAAGGCGGGTGGGGGGCTGTCGGGGGGTCGTAAGCTCGGTTAAACAAACAGCTCCGCGGTACCTGTGGTTAAACGTGTCGTGGTGCAGGACCGACAGGGCTGTGGGCCCACGTGCTCGGAGCTCTCTGACCGTCGGCAGTTCGAGAGACAGAATTCACGAGTTAGTATTCATTGGTGAGTTAAAACTTTATTTTAGGGGGATCTTCCTGATCGAGTTTCTTTTTGGCTCCCGATCCCCATCCGAGTCATTTAATAATAAGTATCTAGCCGATACTGAGTCCCGGTCCGATATTTGTATTTTCCTATATGTGGGACCTGGTAGCTTACAGAGACTATACACATACATGACCAGTAGACCTGGTAGCTTACAGAGACTATACACATACATGACCAGTAGACCTGGTAGCTTACAGAGACTATACACATACATGACCAGTAGAGCTGGTAGCTTACAGAGATTAGAAACATACATGACCAGTAGAGCTGGTAGCTTACAGAGACTAGAAACATATATGACCAGTAGACCTGGTAGCTTACAGAGACTACATGAACATACATGACCAGTAGAGCTGGTAGCTTACAGAGACTAGAAACATACATGACCAGTAGAGCTGGTAGCTTACAGAGACTACATGAACATACATGACCAGTAGAGCTGGTAGCTTACAGAGACTACATGAACATACATGACCAGTAGAGCTGGTAGCTTACAGAGACTACATGAACATACATGACCAGTAGAGCTGGTAGCTTACAGAGACTACATGAACATACATGACCAGTAGAGCTGGTAGCTTACAGAGACTATAGAAACATACATGACCAGTAGAGCTGGTAGCTTACAGAGACTACATGAACATACATGACCAGTAGAGCTGGTAGCTTACAGAGACTAGATGAACATACATGACCAGTAGAGCTGGTAGCTTACAGAGACTACATGAACATACATGACCAGTAGAGCTGGTAGCTTACAGAGACTAGATGAACATACATGACCAGTAGAGCTGGTAGCTTACAGAGACTACATGAACATACATGACCAGTAGAGCTGGTAGCTTACAGAGACTACATGAACATACATGACCAGTAGAGCTGGTAGCTTACAGAGACTATACACATACATGACCAGTAGAGCTGGTAGCTTACAGAGACTAGAAACATACATGACCAGTAGAGCTGGTAGCTTACAGAGACTACATGAACATACATGACCAGTAGAGCTGGTAGCTTACAGAGACTACATGAACATACATGACCAGTAGAGCTGGTAGCTTACAGAGACTAGAAACATACATGACCAGTAGAGCTGGTAGCTTACAGAGACTATACACATACATGACCAGTAGAGCTGGTAGCTTACAGAGACTAGAAACATACATGAAATATAAACTGTGACACTCATTGACCTTTTGCACAATTCATGTAACACAACAATTATTGTCTCACAGCTAAAAAAAAAAAAAAAAAAACATCTCTCCGTCTACACTCCCCATTCATGATCAAAGTGGATTGAAGTGGATCTAAGATTAGATAAGATATTCCTTTATTGATCCCCTTCGGGAAATAAGCAGTGATCAAAGATCTCACCTGAACCCACCTGCTATTTCTATTGTCCCACGGAAGCGGAGAGAGTGTTCTCGATGTTCCCCCCGCTGGTTCCAACACGGTCGTCGCTCGGTACAGAATATAAAATACACAGTAGGACCAATCGATGGGATGAAATATCCCTGCCTTGAATTTTTCCATCTTATTAAAGTGAGGAGACTCGATAAGGACGCGGATCGAGAGACGATCGTTAAAAAAAAACTAAAACGATCATCGTCCGCGTTTCGCTCGACGCCGCGAGGTGGTGCAACGACACGACAGAAGCCACTAACATCAGGGTGAGCTTGGCCCCCATTAAGGCTGGTGCTTCTCCTCGAGTATTTAGCAGCTTGGGTTTCGGCACAACTCATTATTTGTGATAAATTAGCGGGTGATTACGGTGATAAACTCTCATTTGTAAACGAATGGGGTGCACCTGTCAACAACACTCATTTGCTAATAACGACCCTCCTCTGAATAAATAACGACCCGGCTAATCTGGCTCCACTCCTTTACCTTCTGGATTGTATTATTGTGCCCGCTTCCTTTCGGCGGGCAGATTGATTCCTCCCTTCAAAGCACCTTTGTTGTCGTGCCAACCCTCTGTGTACAGCTGGTTGTAATGTCCACCAGGTGATCAGGGGTAAAAATACATTACGTGTTACTTTTTTACTGCCTGGCTGGCACAGATTCCCCAAACATAAATGGAATAGAAAGGGGCCATTCCAAATATCCTCTCTATATATATATGTATATATAGCGGGCCCTAAAGGTTAGAGTAGCACACTTGTGTGACTGACTTGTTGTCGTACAGAACTTGTAAGTCGCTTTGGATAAAAGCGTCAGCTAAATGACTAAATGTACAAATGTAAATATAAAGGTTGCTGGTTTGATCCCCATGTGACCGGCCAGGAGAAATCTGGCCGGGGAAGTGAATGAATGACGTTCTCCCGTCCCTCAATACCAACCGCTGAAGTACCCTTGAGCAAGGCACTTTTTAATCCCTATAACTGTTCCAGTGGAGCTCCATGGTGGCCCAACGGTGTCAGCCTGTGGTTGTACTGGGCAGCTCCTAGAGGTCAACAGTGTCAGGCTGTGGTTGTGCTGGGCAGCTCCCAGGGGTCAACAGTGTCAGACTGTGGTTGTGCTGGGCAGCTCCCAGTGGTCAACAGTGTCAGACTGTGGTTGTACTGGGCAGCTCCTAGTGGTCAACAGTGTCAGACTGTGGTTGTACTGGGCAGCTCCTAGTGGTCAACAGTGTCAGACTGTGGTTGTACTGGGTAGCTCCTAGTGGTCAACAGTGTCAGACTGTGGTTGTACTGGGCAGCTCCTTGTGGTCAACAGTGTCAGACTGTGGTTGTACTGGGCAGCTCCTAGTGGTCAACAGTGTGAGACTGTGGTTGTACTGGGCAGCTCATAGTGGTCAATAGTGTCAGTCTGTGGTTGTACTGGGCAGCTCCCAGTGGTCAACAGTGTCAGCCTGTGGTTGTACTGGGCAGCTCCTAGAGGTCAACAGTGTCAGGCTGTGGTTGTGCTGGGCAGCTCCCAGTGGTCAACAGTGTCAGACTGTGGTTGTACTGGGCAGCTCCTAGTGGTCAACAGTGTCAGACTGTGGTTGTACTGGGAAGCTCCCAGTGGTCAACAGTGTCAGACTGTGGTTGTGCTGGGCAGCTCCCAGTGGTCAACAGTATCAGACTGTAGTTGTACTGGGCAGCTCCTAGTGGTCAACAGCGTCAGACTGTGGTTGTACTGGGCAGCTCCTAGTGGTCAACAGTGTCAGACTGTGGTTGTACTGGGCAGCTCCTAGTGGTCAACAGTGTCAGACTGTGGTTGTACTGGGCAGCTCCTAGTGGTCAACAGTGTCAGACTGTGGTTGTACTGGGCAGCTCCTAGTGGTCAACAGTGTCAGACTGTGGTTGTACTGGGCAGCTCCTAGTGGTCAACAGTGTCAGACTGTGGTTGTACTGGGCAGCTCCTAGTGGTCAACAGTGTCAGTCTGTGGTTGTACTGGGCAGCTCCTAGTGGTCAACAGTGTCAGACTGTGGTTGTACTGGGAAGCTCCTAGTGGTCAACATAGTCAGACTGGTTGTACTGGGCAGCTCCCAGTGGTCAACAGCATCAGACTGTGGTTGTACTGGGCAGCTCCCAGTGGTCAACAGTGTCAGACTGGTTGTACTGGGCAGCTCCCAGTGGTCAACAGTGTCAGACTGGTTGTACTGGGCAGCTCCCAGTGGTCAACAGCATCAGACTGTGGTTGTACTGGGCAGCTCCCAGTGGTCAACAGTGTCAGACTGTGGTTGTACTGGGCAGCTCCCAGTGGTCAACAGTGTCAGACTGTGGTTGTACTGAGCAGCTCCTAGTGGTCAACAGTGTCAGACTGTGGTTGTACTGGGCAGCTCCTAGAGGTCAACAGTGTCAGACTGTGGTTGTACTGGGCAGCTCCTAGTGGTCAACAGTGTCAGACTGTGGTTGTACTGGGCAGCTCCTAGTGGTCAACAGTGTCAGACTGTGGTTGTACTGGGCAGCTCCTAGTGGTCAACAGCGTCAGACTGTGGTTGTACTGGGCAGCTCCCAGGTGTGAATGTGAAGTGAATGTGGGCATTCTGAAAAAGAGCATTCGTGCTCAAAGAACCTACCCTGGTAAATAAAGTAATACAAAAATAATAATAATAACACGTCAACATTATGCAACATGCTCGAGAGTCAGACAAGAAGATAGATACAAATGTCCTCTCTGCAAGCTAGCCTAGCTTAGCACAAATGAATGGAAGCTGATACGGACCAGCTAGCCTATAGCTGTTGGCCAAAACACCTCTCCCGGATATTTAGCTAGATAGGCTAGCTGATCCGTATCTGCTTCCATTCAATTGTGCTAAGCTAGGCTAGCTTGCAGCCAGATAGCCTTCTACTGAACGCACAAAGGGGAAATTGGTATCTATCTTCTTGTCTGACTCTGGAGAAGACGGTGAGTGCATTTCCCATACTGTTGGCGTGTTCCTTTAATAAGATGGCTGGCATAGAGCTTTGATCATGTAGTCACTGGAATGTCCATTAAAATGCCTAGTGGTCACATCAACATTCTCAGTCCACCAAACTCAGTGCCATTGATGTTACAACTAACCAACCATGACAACATTATCAAGCATTTAGTGGCGTGGCGTCCAACGTATATACCAGCAAAATAACAATTCAAAAATGTATATTTGAATGGGAAATGCATTTATATAACGGCTTTTATCCAAAGCACTTTACAACTTGTGCCTCACCTCACATTCATCCATTCGTTCCACACATTCACACACCGATGGTGGAGGCGACCATGCAAGGTGCCAGCTTGTTAATTGGGAGCAGTTAGGGGTTAAGTGTCTTGCTCAAGGACACTTCGACACATATGGGAGGAGCCGGAATTGAGCCGGGAACCTTCTGATTACCAAACGACCACTCTACCACGACCGTTGCCCCATTCTATCAATTTCTATGGATTCCCCCATTTTCCAGTATGTACTGTATGTCTTCAGCTTTTTATACTGGTGCGCTTGAAATAGAAAATGTGAAAACATATCTGTACAATCTATGTTATGAGATCAGACATTTGGTGAACCAAACACTCTAATGATGATGTCACAATGACTCCTGGACATTGAATGCTACAGTATAGTGGGATCTGTGACAACGAATTAAAATACATAATACATACATTTAAGAAATTATTCAAATATAAGGTGATACATGAATATAAAACCTTATTATAATCCAAATTATACTTTATTATAACATAACTGTATTCAAAATCATGACAAGAAAAAAGAAAAATGTGTATATGTGTATTACTGTATAAACTGTACATTAAAACTATGAAACGTTCGTAACCTTTTGTTTTTGTTTTTGCTAAATTGAAATGATGGATTATGTTAAAAAATATATTAAAAAACTGAATTAAATATATAAAAAGCTGAATTATGTTTTAAAAATATATATATAAATATATATTTTTGGAATAATCTTTTTTCCCCCTTCTTTTTTTCCCGTTTTTCTCCCATCCCAATGTTAGTCGTTATGCCAATTCCCAATCCCCTTCCTGGCCATTGCGCACTCTACCCCCTACCGTCGGTCTGGGAGGGCGGAGACTATCACATGCTTCCTCCGACACATGTGTACCCAGCCCACCGCTTCTTTTCACCTGGCAGCAGTGACTCTCACTGGGAGAGTGTAACGTGTGGAAGGTCACACTACCTCTCCTAGATCCTTCCCTCGCTGTGCAGGCGCCCCGACCGAACTGTAGGAGTCGCTGTTTACCACGACCAGGACCCACCCTCGCCGGGTTTCCCACCCGCTAACACTGCCAATTGTGTCAGTATGGACGGTCGGCCAACCCGGAAGCACCACAGCCGGATTCGATCCCACTGTCTCTGTGGTGGTAGACAGACGCTTAGTCCGCTGTGCTACCCGGCCGCCCTTAAAAATCGTTTTTTTTATTAATAATGTAATGTAAAAAGGGTAGGCAATATAAGCCCCGGCTTCAGCCTACACCTTTTCTCGTTTTTTTTTATTTTTATTTTTTATAAATGTCCTACTACTGTCCATTGCTTTGTAAAAGAAGATTGAAATAAAATCATTCATTCATTGAATTCGAAGACTGAATTGTGAGAGAAAGCGGTCAAAAAGAAAAATAAATACATAAACTAAACGGTTAAAGTCAACATACGCCGTGGTATTAGTGGGTAATGTCTGACCACAGCAACATCACATCCCTCATACCCATGCAAAGCCGAAGCGTAAATTAACGACGGTTAACGGCTTCTTATATCACTCTACACACAGGGCCGGCGTGGAGGGAACAGAGCACAGAGCCCGAACGCATAGAAGGGCCCTTTCCTAGTGTGATGTGGCCGTTCCGTTCGGCGGACGGCTGCCACATAGAATCTCTAGATCATGTCGTCGTGGGAATAATAAGCAGTGGGGACAGTGTGGACAGTGCATGAGACTCTGAAAGTTGAAACGTTCAGTAGTGCGACTGTGCCACCGGAATGCTCGTTCAAATTCACGCATTCGCCATGGTGGCAACGCACCGACTCTCTGAGCCTCGTGCGCCAGAACCCCGA
This sequence comes from Notolepis coatsorum, assembly GCF_963971535.1. Taxonomy (NCBI): domain Eukaryota; kingdom Metazoa; phylum Chordata; class Actinopteri; order Aulopiformes; family Paralepididae; genus Notolepis; species Notolepis coatsorum. The sequence goes on from NC_140176.1 coordinate 10,094,474, forward strand.
CGGCGATTTTCATAAACGACATTATCAAAAGTCATAGGCGTACCAGCCGAATAACCGTTCAAGAATATCGATTTTTATTTAATTTTTTTTTATCCACTTTTTCTCCCATTTTCTATATTTTTCTCCCATCCCAATTTCGTATCATCCAATTCAACCCTCCCCTGTCACGAACGCTGTTTCTTGCCTCCCACAAGCCGGCTGCAATGTGGACTAAGTCATACATAGCACAAGTCCCTTCCGGTACTTGAGGTAACAGCAGTCGCATCTTTTCACCTGCGCAGCTCGATCTCTCAGTGGCGAGGAGTAACGCGTGGGAGGCTCACGCTGCCCCCGACACTTCCTGATTCTACTGCGCAGGCGCACCAACCGACCTGTAGGAGTCGCTGTCCACAACGCCCGATCCCCACCCATCAGTTTCCCACCCCCTAATACGGCCAATGTGTATTAGTATGAACGACCAGCTAAACTGAAAGCAATGTGGAGCGCTGGGCTCGAACAGGCAAGCCCAGCGTCTCCGTCATTCGTGGCGAGTGCCTTGCCCACTACGCCACGTAGCCCCGTTCAAGAATATCGATATGAATGGGAACAGTCGTTCATTCTATGAGTTCAATTTCTATGGCACAAAGGGAGGGAGGGAGTGACTAGTTAACCATTAAAAGATACTGCCCTCCGTCACACAAAGGGTTTATCGTAACACAAGACAAGAGGGTGTGTGACCTTCAGCCATTAAACAGTCCTGTTAATTGACTAATAATAAAATGTTTTTATTGTGCAAAAAAAAGCCCTTTAGTGTAATTGAATTTCACTCCGCTTCTCTCTCCTTCCTCTTCCTCTTCTTTATTTTTTGTGCTGAGGTTGTAAAACATGGCTGTTAACAGCAATAATGAGGAAGAGCCTCTAGGAGGAAGGGTCCCCATGACTGCTCCTCTACCTCCGTCCCTACACCCCCCCCCCCCACCCCTCCCCCCACGCTCTCCTCCCTGCTAACTTTACATTTAAACCACTCTCATTAGACGGGAGATTACATCGCTGAAGCCTATTGGTCCTCATTAGTGCCTAGTGATCCTTGCCTGGGCCCGTGTTCCTAACATCTTTTAATTAGCACTCTGGAAATCTAATCAATGTAATAACTCGTATTAATCTCCTCTTTTGCACTTTATTTCCTCCCGCTCCTTTGTGCCCAGCGTGGGTCCCTGGCTCTGGGCCTCATGGAGGCTGATGCAGCAAGTTCTGAAGAGCCCGCCGGGCTGGATCCTGTGATCTAACCCCATCAAACAAATGTTGATGTTGACATTTCGAAAAGTGCTGTGGATGGAATTCAAGCGCGTACCTACCTACGCTAGCCGTCGTAGAGGAGGGTGTGTGGGCCATGTCGGTGAATAACCTCAAAGTAGGGATGGCTGATATTATCGGCCGATATTGGCATAAAAATGTGATATCGGAAAATATCTGTATCGGTTTAAAAAAAAAAATTTAATTCTTTAATTTTTTTTTTACATTTATTTAACCTTTATTTACTCAGGCAAGCAAGTAAGAACAAATTATTATTTTATTTATTGTCAAAGTATGCATAATGTTGTGTTAAATACACGACAAGAGATATGTAATGTTAATTACCTAAGATTATTCAGTTTTTTTGGGGGGGAGACCCTGCATATATCGGTATCGGTTAATATCGGTATCGGAAATTAAGAGTTGGAAAATATCGGTATATCGCTATCGGTAAAAAAGCCAATATCGAGCATCCCTACCTCAAAGCCTCAGTGTGTGTCTCCTCTGAAAACCAGGCCAGATGCAGACTAAAACAACATATCTGTATTGAAGAATTTCTCAGAAAAACTACAAATCTGATGCCATGTGTAACACATCACTGATCTGATATCAACAGCCACGTGTAACACGTTATTGATCTGATATCAACAGCCATGTGTAACATGTTATTGATCTGATATCAGCAGCCACGTGTAACACGTCACTTGAGTCTCTGCAACGTTGGCTGTAGAAATGGTCATGTATGTCAATCATTCTCAGTCCAATAACTCCAAACTAATGATAATACTGTTCAGTTAACCTCTTAAGCCCTAGCCATATTTTCAGAAGATTCGTCCAAATGTACATACCCATGTAAATGGAAGATTGCTCCACTTCTACAAGGTCCATTTGCATGTTCCTGGTATCTAGGGACATCTATGGACCTCAGGGAATGTATTCCCAGTGTCAGAAATATTGTGTCTGTTACTATGCTTGAGTAAATTGTAATGAACCATTCAATTGTTTTTTTCATCTTTGACGGTGAATAACACCATGCTAACATTGACCAGATGTGAAAAATGTATTCAGCACCTTCTTGAGATCAAGTGTACAAAGAATGAATAAAGGGCAGATGATTTACAAGGGGTTTTGTAGATACAGTACTGAATTTTGCCATCCGGACACATGCAATTTGAAATTTGATTATAGAATAATATCAGGCCTATAAATGACCTTATTATGGCCAAGTCATACATCTATGGATCGGGCCAAATCTCCTCATTCCAATGGCAGAGTTCAATCTGGATTTAGTACCACCAGGTGCCCATAACAGGGCAGAAATGACTGTAAGTACAGTTTTTATAATGTAAATTGCTACGCAATTTTTTCTAGACGTTCACAGAAAGGTAAAGAAACAAACTACGTTCTATTTTATGGCAATAGCGTTCAGGTTTGTTTGACCCGTTTGACATAATCATGAAAAATAACGTTGAAAGATTATTTCACGCCAGTGAGTATGGTCACCAGTCTGGGACATTGAATCCTTGTTAATCACAGCACCATGAAATGATGTAGATGAAAAAATGTTCTTATAGGTACTCCTACCTTTTCATTTCATTGAGCTGTAATTAACACAACGCAAGGATTCAATGTCCCTGATGTCATCACTGGTGGCCATATTCAAACTCAATAACTCAATAACCCTCAATAACTGTCAAACTAAATGAGCTGAACTGTTTAAAGGTGTTGGATGTGTGTGAGATTATGTGCAAAATAAATCAGCATTGTTTTTTGCTGAAGTGCCCCTTTAATAAGTGAATGGATCGGATTGGCACTCTATCGGCCCAAACTCGGAGTTTAGGTATCGGTGGTGGTGAAGACGTGGTTTAGGTGCTTCTCTTAACCCTTTCACTGCCGCACTACCAAACGGTTAACCCTTTCACTGCGACAATACACACCGAAGGTTAACCCTTTCACTGCCACACAACAGCAGGTTAACCCTTTCACTGCCACACTACGGTAACCGTCGGCAGTGAAGGGTTAACCTTCTGTAGTGTGGCAGTGAAAGGGTTAGTGGCCGGCAGAAGCCAGTATATGTTTATTTTTCTTTGAATGGGCCAATTAAAAACTCCAGTCCCACACTGCTATAGGCCCGTGGTGTGATGCGATGTGAAAGCCAAGGCTTGGGCGTATAGGACGGCCATTTTGTGTCTGAGACGGATGCGTGGTTTCATTGGGTGTCAGTTTGGCTCCGCGTCAGAGTCGGTGGTGAACAAGTCGCGCTGCAGGTCTCATTACAACACATTCCCTTCAACGGCCTTCAGGCAAACAGAGACCCCAGAGACCCGCGTACAGGAAGGAGACGCTGTCTAACAACACTAGAGCACTGTACACCCTTAGAGAAGCAGGTTCAACCGCGTGTCTTCAGAGGGGAACCATTTTAAATATCTATGAAGAAACCTTTTCCCTATAAGTGTAGTCGTGTACGTCCCTCTAGGTATGTCCCCTTAAAAGCAAGGACCTCGTAAAGCCCCTTTACATTCTAGGATGACAATTACGAATATAACTTACACTACAAATAGATTAAAATGCATGGTCTTTGCTGTGTTTATAGTTATTGTTGTGATGGGGATAGAGGCGTTCAATAAACACAACATAAAACAGATTTTAAAGGCACATTACGTAGTTTCAGTCGCTAGAGCACGCAGCACCAAAACCATCCGGTGTTTACATAGAAATGCTGCACCATTTGAACGTAGTTTGATTGATTGATTGATTGATTGAAAACTTTATTAACAGATTGCAGAATGGGTACAGTACAGTACAGCTCAATACATACAATTGTTAAGGGGATGCAGACCAGAGAAAGACTTTCGTCTTGTTTACATCAGGGTCCCCCATTTTCAATTCATCGTGTGTGTGTGAGATTATGTGCAAAATAAATCAGCATTGTTTTTTGCTGAAGTGCCCCTTTAATAAGTGAATGGATCGGATTGGCACTCTATCGGCCCAAACTCGGAGTTTAGGTATCGGTGGTGGTGAAGACGTGGTTTAGGTGCTTCTCTTAACCCTTTCACTGCCGCACTACCAAACGGTCAACCCTTTCGTTCAGATCAGTTCAGATCAAACTGTCAAGGCATGACACACCACACACACACTAGTGGCTCATAAAGACACTGACACACTTCTAGTGGCTCATAAAGACACCACCACACACTTCTAGTGGCTCATAAAGACACCACCACACACCTCTAGTGGCTCATAAAGACACTGACATACTTCTAGTGGCTCATAAAGACACCACCACACACCTCTAGTGGCTCATAAAGACACTGACATACTTCTAGTGGCTCATAAAGACACCACCACACACCTCTAGTGGCTCATAAAGACACCACCACACACCTCTAGTGGCTCATAAAGACACCACCACACACTTCTAGTGGCTCATAAAGACACCACCACACACTTCTAGTGGCTCATAAAGACACCACCACACACTTCTAGTGGCTCATAAAGACACCACCACACACCTCTAGTGGCTCATAAAGACACCACCACACACTTCTAGTGGCTCATAAAGACACCACCACACACTTCTAGTGGCTCATAAAGACACCACCACACACCTCTAGTGGCTCATAAAGACACCACCACACACCTCTAGTGGCTCATAAAGACACTGACACACTTCTAGTGGCTCATAAAGACACTGACACACTTCTAGTGGCTCATAAAGACACCACCACACACCTCTAGTGGCTCATAAAGACACCACCACACACCTCTAGTGGCTCATAAAGACACCACACACCTCTAGTGGCTCATAAAGACACCACCACACACCTCTAGTGGCTCATAAAGACACTGACACACACCTCTAGTGGCTCATAAAGACACCACCACACACCTCTAGTGGCTCATAAAGACACCACCACACACCTCTAGTGGCTCATAAAGACACCACCACACACTTCTAGTGGCTCATAAAGACACTGACACACTTCTAGTGGCTCATAAAGACACTGACACACTTCTAGTGGCTCATAAAGACACAGACACACACCTCTAGTGGCTCATAAAGACATTGACACACTTCTAGTGGCTCATAAAGACACTGACACACCTCTAGTGGCTCATAAAGACACTGACACACTTCTAGTGGCTCATAAAGACACTGACACACACTTCTAGTGGTCATAAAGACACCAACACACCCTTCTAGTGGCTCATAAAGACACCACCACACACCTCTAGTGGCTCATAAAGACACCACCACACACCTCTAGTGGCTCATAAAGACACTGACACACCTCTAGTGGCTCATAAAGACACTGACACACTTCTAGTGGCTCATAAAGACACAGACACACTTCTAGTGGGTCATGAAGACACAGACACACACTTGTAATGGGTCATACGTGATGATTGAGAGGGAATGTTTGTACGAGTCTATACATTGTTTTGTTTTTTAGGATAATTATTCTCATTATGCCTTTAATCTTTTCATAATTACATGTTTATGTAGGTGGCGTTATTCGGTAACTTCCTGTGAACGCAGTTGGCCTTTATATTTTAACCCCTTTTATTAAAGACCCAATCAGGTTTTTTATTTATCATTTAAATGTTGGTTTTATCAGTAGATGGAAAGATTTGAACATTGTAAATCATATATATATATATACATACTTGTAAATACATACATAAATACACACACACACACACACACACACACACACACACACACACACACACACACACACACACACACACACACACACACACACACAAGCCCAATAACGAGCCTAGTCAGGGATCCTGATTGTGGTTTGAATATTCAGGGCCAGGCGTACAGTAGGAGGAAGGAAGGAGGGAATGAGGTTGACTTTATTAGCTGCTCCCTGGGCGTCTTCTAAATGCTCTTGTTTGCTCAACACAATATAAACAGATGCTCCTCTCTCTGTGGGATGATCTGGTTCTCCAGGTGCTCAGTACAGGGCCTACCATCCACACGCATGTATACATACAGACATATATACATACATACATATATATACACATACATACATACATACATACATACATACATACATACATACATACATACATACATACATACATACATACATACATACATACATACATACATACATACATACATACATACATACATACATACATACATACATACATACATACATACATACATTACATTACATACATATATTTGTACATTCATAAATGTCCGGAAAGCACGGTGGCACAGTAGTTAGCACTCACTAACAGTTGGGTGGGAACTCAACTGAGGTCTTTCTGTGTTGAGTTTGCATGTTCTCCCCATTTGCACATAGGTTTCACAAATGTTTGAATGGGTTAAATGCAGAGGACAAATTCCTGGTCTATATAAAGATGTACTTGGCAAACAAAGAGATTATAATTCTAATGCACACCCTGCTCATGTAGACTGCATCGCTATATCACTTTAACACAATCAGTACCAAGTACTGATGAACTATATCACTTTAAAACAATCAGTACCAATTATTGAACAATATCACTTTAACACAATCAATACCAAGTACTGAACTATATCACTTTAACACAATCAGTACCAGGTACTGAACTATATCACTTTAACACAATCAGTACCAAGTACTGAACTACATCACTTTAACACAATCAGTACCAAGTACTGAACTATATCACTTTAACACAATCAGTACCAAGTACTGAACTATTTCACTTTAACACAATCAGTACCAAGTAATGAACTATATCACTTTAACACAATCAATACCAAGTACTGAACTATTTCACTTTAACACAATCAATACCAAGTACTGAACGTTTAGTGTTTGCTGATACAGAGTACCGATACAAACCATCAGTTTTACTGTACAGTATGGACTTAGACCATTTGTTTGGGGCCATTGGACAGAAGTGATTGAGGTATAGACTACGTTCACACTGCAAGCTCTAGTGCTCAATTCTGATTCATTGCTCAGATTATAATTTTTTTTATGTGGCCAACGTCAGAATCCAGTGTCATACTCCTGAATTGACCTGCATACACAAATGGACAATAATGATGATGGACGTAAACATGGAGGACACTGAAGTCACAGTGTATGGTTTAATTTACAAGTGGAATGCCGTTAATAAAAACAAATCAGACCTGTATCTGATTTAGGACCACATACTGTATGAAAGGAAATTGAAATTGAAAAGATCTGATTCCATGTGATTTGTGCTGTCCACACGAAGGTTTTGCTCATCATATGTGACTCAGATCTGGGGGTGACTCAGTGTGAACAGCACAAATCACATGGAATCTGATCTTTTCATCCTGATTTCGGCCATGTGGTCCTAAATCAGATACAGGTCCAGATCTTTTGCAATGTGACCTCAGTCTGAGCAGCCATGCGACTTTCTTTGCGACTTTTTACTCTAGGTTTACATTTGTCACAATTTTACGTCAATCTTTGTTATTGTTCATTTGCGCATATGGGTCAGTTCAGGAGCGTGACCAGTTCACACTGGAATCTGATATTTAAAAAATAATGTGAGCAGCCAAACAAAAGAAAATCTGATTTGAGCAATAAATCAGAATTGAGCACTAAGGCTCAAGGTGAACATAGCAAAAGTGGCTATGGTGAAAATATCAGATTCCATCTGTGCTGTTCACACGATTGTGAAGAAAGCAGATCTGAGTCGCATTATATGCAAGTCTGCAGTAGATATCCTACAAAAATGTTCTACATGTTGAAAATGTAGAGAATCGAAGTGGCTTTACACATGGCTCTTGGTATTGGGATAATATACTGTAAGGGAAATTCTTCCAATGCTTAAAGGAACACGTCAACATTTGGGGAAATTAGCTTACCATCCAGAGAGAGACAAGAAGATAGATACCAGTTTCCTCTCTGTGCGTTCAGTAGAAAGCTATCTGGCTGCACTTTAGCCTAGTTTAGCACAATGAATGGAAGCGGACAGTGCCGGTTAGCCTAGGAATTGTCCAACTAACACCTCTCCCGAAGGTTAACTGGCACTGTCCGCTTCCATTCATTGTGCTAAGCTAGGCTAACATGCAGCCAGATAGCTTTCTACTGAACGCACAGAGAGGAAACTGGTATCTATCTTCTTGTCTCACTCTGGAGAAGACGGTAAGCTAATTTCCCCAAATGTTAGCGTGTTCCTTTAAACGCTATTTTAGCCTGGAATGCTAAATGCCTGAAACCAGTATCTGTAGTAACTATAGCTCCAGTACATACAGCATGAAGATACATAATATACATATAGAAAATATGTTGTAATTAAAAATGAGTATTTTACTGAACCTTATATAATGTTAAACTTAAAAAGAGAAGACGGAGGTCTCTGTGTGCCCAGTTGAGGTCTGGCACCCTGCCATTGGCTGTGGAAGTGGGTAGATTCCAAGGTAAACCTGAGGAGGAGCGGTTGTGTGTTCTATGTGATCTGGGAGTGGTGGAGGATGAATATCATTTAGTTTTTTATTGCCCTTTGTACACCGATTTGAGGAGGGATTTATTTGAGAAAATTGTAAATCCGGATTTGTTTTGGCAGTCTGAGAGTTGTATGTTGAGTTGTTTTTTTGTGGAGGACATCTTCAGTTTTGCAGGATTTTTGGAGAAAGCATGGCACTTGAGACAAAACACACTATATCCTATATAATTGTATATGAATTCCTCTTGATTCTTTGTTTACATACATTGCTTACAGCTTGTGTTATATTACGTTTTATTGTATTTTCTTTTTTTTGTGGCCATCTTGGTCTATATGTCATAATTTGTCAAGTAATTTGTCAAGTATGCTATTATATACTTATAGTTTATGTGTCTTGTAAGCCCATATGGGCTGGGCATACACCTGTATGTAAGACACGAAAATAAAAAAACATCAAATCAAATCATATGATTTTGTTGATACATAATATACAGTAGATACTAAACACTTCTTTCGGCTGCTCCCGTTAGGGGTTGCCACCACGGATCCAGGGCCGCGGGAAGTCCGCGGGAAGTGGGGGTGCTGAGATATTGATCGTTTTTGATTAAAGAAAATTTTTATTTTATATCATTTTTTTTTATATAAAATATATATATTATATAATTATACTTGTAGTTGTATTGTCTGCGAGACATCGCCACCACGCAACAAGTCAAAATGCTCGCTATCTGCAAACAGCTCCACTGTCTGTGTGTATACTCTGCTTTGGTCAAATCACATTCAGCGTGGGTGGGGCCTGAGAGTGCTGGTGCTGACGTTCTGCAGATGGATACTATTGAGTCAGAGCGTTCAACAGGGTCTGAAACGTGTTATGAGGGGGTGCTGAGATAAGTGATATAATAATAACGTCATAGGTTTACCACTCTGGTAAACCAACACTCTCGTTCACTAGAGGCCGCGCTCTCACGCTCAGCTCTGCGGAGCGTGCGAGACAAACAAAATGTAACCGTTTTGATGCACACATCACAGCCCAGCTTACCCCACCTGTTGCGCCCTCCCTCTGCAATTCGTTCCCCGCATACATGATCGCCGACATGCAAAAGGTCTTCGACCACCCTCCCGGGGGCTCGGATAGTTCTGCTGGCTTGTTCACGCCAGGGAAACCGCAGATATATATTCCTTTACTGCGAATTCAGCGTCCCAAAACGATTCCAGGCTGCGTCTATTTTTTTTACCAACGGATTTCCAGTTCCGCGTTGACGCTTCCAGGCCGCGTCTATTCGAATCCCAACCGGTTCATGCGTCGGCTACACACTGCTTTAATAACACTGCATTATCGAGACAGCGCCCCTATGACGATCTGGCAATGAATTCCAAGAGTAGGGTAAATCTGCAGTGCCGCTCCGCTCTGTGACATTGAGTAGCCTCAGTTACAATGGAATAAAAGCCAAAACAACCTTGCAGTTGCAGTTACACTCCCCGCCAGCAGGGGGTGCTGCAGCCCCCGCCGCACCCCCAGTTGCCGCGTCCCTGCACGGATCATCAGATTTGTATGAAACCAGAGGAAACCCACGCAAGCAATGGGGAGAACATGCAAACACAGAAAGCCCCCCTCCCCACCAGGGTTCGAACACACGACCTCCTTGCTATGAGGCAACAGCGCTAGCCACTGTGCCACCCCGCCACACCAACATAAAATACAAAATGCTAATTCGTACACATTCATCATTGCATTCATTCACACAAGACTCGTGAGTCGCCACACATGAAATTGAGCTGCCGCATAAGAGCAAACCTCGCCCTCTCTCAGCGACACAATTTCACTCCTATTAAGAAAAATCTGCATTTAGGAGGCAGCAATGCTATCAGTCGAAATTAATCTGCTTTGACTGAACCCTAATGTGACCGCAGTCATCGAGTAATTATTGTCTAGATGGCTGTGCACCAGCCTTATAAACCACCGTCCCCGTCATCCCACCTCCGCCCCCACCCCCCCCCCTTCTCCCCCCCCGCTCACTCCACCCCCCCCCCCCCCCCCCCGCCCACTCCACCCCCCCCCAGACGGGGCTGGTCCCGGAGAGTGAACCCCTGGTTACGGTGCGTGATGCTTGTCATTTAGCGCTTGATCAGCGAGCTGTGATTAGCCTGACCCTGTATTACTGTGATTAACGTCCACCCATTGGACGACTGTCCTATTGTCATCAGACATGCCATCTGAGATCTGTAAGCTCCGGGATTGGGGGGTAGTGCGTGTGCGTGTGTGTGTGTGTGTGTGTGTGTGTGTGTGTGTGTGTGTGTGTGTGTGTGTGTGTGTGTGTGTGTGTGTGTGCGTGCGTGCGTGTGTGTGTATGTGGTGGGGGGGGGGGGGGGGGCAGTGGGAGAAGGTGGTACCAGATAAATGCCCACCCCAGTAACTGCTGCTTCGCTCATACGCACGCACGCACACACACACACACACACACACACACACACACACACACACACACACACACACACACACACACACACACACACACACACACACACACACACACACACACACACACACACACACACACACGCACTGCCCCCAATCCCAGAGTTTACAGATCTCAGATGGCATGTCTGATGACAATAGGTCAGTCGTCCAATTTACAGTAACCCACACACTATACCTCCTCTTGGGATCGCATGTTGTCGTACAGTATTTGACATAGTTTTGGGGGGCCTTGTGTGTGTGTGTCATCATCATCATCATAATCATATAATCCTCATCCCTCCTCAATCCCTATAGCTGTCCTCCTCGTTCTTCTGCTCTGCACCTCCTGGCCAATGAGGGCGATTTGACCGCGTCTGATTATATAGCCAGGAAGGGAGTCCAGTAGAACATGATGTGTGTCTTCCTTCCCGGGACGTCAGATTGGATCTCAGCGAGGCGAGTGGAGGGGCGGAAAGGAGAGCTGACCACTGCCTCGTGTCCTCAGACAAACGTCCGATTATAACGGGGAGAACCCCTTTGAGATGAAGGGGGAGAGATGGAGAGAGAGGGTTGGCGAGAGAGAGAGTGAAGAGGAAGAGATGGTCAGAGGGAACGATGGGTCCCGCTGTACGTATGTCAACAGAGAACCGGAGTAGCGGGCGGCTAGGTGGTGTAGTGGGCAAGGCACTCGCCACCAATGTGGAGACGCTGGGTTCGCCTGTTCGAGCCCAGCGCTCCACATTGCTTTCAGTTTAGCTGGTCGTTCATACTAATACACATTGGCCGTATTACGGGGAGGGAAACTGAAGGGTGGGGATCGGGCGTTGTGGACAGCGACTCCTACAGGTCGGTTGGTGCGCCTGCACAGTAGAATCAGGAAGTGTCGGGGGCAGCGTGAGCCTCCCACGCGTTACTCCTCGCCACTGAGAGATCGAGCTGCGCAGGTGAAAAGATGCGACTGCTGTTACCTCAAGTACCGGAGGGGACTTGTGCCATGTATGACTTAGTCCACATTGCAGCCGGCTTGTGGGAGGCAAGAAACAGCGTTCGTGACAGGGGAGGGTTGAATTGGATGATACGAAATTGGGATGGGAGAAAATATAGAAAATGGGAGAAAAAGTGTATAAAAAAAAAGAGAACCGGAGTAGCTAGAGAATGTCTAGTAACAAAAACAGGCCCTCGTGTGTGTGAGCTGAGATGGTAACGTTTTCAATACATGATGATGTTCCGTGTGTTTGAGCTCCGACAGAAACGGATTCAAAGGCTTTGCGTTCAGCGTCAGACTTATTACAAGCAACCAAATCTCTACCATGGATGTTTTTTTATTTTTTATTATTAAGCATTTTGTGAAGCCGGTGGCGAAATGTTCCATTCCAAAGTAGGCTACCACAGACCAAAGGACGTTTGTGTACAATGTAAATATATGAGTTAACCCTTTCACTGCCACACTACCAAAGGGTTAACCCTTTCTTTCACTGGGACGATACAGAAGGTTAATTCTTTCACTGCCACACGACAAAGGGTTAACGCTTTCACCACCACACGACAGAAGGTTAACCCTTTCACTGCCACACTACAGAATGTTAACCCTTTCACTGCCACACAACAAATGGTTAACCCTTTCACTACCACACTACAGAAGGTTAACCCTTTCACTACCACACTACAGACGGGTAACCCTTTCACTACCACACTACAGACGGGTAACCCTTTTCACTGCCACACGACAAAGGGTTAACCCTTTCACTACCACACGGCAGAAGGTTAACCCTTCCACTGCCACACAACAAATGGTTAGCCCTTTCACTACCACACTACAGAAGGTTAACCCTTTCACTGCCACACTACAGAAGGTTAACCCGTTCACTGCCACACGACAAAGGGTTAACCCTTTCACTACCACACTGCAGAAGGTTAACCCTTTCACTACCACACTACAGAAGGTTAACCCTTTCACTACCACACTACAGACGGTTAACCGCACACTTTGTGCGCGCGATCCTCTCTCTGTGTGTGTGTGTGTGTGTGTGTGTGTGTTTCGCCCCGCTGTAATTAATCGCTTAAACTCGGACCCCCGTCTCGCGGCTCTGGTGCGAGCGCCCCGGTGGAAGGGAGTCAGTTTTGATTACAAAGTAAACGCGGGCGGCGGCAGACAGGAGAGGCTGCATGCTGATATGCATTCTATCAGCGTGATTTATGCAAATTATGCACATTATTCCCGCAGGAATCTCCGTTCTGAAACTGCCAGGATAAATTGCCGGAAATTAGCCATAAAATTCACTGTGCAGGGAGTGTGAGGTGAAGGCTGCCGACACAGAGCCAAGGACACGGGGCTGCCGTGGTTACGCATGGCCCGGTCCTGCCCCCCCCATCGCCCGCCCCATGCCTGGCATTCATGCCTGTTAAAGACCTCCACTCAGACAGATAGACTGAAGCCTCCAGTGTAGCGGCGGTCGTCACAGCACCCAGATCAGCCGTTACGCTAACGGCTACAGTTTTAGTAACAGGCTTAAATAGGACACAATAGGGGGGGGGGGGGGGGGGTCCCTACAAAAAAGTTGGTTGATTGGTTGGTTGTCCTCATCTAAATAATTTTTAACACTGATTACATTTTTTTTTTTTTATAAATCTGTATGTCTGTTTACAATAACAAAGCTGCCTTTTGTCACATCTGTGGACAATTCATCCTAATCTTCAGATTAGATTGTAATCAGAATCCTGCTTGACAATCAGGTAATGGATAGATAAACGGCAATATGTAAACAAGCGAGCAGACAATATTGCGTGCCACAGTAAACAGCCTCTCAGTCTCCTTTCTCTATTGGCCAGGCCACTCACTGGTCACATGACCTGTGTGTGTGTGTGCGTGCGTGCGTGCGTGCGTGTGTGTGTGTGTATGTGTGTGTGTGTGTGTGTGTGTGTGTGTGTGTGCGTGTGTGTGTGTGTGTGTGTGTGTGTGTGTGTGTGTGCGTGCGTGCGTGTGTGTGTGTGTGCATGTGTGTGTGTGAGTGTGTGATTCTGTCAGCCTCATGTCTTTATTCCAAGGCAGAAGCTTGTGTTAATGAATATCTGAGGGATGAATTCCACCTTGGCTTATCTTTAATGGACCCTGAGAGGGTCAGCACTTGCATGTTGATCAGGCTGGATGATGTCACACGCACACGCACACACACACACACACACACACACACACACACACACACACACACACACACACACACACACACAAACGAGGTACACACACACACACACACACACACACACACACACACACACACACACACACAAACGAGGTACACACACACACACACAGAGATACAGAAATAATGTAATTTGATTTAAACCTCATTTCTATTGACTTAATAAAAAAATGGGTTCTATAAAAGTCTGTCTAAAAAGAAGTCTGTTCACTCTGTCGCCATATTTTGTTATGGGGACGAGACCTGACTCCTACTGTGTCTCGTTCATCGTCGTACGTATAATTGTTTTTCTTTCATATTTTAAAGTCACTGGTAAATTACTGACGACACAGAATTGTATTTTTATTTTACCTTTATTTTACCAGGTAGTCACTTGAGATCAAACATCTCTGTTTCGAGCAAGACCAAGAATGACACACGCATGCGCCATACAGCGGTTCCTGCCACGGAGTCCCTGGTTACCATGGCGACCGCGGAGTCCCTGGTTACCGTGGCAACCGCTCACCGCAAGTCCCCGGCAGAGGTCGTTATTAATTAAAACGTCTTTAAAAAACTCATTTCACCTCAAGGTGCCGTAAATTATCATTTCAACTCAACATGAAATCACATCACATTTAAATCATTTTGATCCGAACGGGGCAGATTTTGTTTATTTTGCAGCCGAGTGATTCTGTTGTCGCCACCATCTATTATTGTAACTGTAAACATTTAGCCTGAAACCGTTCTTTTTTGTACGGCCAGTATAGTTTTGAATAACTTTCAAAGCGTTTCAAGTTTCGACTGGAGCTGGAGTGCAGCGAGACAGAAGGTCAGTGATGGTAAATGGGTGTCTGTCTGGTCAGCATGTCCCAGCTGGACTCCATATTAGTGCTGTCTGTCTGGCGCTGTGCGCTGTCTGTCTGTGAGGGATATGATCCCAGGCCCATCCTGGGTCACAGCGGGCTCCTCCCCGCGCGGCCGGACCGCTCTCTAATCACCCTTAACCCGTTCACTGCCGCACAACGACGGGTTAACCCTTTCACTGCCGCACTACAGAAGGTTAACCCTTTACTATTACACGGTAGGGTTAACCTTCTTGTAGTGTGTCAGTGAAAGGGTTAAATGCCCAGTGAAATCAAAATAGATGTTTGTGTTCTTTTATCACACATGTCTTGCACTGATTGTTGTCACCTATACACCACTATTTGTCCCAATGACAAAAAGAAAATATTTTAGAGTTTGTCATTTCTTGGAAAACAATAAAAGAAAATGGTGATGAGTCATCCTGCACATGGGGGCGAATACTAATTTAGCATCCAATGAAATGCTTTCTAGCATGACATTTACAGCACATTGTAACTAAGCTAGCACTCTGCCTCTTTAACTAAATTGAAAATAATGTCAATGTTAGCTTGCTAGCTAACGTTACTAATGTCGCTTAATGTTGCTAACGTATGTTGCTAACATTAGCTTGCTAGCTAATGGGTTGACTGTAATGCACATTCAGCGCTATTGGCTACTGTAAACGCCAATCAATATCCATGACAAGTCCCTCCCTAGCTTCCCGTTTTTACAGGAAGTGCATAAGTAGGTGGAATCAAACAGCATTCTGCTATCCGTTTCATGGGTACTTTAAACTACACTGTTTGAACACTCACTTGGACCACAGCGGAAATAGGTCTCTCTGACAGTTTTTATATACTCAGAAGTTATGTACTATCGTATACATAACTTGTACTTTTATAGATTGTTTTGGTTGGTTGAATGCAAAGAAAAAGCTGTATATAAAAAAACAGAATTCAGTCCATTTCTATTCTAACCCTGTAGAGTTTTCCCCTGTGAGACAGTATTTAATTTTTTATTAAAAAAAAATGTATAAAGATAATCAATTACCAATAACCAAAATGTCTACACGTGACAAAGAAATTATGTCAAAACAAATGTAATCGGTCCAAGTCTGTTCACCGTAATCATATCTTTAATTTGTAACGAGAAAGTGGTTTACATTGAAATCACTCTATTATACGGCCCCTGTCTCTGTGAACTCAAATCCGGAGTGAATTATATTTTGTTGGAACAAACACCGCGAAGAGGGTCCTGAGCCCAGCGGTCAAGAGGGTCCTGAGCCCAGCGGTCAAGAGGGTCCTGAGCCCAGCGGTCAAGAGGGTCCTGAGCCCAGCGGTCAAGAGGGTCCTGAGCCCAGCGGTCAAGAGGGTCCTGAGCCCAGCGGTCAAGAGGGTCACGAGCCCAGCGGTCAGTTCCGTTTGGCGACAACACCACAAATCACTCTCTCGACTCTGGCGTGGCAGGTTGTAATCCCAGTGGGAATAAAAGAACATCGGATTATTGCACAGAGAAAACGCCATCGGTAAACAGGGATTAGGGGGTTTATGTTTAATCTGATTAATACGGAGGCGAGGCAGGATGTTGGGGAGATGTTACTCAATAATTGTGTTTGGGGACGGGAGGATAAAGACATTACTAGGTCATTGGTTTTACCCTGTTGGAGCTTCACCACATGTTTACCTGACCTCAAGGCTGCCGCAGGGAAAAAACATTCTTTCATTCTTTAATTCTTTCATTAGGCATTAAGGCGAGACAGCCTAGGTGCATATGCAAAGAAATAGCCTAGGTGAATAGGCAAATAGGCAAAAACAGGTGAATAGGTGAATATTATCTGAAATGAGAAATACAAATTATAATAATCTAACCCTAACTGGGGCGGCTGGGTGGCGCAGCGGACATTGCGCTCGTCACCAACGCACGAGACACCGGTATCGAATCCGGCTGTCGGCGTTGCCTCCGGCTTGGCCCGGCCGTCATACTAACTCAATTGGCAGAGTCAGCGGGTGGAAGTCGATGGGTGGTAATCTGGACGTTGTAAACAGCGACTCCTACAGGTCGGTTGGGGCGCCTGCACAGCAGAGACATGAAAATGGCGGGGGCAGTGTGAGCCTCCCACACGTTACTCCTCGCCAAATGAGAGTCCGCGCTGGCAGGTGAAAAGATGCGACTGGCTGCCTACACATGTATCGGAGGGGACATGCGATGGGCTTCTATCAAATCAAATCAAATCTAATTTATTTGTAAGGCCCGACAACACACGTTAATGTCCCCATGGGCCGTACACGTCTTCTTTAAACAAGTCAAGAAGAAACATAACAATAAGTCAATAACAGAACAAGAACACCATAAGGTCCAACAAATTTAAAATAAATGCAAATAAATGAAAAAATGCAAGCACTCCCAGACATACCCCACGCGAAGGTAAGGAAAAACTCACTAAAACCGAACAATAGGGAAAAATGCTCCACAGGCAGTGTGGAGGAGAGAAACCTTAGAAGGGCCATTCAAGGGGGGATCTCCCTTCTTAGATGTCGGTGATAGTAGTGTTGCAGACTAACAGTTGGTAAGCATGCACTCAAGTGTGTAGTGACATTTCATTGTATACTAGTATGCCGTGACAAATAAAACTCTTGACTTGACTTGACTTGACTTGAAACACAGATGAGTCACGTGCATGCAATAGCAACTGAACATTTTGAAAGATTAAAGATAGAGCTGATAGCGATAGCAACTGAACATTTTGAAAGATTAAAGATAGAGCTGATAGCGATAGCAACTGAACATTTTGAAAGATTAAAGATAGAGCTGATAGCGAATCTATTTGAGGCACAGGGGCGGCGCAAAGAGGGTCACATCCTCCCTACAACCGGCCAGTGGGGGGCACATGCGAGCAACGTTCAAGATTTAGCACGGCTAAATTGGGATGGGAGAAAAATTGAAAAAGAGGAGAAAAAGTGGATAAATTTTTTTTGTATAATAATCTAACCCTAACTAACCTTACTGTCATGCACTTGTACTAATATACTAACCTACACTGTAGCACTCAACACTTTGATGAACATTGTTACTCAGCTGATAGAGGTGTGCCCTTTCTTATGTCTTGTCGTACAGAACTCGCTTTGGATAAAAGCGTCAACTAAATGACTAAATGTAAATGTAAATAGGCAAAAAGAATATCGCCAGTAACAGAATCACCATCTAGATGATGCCAGATTACGTTGACACATAACACAATAAACTTTTTACAGAAGGGATTGTGGCTATATGTCTTTTTATCATCCTATAAATCAGGAAACAGTCTACAGTCATAAAAACATCTATTTTCGTAAAAAATAAGCAGGGTATAAATAGGAAGAAATGTGGAAAGTATGATGTGTGTAGGTGCTAGGGAAATGGATATTTCATCTCTTACGTGTAAGAAAAACACATTTTTGGGAAAATGCCCTCAAAGTTCTGTATTGTAAATGTGATTTATGGACACAATCAGACAAAATTAAGTAAAACAAACAACTAATTGTGTGTTTTCGATATTTTATTGACACTAGTTTGAAATAAGACATGTTAAGGAAGCAAAATATAAGAAAAATCTCAAAATAGATGTCTCGCCTTAAGTCAAACTGTTACACATATACAGTAAGCTTCATTGAGTCTCCTTATTATCTCAACAACATTGGTGTGTGTGTGTCTGTTAAATATCTATGCAATAGATAAGATGAAGTAATTGTCTTACAGAAAAGAGAAAGCATGACTCTATTAGTCAATCAGAAAAGCCCTCTGCTTTCCTTGGTGCTGCTGTGTTTTCTGTCCTCCATAATGCTATGTCTTACCCCAGTGGAACGGCCTCTTCTGGGCTCATGTGAATATCAGTAGGGGTTAAAGTTCAGCTAAGGTCATGGCATCGGATAATTAATAACATTGTAGGAAAAAGTTGCATTTGTCCTTCATTTCCCCAAAGCTGCTTGTTAGCATTACTAGAAACACATTGAAGCTAAACTAGCTAGTATAGCTCCATGGTTTCAACCTGGAATGCTAACAATGCTAACAATGCTATCTAACCATTTTATGAAAACTGAAGGCTGACGATAAGTACCTTTTCCCCCCACGATATTACCTAGTGAAGAAAGATTACCTTCTAAAATAAAACAAGGTTAAAGGAACATGCCAACATTTTGGGAAATAGCTTACCGTCTTCTCCAGAGAGAGACAAGAAGATAGATACCAGTTTCCTCTCTGTGCGTTCAGTAGAAAGCTATTCGGCTGCACGTTAGCCTAGCTTAGCACAATGAATGGAAGCAAACAGTACCGGTTAGCCTAGCTTAAACTTCGGGAGAGGTGTTGCCTAGGCTAACCGGTACTGTCTTGTTCCATTCATTGTGCTAAGCTAGGCTAACGTGCAGCCAGATAGCTTTCTACTGAACGCACAGAGAGGAAACTGGAGACTATCTTCTTGTCTCTCTGGAGCGAATACTGTATATGATTCCCATAATGTTGGCGTGTTCCTTTAAGGTATCCTTGTGTTCCCTTAGAGTTACCTACACTCTGGGTTGTTTAAACTACCGGTTGTAAAAATGGGCTTCTTCTGGTGGGTCCCCACATGATGACAACAGTAGTAATATATATGTTTCAGTGAGCCTGGGTCACATGACAACAGTAGTAATATGTTTGTGACATGTTTCAATGAGCCTGGATCACATGACAACAGTAATAATAGTTAGTGATATGTTTCAATGAGCCTGGGTCACATGACAACAGTAGTAATAGTTAGTGATATGTTTCAATGAGCCTGGGTCACATGACAACAGTAGTAATATGTTTGTGATATGTTTCAATGAGCCTGAGTCACATGACCCAGGAAAGGAAAATCTAATTCAGGTCCCTGATTTGAAAAGGTTAAGAAGCCATGCCCTGTATACATAATGTTACATCTAAAAAACATAACCTCACTTTGAAAAGCACACATTGGAAGAGGACCGTTACATGAGGACCGTTACATGTAATATTTTAACTCTTGTAATCATCATATTTGGCAACACTTTTCTTTGGGCGGCAATAATAATTATCACCTACTTAGAAAGTGATGAGGAACTATATGTCGACAAAGCAATAAGAACAAATAATGCAGTTTACTTTTAGAATTAGTGGTAACCATGGGGATTTGAGAGTCTAATGGTTAAATGGTTATTTACTAAATGTCTTCAATGGGAAGTGAAGTAGAAGCCATTCTGGAAGGATTTGCCTGCACTGAGACATGAGGTCTGATACTTGAGTAACTGGTGGTCAAGTGGGTGAAGAGCAGTGGCAGGAGTTTGTCCCTAGCAGGCAGGAGCCGGTGTACCTGAAGGAAACCCAACCAGTGTACCTGGAGGAAACCCAACCGGTGTACCTGGAGGAAACCCAACCGGTGTACCTGGGGGAAACCAACCGGTGTACCTGGAGGAAACCAACCGGTGTACCTGGAGGAAACCCAACCGGTGTACCTGGAGGAAACCAACCGGTGTACCTGGAGGAAACCAACCGGTGTACCTGAAGGAAACCCAACCGGTGTACCTGAAGGAAACCAACCGGTGTACCTGGAGGAAACCCAACCGGTGTACCTGGGGGAAACCCAACCGGTGTACCTGGAGGAAACCAACCGGTGTACCTGAAGGAAACCCAACCAGTGTACCTGGAGGAAACCCAACCAGTGTACCTGGAGGAAACCCAACCGGTGTACCTGAAGGAAACCCAACCGGTGTACCTGAAGGAAACCAACCGGTGTACCTGGAGGAAACCCAACCAGTGTACCTGGAGGAAACCCAACCGGTGTACCTGAAGGAAACCCAACCGGTGTACCTGAAGGAAACCCAACCAGTGTACCTGGAGGAAACCCAACCGGTGTACCTGGAGGAAACCAACCGGTGTACCTGAAGGAAACCCAACCGGTGTACCTGAAGGAAACCAACCGGTGTACCTGGAGGAAACCAACCGGTGTACCTGAAGGAAACCCAACCAGTGTACCTGGGGAAACCCAACCAGTGTACCTGGGGAAACCCAACCAGGGTACCTGAAGGAAACCCAACCGGTGTACCTGGGGGAAACCCAACCAGTGTACCTGAAGGAAACCCAACCGGTGTACCTGGGGGAAACCCAACCGGTGTACCTGAAGGAAACCCAACTGGTGTACCTGAAGGAAACCCAACCAGTGTACCTGGGGGAAACCCAACCGGTGTACCTGAAGGAAACCCAACCGGTGTACCTGAAGGAAACCCAACCAGTGTATCTGGGGAAAACCCAACCGGTGTACCTGAAGGAAACCCAACCGGTGTACCTGGGGGAAACCCAACCAGTGTACCTGGAGGAAACCCAACCGGTGTACCTGGGGGAAACCCAACCGGTGTACCTGGAGGAAACCCAACCAGTGTACCTGGAGGAAACCCAACCGGTGTACCTGAAGGAAACCCAACCGGTGTACCTGGAGGAAACCCAACCGGTGTACCTGGAGGAAACCCAACCGGGGTACCTGAAGGAAACCCAACCGGGGTACCTGAAGGAAACCCAACCAGTGTACCTGGGGGAAACCCAACCAGTGTACCTGGAGGAAACCCAACCGGTGTACCTGGAGGAAACCCAACCAGTGTACCTGAAGGAAACCCAACCGGTGTACCTGGAGGAAACCCAACCGGTGTACCTGAAGGAAACCCAAGCGGTGTACCTGAAGGAAACCAACCGGTGTACCTGGGGGAAACCCAACCAGTGTACCTGGAGGAAACCCAACCGGTGTACCTGGAGGAAACCCAACCAGTGTACCTGAAGGAAACCCAACCGGTGTACCTGGAGGAAACCCAACCGGTGTACCTGAAGGAAACCCAAGCGGTGTACCTGAAGGAAACCCAACCGGTGTACCTGGGGGAAACCCAACCAGTGTACCTGGGGGAAACCCAACCAGTGTACCTGGGGGAAACCCAACCAGTGTACCTGAAGGAAACCCAACCAGTGTACCTGAAGAAAACCCAACCAGTGTACCTGAAGGAAACCCAACCGGTGTACCTGCAGGAAACCAAACCGGTGTACCTGGAGGAAACCCAACCGGTGTACCTGAAGGAAACCCACATGAGAACATG
>NC_140176.1:10121771-10149271 GCF_963971535.1 Notolepis coatsorum
AGCGCGGTGGTGGCCGGTATCGACGCCGCCGAGATGGCCTGGCCCTGGTTGAGGTACGCCACCAGCCGCCTCATCTCCTCCAGGGCCTGCGCCTGCATGAGGATGTAGTTCTTGGCGAGCAGCAGCGTGGCGATCTTGGACAGCTTCCGCACCGACGGGCTGTGCGCGTACGGGATCACGGAGCGCAGCTCGTCCAGCGCGTCGTTCAGGTCGTGCATCCGCCGCCGCTCCCGCGCGTTGATGTTGAGCCGCAGCGTCTTCTGCTCTTTGCTCTTCTTGCCCCCCTGGATCGGCCCCGCGCTCACCGTCCGGCCGTCGGTCAGCAGCACCATCTCGCACCGTACAGGGCCGTCGCTGTCGTCGTCGGGGCTCTGCTCCCCGCCGCTGCTCTCCGCCGCCGAGGTCCGGTTGTGGTTGTTGTGGTTGTTGCCGCCGCCGCTCTCCCCCCCGTGCCCACCGCCGTGGCCGCCGTACTTTACGCACAGCGACCCGGTGGGCAGACCCAGAGGAGCGCCGCCGCGACCCCCGGATCCCGCCAGTCCTCCCGGCTGGATGGAGTCCGAGTCGGTCTGGTCGAAGCAGCTGATCGGTGACTCGTGGCGGTCCCTGGCGGGCAGCTCGACCCCGCCGCCGCCGCCGCCGCCGGCCGACGACGACCGACTCAAAAACGGGTCCATCTTCTTGTTGGACACGGCGCTGAGAGTTTTGTGAAAAATGTCTCCCGGCGGCGCGCCGCTCAAGTTCATCCTTCTCTCCATGGCCGTCCGTCTGGATGCCGCTGTATCGTTGTAGACTGTAGGCTGACGGAGAGTCCGGAGCAGCAGCCTGGTGGAGAATAAGTTTGATCTTCCTCCTCTCTCGCTCGGTGAGAGCGTTCAAGTTGGTCTCGTCAGCGGAGGTGCGGCGTAATAAAGTGCTGCTCTGTCTCTCTTTGCGCTTCTCTCTCTCTCTCTCTCTCTCTCTCTCTCTCTCTCTCTCTCTCTCTCTCTCTCTCTCTCTCTCTCTCTCTCTCTCTCTCTCTCTCTCTCTCTCTCTCTCTCTCTCTCTCACCTTCACCGTCAGATCTCCACAACGATCATCGTTATTACGCGCAGCGCGGAGCCGCCAGAGTCTTCTTTACATCATCACCTCGAGGCGGGTTATTAAAGAGGATCATGCGCCTATTGGGACGGAGGAGCGCGTCTCCCGTTTTTACCCAATCAGGTTATCGTTTTAATTAACGGGATTTTAAAAACGGTGACAATAAACACAATACCGCGCGTGTTCTCTGCTCTCGATCATCTCCCCACAGTCCACACGCGCGGCGCGCACAAGGTGTGTGTGATCAGAAAAGGCTCTTTATTATAAAAGGAGTCAATTATTCAGACAAATGCAGTGCACGCTTGATATGTTCCCAAAAACCCCCCCGGACCCCCGCTTCTCTCTTTCACTTGACGCGTGGCATTCTAGTCCTTTAATTGCTAAATAACTCCTTATTGACTATTGAGAACAATAGTCTATTGAGCACTTTTCACCATCCCCTACTTTAAGGGTGAACTAAATACCGGCGTGTATTTCCATGTCTCTAAAAGTGAGTTCCTATGTTTTTGCCAAATTTCGATAATTCCCATGTTCAATTAGTAAAATAACCCATTGTTGAATGCAGAACAAACAAATTGCGCCCAATGCTCTATAGGCGCTGTATAGACGTATACGTTCTTTTTCTTTTGTATTTGCTGATTGCATCTGATCTTAATTGAAAAGTGGAACCAGTGAGTTACTTTTATTTTGAAGTCTGCTCACACATAATTGATATCCTCTATATTATACTCTATCCAGCCCAGTGGGGTATATCTTCCCCATTCTGTTGAACTCCTCATTTCTTCAGATTCTGACAGTTTGTATCTTCTTTAGGCTAGAATTCTTTCTTGTGCTTATATTGCCACCTACTGGACTGTGGTGTGTAATGCATATGTTATGGAGACAGTAAATGCTATGAGGGAGACATGAGTTTCAGTAGTTTCTCTGTTGTTGTAGCTTACCGTCTTCTCCAGAGTCAGTCAAGAAGATATAGATACCAATTTCCAGCAAGCTAGCCTAGCTTAGCACAAATGAATAGAAGCGGATACGGACCACTAGCACTAGCCTACCACTAGAAATGTGTATATTGTCTGACTCTCGAGAAGAGAGGGTAAACACATTTCCAATAATGTTGGTGTGGTCCCTTCAGAGATGATTGAAGTAGGTTCCCGGTTTGATTCCCGCTCCTCCTGGGCAGCGTGTCGATGTGTCCTTGAGCAAGACACTTAACCCCTAACTGCTCCCGATGAGCAGGTCAGCACCTTGCATGGTTGCCTCCGCCGTCGGTGTGTGAATGTGTGAGTGAAGGAAATGTGAGGAACAAATTGTAATAGCGCTTTGGATAAAAGCGCTATATAAAAAAGCAGCCATTTACCATTTAGGCTATCACTACACCACCTGTTGTTGAAGTACCTACCTATCCATGGTGCTGAGACCTATCCATGGTGCTGAACCTGCTGCTGGTTTTGAATGGTAAATGGTAAATGGCTGCTTTTTTATATAGCACTTTTATCCAAAGCGCTTTACAATTTTGTTCCTCACATTTTACCCATTCACTCACACATTCACACACCGACGGCGGAGGCAACAATGCAAGGTGCTGACCTGCTCATCGGGATCAATTAGGGGTTAAGTGTCTTGCTCAAGGACACATCGACACATTGCCAGACGACCGCTCTACCTCCCGAGCCACTGTCGCGGTCGCCCCAGGCCTATACTGTAGTTACAACTTCAACACAACAGTAAA
Source organism: Notolepis coatsorum (assembly GCF_963971535.1). Lineage (NCBI taxonomy): Eukaryota > Metazoa > Chordata > Actinopteri > Aulopiformes > Paralepididae > Notolepis > Notolepis coatsorum. The sequence continues at coordinate 10,124,578 of NC_140176.1, forward strand.
AGAAACAAATCATAATTAGGCTAATCTTTTATTTTTTCAAATCAGTTTAATCAACTAAATAGAGGCATTTCACAGTATGTTTAGAATGCCAATTTCCCCCTCCATGTTGGAAGATACAAGGTTGCTATATCTTGATGAGAAATATATCAACAAAAGTCTAACCATTTATAATTTGATGTCTTAACCCTTTCACCAACCGTCTGTAGTGGGATAGTAAAGGGTTAACCTTCTGTCGTGTGGTAGTGAAAGGGTTAACCTGCTGTCGTGCGGCAGTGAAAGGGTTAACCTTCGGTCGTGTCGCAGTGAATAGGGTTAATACTGGATCTTGTAAACATGTCACAGTGGAACAGTAATACTGTAAACATTTCCAGTTTTCACCTACTTTACCACTGCACATAAATTAGGCATTTCCTTTCAAAAGTGCATGGTTACCAATGGTTACAGGCAGCTACTGTGTATTGGAAGAAATAGAACTACACAGAAAGGTCTCTGGTGTGATGCTAACTTTCAGAATCACTCATTTGAATAGAGTCAACTCTAAAGAGTGGGAGGCTGGATGGCCTAGGCCTAGGGGGTGAAGAGGCCGGTCGGTAACCGGAAGGTCACCGATTCGATCCCCGGCACCGTCGGGAGGGTGGAGCTGTGAGCTGGTGACTGAAGAGTGGCTGGTATTACATCTACGGTGTCCCACCATCTCTACCTAAGTGCCCTTGAGCAAGGCACCGTACCCGCAAAACCGTTCTAAAGGGCGCTGCGCTGCGGGCGACTGTGTGCTCTGACCTCTTTTTGGGGGATGTGAATTAATACAACCATTCATTGTATCTTCGATGTTGAATATACATTTTTGATTTCCTTTATGTTTTTTTTATTTTATTTTAATTGTATTACTAATTACATTCTGTATTTGTATTCTGTTTGTGTGTGAGGACCCCAGGATGACTAGCGGCCAGTCATTTGACACCTAATGGGGATCCTAATAAAACATAAACATAAACATTCAAGATTACTTTGAAAAAGATAAGCTGAGGCCTCTTGTGATTCTGTTTACAGTGTGCCTCTTCAGCCCTTTCACCCATTTGACAAAGCAAGGTCTGTTCAATGTTTACTTCCCTGTGTCTTATGTGAGCAAGAGAGAGACAGCGGTGGGGGTCTGGGGTCTGAGAGATGTGGTGCTCAAAGTCCCAGTCCGTAATCCTAACCCAAACAAATGGGCAAGAAATTTAATGGAGGTTATGTTTTCATTCTCTAATTGAGTGATTGTGCTCTAGAATGCAAGGACTAACACTGGCAGGTAATGTGAGTTTTTATTTGTGTGTCCTGTGTTTTGTGGCTGTAAAAGTTGTGTTTATTGGTTATGTTTGTAAACACTGGAGTAAAACAGACCTATATTGGTAACAATGAGAGTTTCTACAAAGTGTATTTTCCGTCTGTAGGAGTAGCTGTTTACAACGACCAGAACACCACCCACCGGCTTCCCTCCCGCTGACACAGCCAATTGTGTCAGTATGACGACCGCCCAAGCCGGAGGGACCGCTGACAGCCGGATTCGAAACCAGTGTCTCTGTGGTGGTAGACAGACGCTTAGTCCGCTGTGCTACCCGGCCGCTGGTGAGGAGGGATTTCAAAGTCTCTGATCAGCGCGGGTGCTCGATTCCACGTCATGTCTTAATCTAACTTACCCCGGAAGGAACCCACCTCTCATAACGTTCTCCCCCTAGCAACGGGCCCCGCCCCCTCTTCTCGTTACTACGTGAAGGCAACGGCTGGTCAACTTTAACACACTAAGCGTCTCTCTTCTCCCCATAGCTCTCTGACCAAACCTTCCCCCACCAGTGCTTATCAGTGTTTATGTTACAAACCTGCTGACGACCTTGGAGCCCATGGCTCTGCTATTAGTCTGCTGCTAACACACACTCTCTCTCTGTTGTCCTCCTCCTCTGAGATGGCTATGAGTAGATGCTGTCATCCACCAGATATTTACATTATATACACATTGAAAAACATAGATTCCTTCACTGGGGTGTAGCCATACTAGCCAGCAGTAGCAACCCCTCCCATATATCCACTCAACTCCAACCCACACACCAGACCAAAACAAAAAAAAAGTAAACAAAGTGCCATATCATGCGGGGCTCTTTTGCGTAGAGAGGTTGCCATCTGACGGCATTACAGATCCTACCTTTAAAACCCTGCCCTGTAGGCGGTCAGGTGGCGTAGCGGAGATTGCGTTTGTCACCAACATTGGAGACGCTGGATTCGCCTGTTCGAATCCAGCTCACAGCTCTGGCGTTGTCACCAGCTTGGCTGGCCGTTCACACTAATACAATTGGCAGTATTAGAGGGTGGGAAAGCTGGCGGGGTGGGTCCGGGTCGTTGTAAACAGCGACTCCTACAGTTCGGTCGGAGCGCCTGCTCAGCGCGGATAGGATCTAAGGGGGGTAGTGTGATCCTTCCACACATTACACCCTCTCAGTGAGAGTCCGCGCTGCCAGGTGAAAAGAAGCGGTTGATTGGCTAGACGTGTGTCGGAGGAAGCACGTGATAGCCTCCACTCTCCCAGACCGACGGTAGGGGGTAGAGTGCGCAGCGACCAGGAAGGGGATTGGGAATTGACATAACGACTAACATTGGGATGGGAGAAAATCGGAGGAAAAATGAGGGGACAAAAGATAAAAAAAAAGAAAAAAAAAAAACCTGCCCTGTGTGGCTCCATCGGTAAAGCGTGACACCTACCAGCGCCAGGGTTAGGGGTGTGAATCCCACCGGGGTCACATGAAAGTGGCTCCAGAGTTAGAGCCATCGTCTGGTAATCTTATTATTATTTTTTTATTATTTTTTAAACAAACACATAAACAAACATGACAACATAAAATTAGATATACAAGCATTAATTAACAGTGCACATCCAATGAAATCACCATTTAGATAAATGTTTTATACAATATATACCCCTAATACCTGCTATCTAATACCCTACACACATATGCTCTTGCTCGAACCCCCCGCCCTGGACCCCCCAATGGATAATCCATCCATTATCCTTCGCTCCTAACCAGACACTACCATTAAATGCTAGCTTTTATACTCTCCACCACTTCTAACCACATTGTCACTTTGGATTCATTGAGACCCAAAATTCTTGCTGTAGATATTTCTAGATAGATCACATCGAGATATGTAAGAATCCAGACCTTCCGGCAAATTTTTTCCCGGTTGAAACCATCGTGATGCTATCAGCCGTCTGGTAATCTGAAGGTTCCTGGTTTGATCCCCAAGCTAAATGGTGAATGGCTGCATTTATATATTGCTTTAATCCAAAGCGCTTTATAATTTGTTCCTCACATTTTACCCGTTCACTCACACAATGATGGCGGAGGCAACCATGCAAGGTGCCAACCTGCTCATCTGGAGCAATTAGGGGTTAATAAGTGGGTTAATCGACACGCTGCCTGGGAGGAGCGGGAATCAAACCGGGAACCTCTGGATTACCAGATGACTGCTTTACCTCCTGAGACACTGTCGCCCCCACTCACTTCACTCCGAAGTGCCCTTGATCAAGACACTTAACCCCTAACCGCTCCCAATGAGCTGGTCTACACCTTGCATGGCTGCCTTCACAACCTGTGTGTGTGTGTGTGTGTCGATGGGGGAACGTGAAGTATACATTGTAAAGGAGACTGGAAAAGCGATATATATAAATATATATATATAAATGTAGTTAATTTAGTCTTATCTCACAGGATGTTGCCCAATAGTATAACCCCTGTTCAGTAGAAAGCTATCTGGCTGCATGTTAGCCTAGCTTAGCACAATGAATGGAAGCGGACAGTGCGGTTAGCTTTCGGGATAGTTGGACAATGCCTAGGCTAACCTTACCAGCACTGTCTGCTTCCATTCATTGTCACACAAATATGTACATGCAATAGCAACTGGGGTACATAAGAACATTTTTGAAAGATTTTACCGTATAAATCCTCTTAAAGGGGAACTCCAACATTTTGGGAAATTAGCTTATTTAACATCTTCCCTGGAGTTAGACAAGAAGATACATACCTTTTTTGTCTCTGTGCGTGCATTTTAGCTTTGGGAATAGACGCTCCGTTAGCATAGCTTAGCTTCATCACTGGAAGTGAGGCAGGACAGTAGCCTTACAGTGCCTTACAGTGTATTGCAAGGTCTGACATTGACCAAACTTGATATGCATGACCTTGGTGGGCTCTAGGTCAACTCCTGAAAAGGGGGTCAATGTCAGACTTTGCAATCAAAAGTTAGGGGGCTAATAACCCTTGCCATAATTTCTGTGCGCCCCCTAACTTTTGATTGCAAGGTCTGACATTGACCCCCTTTTCAGGAGTTGACCTAGAGCCCACCAAGGTCATGCATATCAAGTTTGGTCAATGTCAGACCTTGCAATACACTGTAAGGCACTGTAAGGCTACTGTCCTGCCTCACTTCCAGTGATGAAGCTAAGCTATGCTAACGGAGCGTCTATTCCCAAAGCTAAAATGCACGCACAGAGACAAAAAAGGTATGTATCTTCTTGTCTAACTCCAGGGAAGATGTTAAATAAGCTAATTTCCCAAAATGTTGGAGTTCCCCTTTAACAACCGCCCAAAAGTGTCTATTTTCGTTTTCGTTTTTGAGAACTGCATACTTTTCCTGCAAACCAAAATACTATACTTTATACTTATAGCACATGCATTAGCCTGGTCTCTTTTGAAAGATGACATTCTGAAGTTTCTGATACATTAAAGAGAATTCACTTTTAGTGCTAATGAAATAGAGTAACATAGGTCTAAACTTGAGTTGTAGAAAAACTTGTTACTCACGTTTTTCTGTAGTAGTTAGTAGTCCAGAAGTAGTATTTCCAAAGAAATTGGTATGGCTGAAAAACCAAGCTGGGTCCATAGCCTGAAGTATTGTGTAGTACATGTCCAAATTTCATAAAGATCAGTTCAGAAATGAGTGATTAGAAGCGGTTTGGTAAAAAGGGAGAGAGCTCAGAAAACGATTTTCTCATAGACTTCAATGCATTCGACAGAGAATTCTCTTCCTGTTTTGGCTCGTGAATTTTCACCTAGATGCCTGATTCGCTCATTCCCACATGGGATATCATTGGAAAGCCCTACTCATTGGTTACAACCCTGTTCAATACTTTTCGAGATCGCCAAATGATTGACGGAGGTAGAGGCTCGAGAGTCGGGAGTGGTATTTGAAAAAATTTTAAGTCTGCCGTCTACTTCGGCGCACACCTCACATATCAGCATGTAACTCGAGAACCGCTGAACGGATATTGTCAGCTATCGACAGGGAACACATAGGGCTTAATTAGATATATATATATTGTATTAAAAAATATGCACACCCGAGCCGCTAGAGGTCGCCAAAGTGCCGGTGGGCAAATCGTCCTCAAAGGGCCCACATGTGGGCCGTTGCATGCTAAGAGGTAAATAGAATAGAGCTAAGAACAACAACAACAACAAAAGAGAAAGCGTAGGGAGACGAGCACTAGTGTGAAAACAGGATAAAGGCTATTTTCTACAACAGCACTGTCCCCCCTCAGCATCCTGGGTGATTGTAATCGAACAAATACAAACGCTACAAAACATCGTTAACGGATCGAGCCAGACTTCTCTTCTGCAGCGTTTAATAAAGAAAACGGTAAATGGACTGCGTTTATAGTGCTTTTATCGAAGAAGAACGGCAGAGGCGTGGCCATGCAAGGTGCCGACCTGTTACGTTCTGGACACCGACCTCGGTCGGTGACCACCCACATTCCTGGCATATGTCACTGGGCTTGTCACCTGTCATTTCCCTGTCAATTAGTGCTGTCACTTAGGGGTGGTTCCTGATTGGCTGTCACGGGGGTGTGTGTGGAATGTTGGTATTTGGTCTCTATTTAACATACCTCTCTTCTGCTTGTCCATTGTCAGGTCTTCACTAATTGCGTTCGGGGATAACGCGGACGGTTCTACTGTGGACCTCCAATAAGCTCCCATTTACCTTATCTTACTCTTGTGCTTTTAGCACTTGCTCTCTCTTAGAATTTACTCTGTGTTCTTACTATTAAAGTCGAACCTGTTCAAGAGTAAACACTCTCTGTCTCTGTGATTGCCTTCAACCATTGGAATTCACCTACCTGCATTCTGACAGAAGACCTGACCATCAGAATTCCATGGAGGCCATCATGGAGATGCTCCGGACGCAGGGAGCAGCCCAGACACGGATGGAGGAACATCAGCAGCTGGTCAGCGCCGAGTTAATCCGACTCAATGGGGTCGTCGGATCATCCCAAGCGGTGGCGCAGTCGGCGTTGGCCACAGCTCGACAAGCCCAAGAAGGAGTGGCTGGTGTGCAGTCGGCGGCGGGGGAAGCAGCGCTCCATGCAGAGGAAAGTCGGGGGGGGTTCGGGGTCCAGGAGCGGTCCCGCGAACCACATCTGCAGGCGCCCGCTCGCTATGACGGATCACCGGATGGTTGTCGGGAATTCATCACCCAGTGTCTACTCGTTTTCCGGCTGCAACCACGATCATTTCCATCGGAGACAGCGCAGGTAGCGTATATTATCACACTGCTCACCGGCGAAGCTCTCTCCTGGGCTACGGCGGAATTAGAGGCAGGGGCGATAATCTGCGACAGTCTGGACGCCTTTACCCGGGAATTGAGAAGAGTATTCGATACTTCCCGGGTACTCTCGATCTTCGAGGCTGGTGGTCGCCTTCTCGACTGCCGGCAGGGCCTCCGCACTGTCGCAGCTTATGCTATCAAATTTAGGATCTTGGCTCGGGAGACAGCTTGGGCGGAGAACGTCTGCGTGGTTCTGTTCGTCAGGGGACTCTCAGCGCGGATGCGAGATGCTCTCTCCGCGCGTGAGATCCCCGAGCAGCTGGAAGTGCTGATCAACACCACCATCAAGATGGATAATCGGAACCGGGAGAGGGAGAAGGAGCATGTCAACAACACCCAGCCCCAGGTATGTTTTCCTTCTTCTCCTGGTGTTGATAATTCCATGCATTACACGAGTGGGCCACTGGGTGATGAATCCATGCAGCTTGGAGCGCTGTCGCTCTCGGACGACGAGAGGCAGCGCTTCATCAAAGAGCGACGCTGCTTCCGGTGCGGCCGCACCGGTCACCGCTTCGGCAGCTGTCGGGTCCAGGCTGTATCGGCTCGGCGCCAATCGGGGATGGAAGGTGCGCCGTCGGGCCTCGAGAGGGCGCCAGCAGGTGGGCTCATTCCTGCCAAAACCACGGACTCTCGCACATTTTTTGAGGTGGCGATCAACTGTGGGGGTGACATTAGGGGAACTAAGGCTCTCATTGACTCAGGGGCGGCGGGCAATTTTATTCACGTGGGATTGGTGAAGGAGTGGGGAACCCCGGTGGAGGACTTAGGGGTTCCCTTACCAGTCTATGCCCTGGACGGTCGGCCCCTGGGCAGTGGGAGCGTCACCCAGCGCACAGTTCCCTTACACATCCGGGTGGAGGGTGGGGAGTGGGAATGGGTTACTTTTTTTGTCATCTTTTCCCCCTATTCTGTCATGGTGTTGGGTCATCCCTGGTTGTCGTCATGTGTTCGTGTCATTAATTGGAGCACGGGCGAACTCTCAACGGCGGCCGACGTCAAGTCGATCGTCAGCGGGAGTTTGCCCAAACCCTTGTCTCCCCCCCCCTCTTCTCTTTTGTCTCCTCCCTCTTTCTCCAGGATGGTGGGGAGCGTGGCAGATTCTGATCTACCCTCTAATCCCGATTTAATAGGGGTGCCTGAGATCTATTGGGACCTGGCGGACGTTTTTAGCAAGACGCGTGCTAAAGCACTTCCGCCTCATAGATCATACGACTGTCCCATTAATCTTCTACCCGGTACCTCCCCGCCTCGCGGGCGAATGTTCTCTCTCTCACGCCCCGAAACCTTGGCCATGAACACCTACATAGAGGAGGCATTGCTTGCGGGGCACATACGCCCTTCCACTTCCCCTGCCGGCGCTGGCTTCTTTTTTGTTGATAAAAAGGATGGGGATCAGCGCCCATGCATTGATTATAGGGGATTGAATGACGTTTCCATCAAGAACCGATATCCTTTACCCCTCATGGACACGGCCTTTGAGTGCTTACAGGGGGCACAGGTCTTTTCTAAACTTGACTTACGTAATGCATACAACCTGGTCAGGATTAGAGAGGGAGACGAGTGGAAGACTGCATTTAACACACCCAATGGGCACTATGAGTATTTGGTCATGCCCTTTGGTTTGGCTAATGCTCCGGCAGTCTTCCAAGCCCTGGTTAACGACGTGCTGCGAGACTTGATTGGGGTGTCGGTGTTTGTCTACTTAGATGATATCCTGATTTTTTCTCGCGATATGGTGCAACACCAAATGCACGTTCGGGAGGTGCTAGACCGTCTCCTCAAGCATCAACTATTCGTTAAGGCTGAGAAGTGTGTGTTTCACACGGACACCGTGTCCTTCCTGGGCTTTGTGTTGACGAAGGGCGATCTGCGCATGGATCCAGCCAAGGTGAGTGCAGTTTTGGACTGGCCACGGCCTTCGTCGCTCAAGGGGTTACAACGGTTTTTGGGCTTTGCAAATTTTTACAGGCGCTTTATTCGCAATTTTAGCGCCTTAGCCAATCCCTTAACAGCTCTCACTAAGGCCTCTCTCCCTGGCTTTGAATGGTCGCCTAGGGCTGAGTCGGCCTTCTGCGATCTTAAACGTCGTTTTACATCCGCTCCTGTATTGATCCGCCATGACGCGGAGGTTCCGTTCATTGTGGAGGTGGATGCCTCTGACGTCGCGGTGGGGGGGGTGCTCTCTCAGAGATGCTTAAAGGATGGGAAAGTGCACCCGTGTGCTTTTTTTTCTCGCCGTCTGTCACCAGCCGAGCGTAATTACGACGTGGGTAATCGGGAGTTATTGGCGATCAAATTGGCACTGGAGGAGTGGAGACATTGGTTGGAGGGGGCGGCACATCCTTTCATTATTTGGACCGACCATAAGAACTTGGCTTACATCCAAGGGGCTAAACGCCTTAACGCTCGCCAGGCCAGGTGGACGTTGTTCTTCACACGATTTCGATATACCATCTCCTATAGACCCGGCTCCAAGAATATCAAACCTGACGCGTTGTCGCGCCAGTTTGATCTTCCTGGGCGGGAGGAGCAGCCCCATCCCATTATTCCACCGGCCTTGATTTTGGCACCCGTGTCTTGGGGCATAGAGAAGGTGGTAAGGTCGGCGCTAACGCGGGAGCCCGATCCTGGTGGGGGTCCTCCGGGACGGTCGTATGTTCCCAAGGTGGCGCGCTCACGCTTGCTACAGTGGGCACATGCGTCATCCCTCACCAGCCACCCAGGGGCAACCAGGACCCTGGAATTTATCCGTAGGAGGTTCTGGTGGCCGACAGTGGAGGGGGATACGCGTTCCTTTGTGGCGGCCTGTCCGGTGTGCGCACGTAGTAAGACCTCTCGACGGGCACCGGCGGGTCTCCTCCGACCACTTCCTATTCCTAAACGACCCTGGTCACACATATCTCTGGACTTTATTTCTGGTCTTCCCCTTTCGGACGGGTTCACCACCATTTTGGTGGTGGTGGATCGGTTCTCTAAGGCGGCTCACTTTGTCCCTCTCCCCAAGCTTCCTTCGGCCCGGGAGACTGCTGATTTAATTATACAGCATGTCTTTCGGGTCCACGGGCTGCCAGTAGATATCTTGTCGGACAGGGGTCCTCAGTTCGCCTCCAGGTTCTGGAAGGCGTTTGCCGCCGGCCTCGGCGCCTCTGTCAGTCTGTCGTCTGGGTTCCATCCACAGTCGAACGGACAGACGGAGAGGGTCAACCAGGATTTGGAGGGGGTCTTGAGGTGTTACGTTGCCGGTAGTCCGGCAACGTGGAGTAGGAGGTTGGCTTGGGCTGAGTACGCGCATAATACCCTTCTCTCCTCTTCTACCGGTATGTCTCCCTTTCAGTGCCAGTATGGTTTTCAACCTCCTCTGTTTCCCGAGCAGGAGCAGGAGGCGGAGGTGCCCTCGGCCCAGGCACATGTGGCTCGCTGTCGCAGGACGTGGAAACAGGTTCGGAAGGCGCTACAGAAGGTTTCGGTTAGTACCCAACGGCAGGCTAACCGTAAGCGTCGTCCGGCTCCAGTTTACCATCCAGGGCAGCGGGTTTGGCTTTCCACCCGGGATCTCCCTCTCCGGGTGGAATCCAAGAAGCTGGCTCCTCGCTTTATAGGACCATTTAAAGTGATTCATCGGGTTAATCCAGTGGCTTACAAGTTACGACTTCCGAGCTCTATGAGGGTTCATCCGACGTTTCATGTGTCCCTGTTGAAGCCATTCCTCTCATCGCCCTTGGCCCCGCCACTGCCTGTGGTTCCTCCGCCCCGGTTTATTGGCGGTCAACCCATTTACACGGTGCGGAGGATACTGGGTTGTAGGCGGAGGGGTAGGGGGTTTCAGTTCTTGGTGGATTGGGAGGGGTACGGGATAGAAGAGCGTTCTTGGGTGCCTCAAAGGGATATTTTAGATCCCAGCCTGATCGTTGATTTCCGGCGGCTGAATCCCGAGGCTCCTAGGTGAACGTCTGGTGCCGTTCGTCGGGGGAGGGTACTGTTACGTTCTGGACACCGACCTCGGTCGGTGACCACCCACATTCCTGGCATATGTCACTGGGCTTGTCACCTGTCATTTCCCTGTCAATTAGTGCTGTCACTTAGGGGTGGTTCCTGATTGGCTGTCACGGGGGTGTGTGTGGAATGTTGGTATTTGGTCTCTATTTAACATACCTCTCTTCTGCTTGTCCATTGTCAGGTCTTCACTAATTGCGTTCGGGGATAACGCGGACGGTTCTACTGTGGACCTCCAATAAGCTCCCATTTACCTTATCTTACTCTTGTGCTTTTAGCACTTGCTCTCTCTTAGAATTTACTCTGTGTTCTTACTATTAAAGTCGAACCTGTTCAAGAGTAAACACTCTCTGTCTCTGTGATTGCCTTCAACCATTGGAATTCACCTACCTGCATTCTGACACCGACCTACTCATCGGGAGCAGTTAGGGGTTAAGTGTCCTGCTCAAGGACACTGCGACGTGCTGCCGGGAGGAGCGGGAATCAAACCAGGAACCTTCTGATTATCGGTTATTATTATTATTATTATTATTATTCATTCATACCTTTATTTATTCTCGAAAAGACAATTGAGGTCACCCTCATTTTCAATGTCGTCGAGACTTTACAGAAATTTCAATGCATACATTTTTACAATATAATAATAATAATAATAAATATGAATAACTATCTATATAGCACGTTTCACACATGGACCATGAGACACATGAAACCTATATGTGTGCGGTCACACGGGCTCTTTTGCATAAAAGCCTTCTGCCAAGTGACACACGTTTTTTGTGTATTTTGCGCCTGATTTACAAGCTAACAGTGTTTGAGAAGCAAGTGCACCGCGTGCAGAAAAAAGCCCATATTATCCTCACGACTTGACGAACACTGTTCAAGGTCAGCGTTTTCCCTCTCGACCTAGAAGACAATTAGCCTGTTGTCACAGAAAACCCGCTCCTGCTGATGACACCAGTGTCCAGGAGTGACCATCGAGGGGGGGGGGGGGGGGGGGGTGGTAAAGGAGTTATGATCTGACGAGCGGCAGAGACAGTCACTTTATCCTGAGACAGCGAGGGAACACCTTCATGGCCAATCAGGCCGGGCTAATGAGAGGAGATGGAGCCTCCGTGGTGGAGCAGCCGTTAGACACCCGGCCGCCTCACCTCTCAGTCAGCACTTTGGTAATGGAGAGGATGGGGGGGGGGGGGGGGGGGGGGCACGGTGATTTTCCTTCTTCTCTTTCTTTAAAGGAACACGCCAACAATTTGGGGAAATTGGCTTATCGTCTTCGTCCAGAGAGAAGTGCCCTCGAGCAAGGCACTTAACCCCCAACTGAGTTGCTCAGTGGCCAACGGTGTCAGACTGTGGTTGTACTAGTGGGCAGCTCCCAGGTGTGAATGGAACTGTGTGAATGTGAAGCAGGGGGTGTAGCTGAAAAAGAGCATCCATGTGTAACCGGTCTCATATTGCCATCTCTGCGTTGTGTTTTAGATTTTACCCCTGTTAAGGGATTTCCCCCGAGTGGGAGTCGAACCCCGGTCTCCTGCGCCGCGGGCGACATCGCAGACCACTATACCAAGAGGTGAATTCACTTCTTGGTAATGTGTCTGGATGCCTTTTAAAGGAAAACTCCAACATTTTGGGAAATTAGCTTATTTAACATCTTACCTGGAGTTAGACAAGAAGATACATACCTTTTTTGTCTCTGTGCGTGCGTTTAGCTTTGGGAACAGTCGCTCCGTTAGCGTAGCTTAGCTTCATCACTGGAAGTGGGGGAGGACAATAGCCTGACGTTCCCTTACAGTGTATACAGTCACCAAATACACTCCAAATACAACTCCAAAACGTTCATGTAAACATGTTGTGACCTGTGTATTTACCACGTGGAGAAATAAAAAATAATTGAATTAGACAATTACGTTTTCTAAGCAAATATACTCTGAACAATTTTTTGCCTAAGCACTCGTCTCTGCGCGCAGCCAGTGATTTCTACGTGAAGTCGTAGAAATAGTTTGTGGACATTCTCATTAATTCAAAGGATCCGAACCGATTGAAGTTTATGGATACCATGACTTAAAATCCTCTTACCTTGACGATTAAAAGCCTCCCCAATTTAGAAAACAGTAATCCAATGGCTGGTAATGATAATATAATACGAACTACTGCACGTAGCTAACCGGAGCTAACACAGAACCGGACGGTCAGTAAAATAAATATAATGACTTCCTTTCTGGGGAGTTTCAAAATAAAAGAGCGACGTCTATAGCAGCGGAAAACGTTTATTTTGTACATTATCTAACGTTAACACAAACCTAAACTAACGTTACAACTAACCTAAAAACCCACACGAACACAGGGAGAACATGCAAACTCCACACAGAAAGGCCCCCTGCTGGGGTTCGAACCCAGGACCTTCTTGCTGTGAGGCAGCAGTGCTAACCACTGTGTCGCCATGCCGCAGTGAGCATGTATCATGTTCAACCACAATCCAAAATCATCCAAAATGTAACAAAGCCTCTTGTAACTGAGGGGTTACAAAACCCTGACTGTATTAAAGATTGTGATAGATTAAACCACTACTAAATATTATTATTACTTGCCAGACAGTACAGTTAAATATGGCAGACACTCAATAGACGGCACGGTGACAAAGAGATAACGTTTACAGTATTTTATTAGCAATATCAAATGTACAACTGAGAATTAGTACGTTGCTCTTTTATGGCGAATGATAGTAGAATGTCAGAGTATCAAAGTCAGTGGGAATGAATAATTCCTAGGCTAATAATACTAGACCGGAACGCTGCATGGAGTGAGATGGCGATATAGGGGCAAACGAGGGTATAGCTGGAGACTGGTGATTTCCCCCACGGAGTGGTAAGCTCCCGAGGAATTGAAGAATAGTCGGATACTCCTGCTGGTCACTGAAGAAAGGGGGTCTCATACGGATCCAGTCCTTGTAATCCAAGTGCTCGATAGCAGGGTAATAGCTCTTAATCCAAAGCCAGACGGCAGTGATGATAGCTAGCTAGCTTCGTCCTCGAAGCTAGCCCGATGCAGATCTTCAGGTGTAGTTAAATCCAAACGACAATGGTATTAACGATGCTCTTCTCCACGTTACTACGTTTACACAATTCACTATAATACGCCAACAAGGGTTCCACAATATCAAGGTCGTATCTAAGGAGCTACTAGTTATCCGTAACGATACACCGCTGGTAAGTTCCACTGCTCACATGTCCAATAGTTCTGCTGCTAGGTTCACCTCGTGTTCTGATACTAATTACGTTAAGTCCACACCCACTTGCTAAGGTTCACACTAGTTACTGGGTTCACTTCGCACTTCACTTCACTTCACGAACTCTAAGGACGAACTAACTGCTGCTTGCGCCTTTTACAATATATACTCAGAGTGCTTTCTAGGGCGCAACCGAATCTCTTGTCCGGAATCAATGCGCTGGCCAAGGGCATGTCTCAACTTGCCCGGACTCGTCTTTGAACTTGTCTGGGGGGCGCGACTGTTGGCGCCGTCAATGCCAAGGGCGTTGTCCAATGAGGAAAGCGAATAATGCTATGATTCAAACGGAGGCTTAAAGGTATATATCTTATATATATATAAATAATATACAAGTTATATAAATAATAAAACGTATATTCTCAGTGTTAATCTGGCCCTTCAGAACACCTCTGATTGGCTCACACAGCACACGCAACACAGACATAACTCAGCAAAGTTAAGTATTGAAAAAGGGTATCGTTTTGTTATCGGTATTGAATCCCAGGTATCGGTATTGAATCCCAGGTATCGGTATTGGCACCGGCATCAAACATTTTCAGGCAATACCAAGCCTTAGTGCCGATACTGTCGGATTGATATGGTATCAGACATTTTGTTTAATACTCTGATATTTTCAATTTAGATTTGGGCCACTTTCATATGTATGGTCCTAAAACAGGTCTGATTTCTTTGCAATGTGACCTCAGTCTTAACAGTCATGTCAAAATGCATGCAACTTTTACATCACTCTAGATTGACATTCATCACAATTCTGTGGCGCGAGGTGGTCAGTGGTGGGCCAGTGAGGTGTTTACCTTATAAGTATTTGGGGTGATACTTCTGTACAAGTAAAACTTGAGGGAATGTATCATAACCGGTCTGTGTTGGAAAGAATATTGAAAGAAGAAATGTGTCTTTTCTTGCCTCAGTTATCATCTGCTTATAACTGCACGTCAACTTATAAATTAAACCATCAATTTATAGTATAGTGTCCTCCATGTTTATGTCCATCTTTGTTATTGTTCATTTGCGCACGTGGGTCAGTTCAGGAGCGTGACCAGTTCACACTGGAATCTAATATCGGCCACATTTAAAAAGGAGTGTGAACAGCTAAACGAAAACATTGGATCTGAGCAATAAATCTAAATTGGGCATGCAGTGTGAACAGAGCCTAACACCTTGAGATTCATAAATTAGTTTGAGGCTTATGTCCAATAGGATTGCACCATATCACCTATGTTAGTAGTATTCCTACTCTAGTATTGCTGGTGTCCCTCAAAATCTTGTATCGTCAATTGTGTGTTTGTACACCTCCCCCCACACCACCCCCTTGTGGAGAATGTGAGCATTACATCAAGCCATTGTATAATACTTTGAAAATACCTTGTACAATAAATGTGGTGGTAACGATTCACGTCATGGAGCACAAATACTGATCACATGTGATTGAACTGGTGAGGAAGTATAGCCTGTGTATTTCAGGAACAAATATTATTTAACTTGGAGTTAACTATTTTAGAAATAGAGGTAAGCAGGTAGAGAATTAGCATTTGAGCTCTTTACTGAAGATGTCATTGGAAAGTGAATTAGAGGCCATTCTGGAACATTCCCCTTCACTGAGCCTTGAATAACTGATAGTTAACCAGCTATTTGTTAACATATGGTTCCTCATTAGTTCCTACAGTAAGTACTTCATCATTATTTGCCCCCTAAAGTGTTACCATTTGTAAGAGCCAAAGCTATATATATTTAGGGTATTGTATTATATGAATGTTTAATATTGATTGGATTTAGATAAAGTCATTGAACCGTCGTATTTGTCATAATAGAGCATTCTGGAACCTAGAACCTTCTAGAACGTTGGTGGTGATGTCATAATAGATTTCTGGAACATAAAACATTCCGAAACGTTTGGGGTGATGTCATAGTATAGGACTTGCTAGAACGTAAAACATTCTGGAACCACCATATGACGTCATGATAGAAGGTTATGGAACCTTCGTGATGTCACCGTATGAGGTCATGACCGAACATTCTAGAACCTTTGGGTCTCTATATAATCGGGTGTTTCCTCAGAACGGCAGTTGCATCTTTGACCAGACTGAACGGGACCGAAAGGATGGACTCAACAACGAAGGAAGGAACATTACGAAGGGATTTTTTGTAGACCTTTGTAAAAATAAAAAATAAAATAAAAATACCAGTTGCAGCAGGTGTGGTATCAAGACTGTAGTTGCTATCCATGACCAGTATAATGAAGGTGGTGAAAGCTATACCTTCCGGAGTTATCCAAGGTGCAGAACGCTATAGATACTGGAGCTATCCAACATACTATAGGTATTGGATTGGAGCCATCCAATGTATACGAATTTGTAAAGGATAGGCAAAAATAAGCATGTGCTTCAGCCTATTCCTTTTTTTCTGTAGTTGATTTTGGATTTTGTGTGTGAGCTTGCCTTGAATATGTACATTTCATATGTACATATGTACAAGTCCACACGGGTGTGTTTGATTTGTCTGTAAACAAGACCGAAAAATATACTTCATTCATTAATTCATTCATTCATTCATTCATAATACTATAGGTACTGGACTGGAGCTATCCAAGATGCTGAAAGCTAAAAGCACTGAAGCTGTCCAAAGTGCAGAAAGCTAAAGATACTGGAGCTATCCAATGTATGATATAATATAGGTACTGGACTGGAGATATCCAAGGTGCAGAAAGCTAAAGATACTGGAGCTAGCCATGATACTGAAAGCTAAAGGTAATGGAGCTATCTAAGGTGCAGAAAGCTAAAGGTAGTGGAGCTATCCAAGGTACTGAAAGCTAAAGGTAATGGAGCTATCCAAGGTGCAGAAAGCTAAAGGTACTGGAGCTATCCAAGGTACTGAAAGCTAAAGGTACTGGAGCTATCCAAGGCACTGAAAGCTAAAGGTACTGGAGCTATCCAAGGCACTGAAAGCTAAAGGTACTGGAGCTATCCAAGGTGCTGAAAGCTAAAGGTAGTGGAGCTATCCAAGGCACTGAAAGCTAAAGATACTGGAGCTATCCAATGTGCAGAAAGCTAAAGGTACTGGAGCTATCCAAGGTGCTGAAAGCTAAAGGTACTCGAGCTATCCAAGGCACTGAACGCTGAAGGTACTGGAACTAGCCAAGGTGCTAAAAGCTAAAGGTACTGGAGCTATCCAAGGTGCAGAAAGCTAAAGGTACTGGAGCTATCCAAGGTGCAGAAAGCTAAAGGTACTGGAGCTATTCAAGGTGCAGAAAACGAAAGATACTGGAGCTATCCAAGGTGCAGAAAACTAAAGGTAGTGGAGCTATCCAAGGTGCTGAAAGCTAAAGGTACTGGAGCTATCCAAGGTGCTGAAAGCTAAAGGTAGTGGAGCTAGCCAAGGT
This sequence comes from Notolepis coatsorum, assembly GCF_963971535.1. Classification (NCBI taxonomy): domain Eukaryota; kingdom Metazoa; phylum Chordata; class Actinopteri; order Aulopiformes; family Paralepididae; genus Notolepis; species Notolepis coatsorum. The sequence goes on from NC_140176.1 coordinate 10,141,860, forward strand.
ATGATACTATAGGTACTGGACTGGAGCTATCCAAGGTACTGAAAGCTAAAGGTACTGGAGCTATCCAAGGTGCTGAAAGCTAAAGGTAGTGGAGCTATCCAAGGTGCTGAAAGCTAAAGGTAGTGGAGCTAGCCAAGGTATGATACTATAGGTACTGGACTGGAGCTATCCAAGGTGCTGAAAGCTAAAGGTAGTGGAGCTAGCAGAGGTGCTAAAAGCTAAAGGAACTGGAGCTATCCAAGGTGCTAAAAGCTAAAGGTAGTGGAGCTAGCCAAGGTATGATACTATAGGTACTGGACTGGAGCTATCCAAGGTGCTGAAAGCTAAAGGTAGTGGAGCTAGCAGAGGTGCTAAAAGCTAAAGGAACTGGAGCTATCCAAGGTGCTAAAAGCTAAAGGTAGTGGAGCTAGCCAAGGTATGATACTATAGGTACTGGACTGGAGCTATCCAAGGTGCTGAAAGCTAAAGGTAGTGGAGCTAGCAGAGGTGCTAAAAGCTAAAGGAACTGGAGCTATCCAAGGTGCTAAAAGCTAAAGGTAGTGGAGCTAGCCAAGGTATGATACTATAGGTACTGGACTGGAGCTATCCAAGGTGCTGAAAGCTAAAGGTGGAGCTAACCAAGGTGCTAAAAGCTGTAGGGTCTGGAGCTAGCCAAGGTATGATACTATAGGTACTGGGCTGGTGCTGTCACTGGTGCTGTCAATTGCATTGCAGTCTATTGCTGATGCCATGTGCACCATCCATACTGTATTATATCCGACATGCTCCACTGGCCGGTATAGTATCTATGTGCTGTGGAGCACCTATATAATGAGACACTGAATTATGCATTGCAGTATAATGGCCCCTGTGCATTTGCCCATTCCGGTACAGTACATTAGGAATGACAGTCTCCTGGATTGACATCGTTCAATCTTCCCAGCCCATCCCTTAGAGCTCACTCAGCAGTGGTGTTGACAGTTAATATAATAATAATACACTTTATTTGAATAGCCCTTTTCATGCAGAGGTTGCAGTTCAAAGTGCTTCACAGCAGTAAAAAATACAGGCATAAGCTAGCATAAAAAAGATAAAAGAGGTAGCGAGGTATAGGGTATAGATCACAGTTTTTCACATTAGGATCTAACATCCCAATAGGCCTGCCTCTCTGTTTACGGTTTCATTCAGTTTAAAAATAGGCAGTAGTAAAAAATAATAAAATAGAATAGACAGAGTAAAAAAGTGTGGTTTGATTCAGTTTCAAATAGGCAGTAATAAAAATGATAAAATAGAAAAGAAGATAGAAACGAGTAAAAGAGTAAAAACGTGTGATAAAATAGTTAAATAAAAATATACGATAACATTTACAACAGAGCAGTGCATCGCTCATAACACTTAATAGAACAACAGAGCAGTGCATCGCTCATAACACTTAATAGAACAACAGAGCAGTGCATCGCTCTTAATGATTTGAGTTTCTTTACAAAGTTCAGTTCTAAAATACAACAGCATGCTCTTAACACTCTGAGTTAGACACTCTGCACTATGGGATGGGTATGAAGATCTATTGATACCAAACCCAAGATGTTATCCTCCTTTGCTACACTTTGTCCATTACACGTTTCCCCTCCTTATTTGCTCAGCAAGCATAGGGTCCCTTTACATTTTAGTTTATTGAAATGAAAAGAAAATAATGTCTTATTGTATGCCTGGATGGCACCTTATATAGTTTCCCCTCATACGCATGTGAATTCTAACTTCACTTTGTGGGTCTTTTCATTATTGTGCAGTATCTGCATTTGTAGTCCTCATGACCTAAATGCATTTAATGTAATTTAAGATCAAATCAAATCAAATGTATCTGTAAGGCCCGACAACACGCGTTTTAATGTCCCATGGGCCGGACACCTCTTCTATAAACAATTAAGTCAAGAAGAAACATCACGATAAATCAAGAACAAAACAAAAAACGCCATGATGAAATCCAAAATATTATGTAAAATAAATAAAGATATGCACTGCTATGGGTTATTTTATGTTAATTTATGTTACTGGTAATTAAGGTTATTCAGAAGTGTACCAGATACACATCACTTGCTCAGCACGGTGGCACGGTGGCAGAGGTAGCACGTTCATCCCTGTGTTTGCGTGGGTTTCCTCTCACAATAAAAGACATGCTCTGCTCTCGGTCCCCGGGCACCGCACTGTGTGGCTGGCTGGCTGCACACTGCTCCTAAATAGTTAAGATGGGTCAAATCATGCAGCAGAGGATAGATTTCCCCAGGGGGATTAATACATTACAACTTAATTTATGTGACACTGATTCATTACACTTCATTGTTTCGTTTATCTGCAACGATGGCCCTTTTTTCATAATCCGTTAGTTGAATAACTCGTTTGAATTCCACCAGCAGGCTCAGGTATTTATTACTCTCCTGCTGTTTTTTTTGTATTACTGATTCCAACCACCAGAGGGCAGACAGCACCTATACTATTATGAAAGCTGGTTGTTGAGGCGGTGAACTCGAGGCAAATGATGGTGATGGAGGGCATCGTCATGGCTCGTTTTTGATCAGTTGAAACAGGAGTTGAGGACAGCAAGGCCGCGTGTCACTCTACATAATATACAGTACGTGTAACATGGCATCTTCTTAACCCTTTCACATGCAAGCTTCCCCCCCCTCAGAATTCTGCCCATGGAACTCATAGCTCCATGGGTTTCTGTTATGTTACATCAGCATTAGAATGTTCAGTTTGCAAAAAAAAGAAAATCTATCTCACAGAGATCCATAAACCTGAAAGGGCTTTTAATTAGAGCAGCATTGATTTTGTATCGGGTCATAACTTCCTCCTGGCGATGCCATTTCAAACACTTTGGTCACGGTGTCACGTGGAAACACACATTGGCTTAGTCATTGGCTGCTGTTATATGCAATACTTTACACGACATACTGTATACTGTACAGGTAACCTTGTGTGCTATTTATGACTCTAACTGATAGTGGTCCTGCAGTTCATTGAATTATCATTGAGAGCAACAAAACCAATTTCTCTCACACACACACACACACACACACACACACACACACACACGCACACACACACACGCACACACACACACTCATACACACAGATACACATTGTCTCTGCTAGAGAGTACTCAATGCTCATTTGGAAGATTTAATAAATCAACAATAATAATGAAGGACTGCAATGGATTGCTCTCTCTCCTCCTCTCTCCCCCTCTATCCCTCACCTCCCTCCCTCTCTCTCTCTCCTCTTCTCTCTCTCTCTCTATCCCTCACCTCCCCTCTCTCTCTCTCTCTCTCTCCTCCTCTCTCCCCCTCTATCCCTCACCTCCCCTCTCCTCCTCTCTCCCCCTCTATCCCTCACCTCCTCTCTCTCTCTCTCTCCTCCTCTCTCTCTCTCTCTCTCTATCCCTCACCTCCCCCTTCTCTCTCTCTCTCTCCTCCTCTCTCCCCCCCTTCCCTCTCTCTCTCTCTTCCTCTCTCCCCCTCTCTCCCTCACCTCCCCCCTCTCTCTCTCTCTCTCTCTCTCTCTCTCTCTCTCTCTCTCTCTCTCTCTCTCTCTCTCTCTCTCTCTCTCTCTCTCTCTCTCTCTCTCTCTCTCTCTCTCTCTCCCTCTCTCTATCTCATTAATCTCTCTCCCATTAAGCCCCCCCTCCATCCATCATTCCTCTCCTCTGTCTGAATGATGATATACATGGCACCATTTCTCTTATGAAAGCCATTCATCAAGATCTTTGACAAAGACTGCTTCAAGACAGATCCATTTGGGATATCGGTTCTATATTTCCCATCTTTGACACAAAGACTGCTTTGTCAAAGAGGGGAAATATAGAACCGATATCCTAAATTGATCTGTGATAACAAAAGGTTATTATAGAGGTACGCCGCAAAAGCTTAAAAAAAACACTTCTTCATGTGAAATGCAGATTATTGCATTAATGATACTATACATACATCAATACTGTGCCGCAAAGCATTAACTGGAGAAAGCGTTTTGAAATATTAGGAAACATTATAGACTAATCCATTGCGTGCCACACTGCAGTTGATCGTGGCGCTCTGAAGCACCACTAGGTGACAGACTAACCTATACGGTGATGACATTGTAATCCACGCAAATGCCATAAGCCTATACCGGTACAGTACTTAAACTATTCATCAGTTCAGTCAATATGATTTGAGAGTGTATAGTCAATAAGACAATAGACTATTGAATAATAGTTTACAATCTTTTTTATGTTCATATAATCCGCCATTTCAATAAGCCCTATTTATGAGAATCCGTATATAGCTACCACTTCCAGTTAATACATTTCCAAATGTTTAATACGGGTTATGTGTGCACAGAAATTCGCGTGCAGGTTTTCTAAAATCACGCGTTTTTATCTATTTATTGTGTGCAGCACGTTTGTGTGCGGGCGTGTGTGTGTGCGCGCGTGTGTCTGTGTGTGCGTGCGTGTGTGTGTGTGTGTGTGCGTGTGTGTGTGTTAAGAATAACTATAACTTTGCTTGCATGCTCTCTCTATACCGAGGGCCTATGATATAGTTTGCATTCCCGGAGCCTATTTAATTAACCCTTTCACTGCCGCACTATACCAAAACGGTTAACCCCTCTTTCACCGCGACAATAATTATACACAGAAGGTTAACCCCTTCACTGCCACACACATACAACAGCCGCGGTTAATTAACCCTTTCACTGCCACGCGACAGAAGGTTAACCCTTTACTATCACACAACCGACGTGTGATAGTAAAGGGTTAACCTTCTGTCGCGTGGCAGTGAAAGGGTTAATAAAAGCGCTCCTCTGCGTGCAGGCTTCTTTAGGTGGCGGGGCTTCACCGGGGGGCGGCGGGGCTGAAACAAAGGGCTGACGGCTCAGCGTGCAGGTTTCAGCACCACAGAGAGGTGGACAGCGCTCCTCGACAGAGCGGCCTCCTCTATAACGTGGCTGACTGACAGCTCCATGAAGCCGCTTCACATAACAGCAAGGTTTTACTTTACATGACAAAACATTCATTTAACTCTCTCCCCTCATATAGAAGAAGCGCGTGCACATAAAACGAGAGCTCATGGTGATATATATGATTGTGGGTATATTTAGTTTATTCTGGAAGGGAAACAAAACAAACAAAACACATTACATAGATAAGTAATACATTACAGTATATCATGTGACCCTTAATTGTTGAAATGTATGTGCGTCGGAAGACAGAAGGATCATCTCTTGGCATTCACCGCGTGCCTTAATTGTAAGACATTAAATCAAGGTCCGCTGTGAACACGGAGAGAAAGAACCAAGACTCGACGTGTGTGTGTGCGTGTGTGTGCGTGTGTGTGTGTGTGTGTGTGCGTGTGTGTGTGTGTGTGTGTGTGTGTGTGTGTCTATGCATTCACTTTGCTGTATAGGAAGCGAGTTCAAACCACCCGCTCCACTAAAGCCCAGAATTGTGAATTGCATCAATGTATTAGCCTATATAACTGTATATATATAATAGGCATAATGCATGTGTGATTTACAAAATGTATAGGCAAGTATATGTAAAGGAAAATACCAAAGCATCATGCATGGGTCCAAATATAATACAATCCTCTCCCGGTTGTCGACCAGGCCTATACTTGATCTAATACTGAAACTGAATAACTGAGGAAAATAAAGAGCCTATAGACAACAATATAAATAACTTAAAACATTGCCAGCAGGTATATAATATAACCCAGTCGTTATTCGTTGCCGCGGCCGCTGTTTATGGAAGCGAAACGATTATAATAAGTCCCAATCCACTTTGGCTGCAGGCGGAAAAAAGACGCTCGGTTTGATCATCTTCAAATGCAGTTTTGTCCAAAAGGCAGAAGAAGGCATAGAAATCCTCCGTTATCCCAAATAGTGCACCTATAAAAAAAAGAAAACACAAAATGCGTATAATGAACTTCAGAATTGCATGAAGGCAGAATCTATAAACAGAGAAAACATCACTTTTCCCCCCCGGACAGTGATGTATTATAAATTCCATATCACATCCAAAGAAGAACGACTGAAGACCGTCCACGTCCAAAAAACACACAGACTTCCCCATCCCATAATATTACACGCGCATTTCTCCACAAACAACCTATAGCCTCCGTTTGAGCGTCTCGTTTTTTTTTAAACTGCCGCAAAGCGCGCACGATGGGGCGACGACCGAACATACCCTCCTCTCACAGCAACAGCAGCAGTGTATATTATGGGCTGGCTGGCTGCTCCGTGCTGCAAGCAACGCACCGGGGAAGAAAAAACGCGCGTGAACACAGCTTTCTCCCCGCGACACAAATCCATCAGTGCAGGACCCGGAGGAGGAGGAGGAGGAGGAGGAGGAAGAGCCTTAATAATAACGTGTCCCGGTGCACGACGTCGTCGCCAGCCGCAGCCTTTAAAAACGGGACTCGTCGGTCTGTCTCTCTCACTCCCGTCCGGTGTGTTCCTCCCTCTCGTCTCGGCGGCTCAGGCTGACTTTAGGATTAACGGTGCGGCTCGACGCTCATTACGAATAAAGGCGACCGACTATAGAGGCGCAAGAGGATTGCATGGGGGGCGGGTGACGTCACGGGTGGCAAACAGATGTTCCTCTCTATCCAACGTCCTCCCGATCACCATCATGTGTCCTTGAAACCGGGGGGGTGGGGGGTGGGGGGGGTGGAGGGGGGGGATTCACTTCCTCCACTCCCAACCTCAACACACCCCCCCCCCCCTCCACCCCCCAGCGTCCTAATGTTTTACCTATATACTGTTAAGGCCTATTTATACACCGGGACAAGGTGCGGTGTATAGACATATGCCCACAACGGCCCCCAAAATTATAATTTATTTGACAAACGTATTATTATTATTATTATTATTGTTTTTGAAACCGCTATAATAACTGAAAGCTATTATATCCGGTGCGCGGTGGATGTATATGTCATGTATATATATATATTATAACGCCGCTCGTGCAAATTATCCATCAGGCTAAATCTGGCATTGACTGTGTGTGGATGGATGGTGGTTATGCACAACGCACTGTTCAAAAAATGAGAACACACTCGCGCGCACACACGCACACGCACACACACGCGCGCACACTCACACGCACACACACGCACGCACGCACACACGCACACACACGCACACACACACACACACACACAGGAGAGAGAGGGAGGAATGTTCGTTTTTGTCACATAGCCTGCTGTTTGATGTGAGAGAGCAGTTTAGTTTATAGCAAGTGCTATTTGTCGTCTGGTCTGGTGGTGAGCTGTTTGAAACAGGTTTTATGTTATACATCATCATGCACCTATAATAGAAGTGACTGCTTTCCACTTTGCGTCATATATAAGGTGTATTGATGACTGTATAAGATTATATAACGTCCGTATAGCTATTAT
>NC_140176.1:10151771-10159301 GCF_963971535.1 Notolepis coatsorum
CCTTCTATATAATCTGCAGAACCTCTAGATTAGTGTGCAATGCAATCCAATCGTCGTCTTCACGACGAGCCCATGGCATGGCGCCATTTATCATGTTTAATGCGTTTGTCTTGAGAGGTCCATTAGCGCGGCGCAGTTTCACGCGTTATGCCGCCCGGACCGCGACTCTACCATCCTCTGGTTTATTTCGTGCTGCTGGCTCGAAGGCAAAAGCCCTCCCTTCAGTCACGCACATGCAGCAGCACAGACAGACAGACAAGGTATAAACGTTATTTCCACGACTTTTAAAATAGCAATTGATATTTACTCGGCCTATTCCTCCTCCAACCATCTGCAACTCAGTACAATTACAGCAGTGCAAGAACACACTATACACATTTGGAGACCATGGACGCTTGTTTTGCTGCAGTCAGGTTGTTTTGCTATTTGGGTCAATCAGTTATATAGGTTTGGCCATCTAAAGACAGAATAAACATCCCTCGTTTTTCTTTTTTTATTTGTTATAAAACAAGTGAGTCACCAGTTCAGATTCCTTTGCTGTTTTATTTGTTCATTATTGCGTATATGCTTACATGCAGACCTTTATGCAAAACATAGGCCTATATACATGTGACCTATAATAGGCCTAATAGTGACCTTACACTATTGGCTAGTGGCCAATATTGACTATTGACTAGTGGCCTTACAAAGGTCTGTCACATATGTAGTTTAACAAATCTCGTAAGTGTGTGAATCAAATGTTTTTAGGGATTGAGTTAAGTGTCAGCTCCGTGATATATGCTGCCGGGGTTGATTCCATGATAGAACTATATGGAAGACATATACCGGCTGAATCCCCCTCCTCACTTCCTGCCGTGTGATCGACTCCGAGGCGCGAGATCCAATGGAAACAGCGCAGGATCACACCAGGACCTCGATGGACCGTGATGTCACGACGAGTAACCTCAGTAACCCTATAGGCTGCAGCCGCCCGCCGCCGGTATATAAAAGGGAGCTATCATGCCGCCTACAAAATATTAGGCCATGCTTCTATAATACGCCTCCTTACTTACTAGCATAATAGGCTATATGGCATTTCAAAAAGCCTGTACTGTAACCCGTGCTGTATTATTAGGAAGCTATACACACAGTGGCATAGAGAGCGACAGCAGTGCATGATGGTCTATTTATTTGCCTCGTGCTGCATGAGGTCTCACGCGCCTCCATCACTGTTCTTTACACCTCGACGTCAACTAGATATTACACTATTTAATAAAACGTGCCTTCTATATATAGGCCAACACGAGATGTTTATAGAATTATATCATTGTCAAATGATGCAACATTGATATATACAAAAAAAAAGAAAATCACTACAAAACGTTTTGGCCTCGATTTAATTTTGTTTATTTTTATTTTTTTAATTAATTTCACAGTTTTGTTGTGTCAAATCATATGACTGTTGTGCACATTCTGCATGCTAGAGGGGAAAGAGGCCAACATGGGCTTACATACATAAGGCTACATATAGAGAGAGACATTTGAAAGCGGTTCTTTCCCTGGGAGAGGAGAGGAGAGGAGAGAGGGGGGGTAACGCCATTGTTCCCGCTGAAACAATGGAAGCTGCGGGCGACATGCAGCGGTGCTCACATCATGAATGGCACCACGGCTCTGGGATGTGCGCGGGTCAGTGCGCGGGGTCTCCGGCCCAAAGCCCCTTTCCCAGCGCGTCACAATGAACCCGCGCTGGGGTCGGGGGCTCCTGGGGGTCACGGGCCACCCCCCTTTTGTCCGGCACTTCAAAACAGATAAACATTTATTAATCAAGAGAGCGAAGAGCCACCACCACCACGGCCTACAGGGCAGGGGCCCCCCTGTCTGACTCACAGCGAAAACAAAACGTCAAAAAGGGGGTGAGGAGAAGATGGGAGGGGAGGGAGGGGTGACGGGAGAGAAAAAGAAGGGGAGAGAAAAGGTGGAGAAACTATACTACTCCCCTGCAGATGCAAATTCCTCCATTAGGCCAGAGGTGGAACTTTGAAAAAGTTGAAATGTAGCCTATATAATAGTCGCAGGTTGAGACTCTCTGCACGCCGGAGGAGACGCTGCAAACACCGGGCCAAGTAGAACTGGATTTGGACCTATTCGATTTCTTTTATAGGCTGTCTCGTTCACGTTCCTATATTGGATATAGCTGCGTTTTTGGAACGGGGATTGTTTGTGCCATGTTTGTGCATGACTGTGGCGCTATTTTCTCCAAACCAGAGGACTATACGGACAATTCGTGTTAATAGTTTTACATTGCACTGAAGTGAATTGCACAAAAATAATTCCAATAGTGGTGGCTAATTAATGTCGGCGGTTGTTGTTTTCTTAATCAAACACAAAGACCGCACATCAGATTAAATCGAAATCGACTGTTTTACGCATCGCTCTCGCTGATCCAGTGTTTAATGGGTGACTTGTGAAAAGGTGCATCACTTGGGTCGAAATCGTATATATAGCCTTTTTATTCGCTGCATTTAAGCTATAAATACCTCGACGATTTACAGTATAACATAATGCAGTTATTTACCAACAACAACAATCTAAAGTTGGCCTACATCTGATAGCTGAATTATATCAATGAAGCTTGAGTTTCAAAATAGTGTACCTGTGTGATTCAAAATGTAATAAAATGTCCACTAACCATACAATAGCCTAATCTACAGACTACATCATTTCATATGGCAAATTAATTCATGGTGAATTCTTATAGCAACACCAATGGACAGCTCTCTTCGAGGCTATAACCTTATGTTGGTCTTTCTGTAAAGGAATGCAACGAATTGGGAACCTATAAACGAAAGGAAAGTGTGTCTGTTTGCAGCTAAATGTCTCTAATGTATAGGCAACTGTCAGATTGCTGCTCTGCTGCTGGAAAACGTAATTGCATCAGTTTTGCCAACCAACCGTTTCAATAACCATAGTCTATCTATCATCCTCCCGTATAGCTGAGCTCTCTCTCTCTCTCTCTCTCTCTCTCTCTCTCTCTCTCTCTCTCTCTCTCTCTCTCTCTGCCACACACACACACACACACACACACACACACACACACGCACACACACACACACACGCACACACACACACACCCCATAACCTCATTCTAGAATAGTAGTTTTCTGTATATCCACTCAGTGAAATGTAGATCAGATCAATATAATGTATCCTTTATTTATGTATATCATATCTTATCAATCATCAGTTATTATGAGACAATATAATAATGAGCATTATAATATAATAGCCTATATAGGCATATCATCATTTGTGTCACTATTTTGGTGTTTGATAAAGATGTAATAATAGGCTCATTCAAATACCAAAAACATCAGCTTCTCTTATATACAGTTGGACTGAAATTACCTTTAGGCCCTATATATTCAAGTGCCGAGCATTGCCATCTATTAATACCATCTGTATTTTAGCCTTTTTCATCAAAAGAATAAACCTGTCAAAATATATCCCTGTATAAATGATCTGTTCTCTTCCTTCAGCCATGGCTCCTTAATGTAACAGGGGGTCGTCCCACTGCACTGATAGCTATTCATGACACGAGGTTCTCAGAATGAATTGATTTGCTATGCACTGTTATTGCTGACGGTCCGTTGATTGGACCAGCTCCAGAAATGCTGCATTTGCACCCATATTATAATAAGCAGGTAGACGTTCCCTATACCTGCAGTACCGCAAGAGAGATAGGGGGCGTACCTTTTTGTTGAGCAGATCTCTTATAGATGCTCGAGTGTGACATTTGTTGAATATATAATAAAACAACATTTTTGATTGACATTTGAATTATAGAATTATAATTAGCATCTCCCTGCTTTAGTTTTTGATCCGTTATAACCAATGCTATTTACATAATGCCAATAATAGCTTATATGCCTATGAGATACCATTTCCATACTTTTACTTTATTAAAAAATCAAGAGTATGAATTATTACAATAATTTATACATGTAGGTAAAATCTTTGCAGGTGATCTCTTCTGTAGATATGTAGTTAATCACTTCACCAGTTCACCTACCAGGCAGCCAATGTGTCAAACTAATCCATGGGATTAAAAATGACCCATCAAATATTGAAGTTTGACAATCCATTCAATAATATGTAAAATTACAACATTGTTTCTGTTCCATCATGCAGCATTTGGCGGGGGGGGGGGGGGTTGTGTTTTGTTTTCTTACATCCCATTTGAATGTTTTTGCTCCAGTGACCATTAAAACACTTTGTGTGCCGGCAGGGGGTGCACTATTTATCGCTTGAGTGCCAGCGATTTAGTCAATGAGAGGACGGGGATATTTGCGAACGCATAAACTGTATCTTAAATTATGGCTATGTGTCTAATACAACCGTGGCTTATCAATGACTTGCTTGCAGTCAACATGTACGAAACGGATTGTTTTTTTCATCAGTACATTTCCGTTTTATACCGTTTTGAATACGAGTATAGTTTTGAAGATTTCTAGTGATTCCAGAAAAATCCGCGAAAATCGCCCTTTACTTGAATACACAAACCACGTTGTAATTTTTCGGCCTATTTATGAATCGTTTTCAAATAAACGCTAGATTATCGATAGTATATGTGTACTTATGCACGCTAGAGAAGTGGGCTGAAAAATCGATTATCTATGCCCTGCCTGGCGCTAACGCCACACACACACACACACATATGAGACACGTTGTTAAATATGTGAAAAAAACATCTGATTACCCCAAGACTGGTAAAATAAAGTCCTTATCCATCAGATGTTCTGCAAAAAGATGAATCCAATTCCTGATCGCCATTCCAAATATCGATCGTGTTTATTGATCCAACGTTAGACCTCGAAACAGATGATCCACGCTGCTTTCGGTTGCCTCAATGAATGCAATAGTCTCAGGTTACATGGCTCAGAAGTAAAATGTGGAATTCGGAGTTTTTTTTCTCATGCATTTCCATTGACTCCAATCCAATGGATGCAATACCATCCGGGAGACGATAGGGGGCGGTATTTGCCCTTTTCGAGGTCAGAGCCAGTCCCAATGATAACGTGAAGCTGGATGGATGAAAAATGAATGGATATCGCTAATAAAATAAATAACGAGAAAATAACGAGAAAACTCATTGTTGGCACTCAACACATGGCGGCCAACAACGAGATTTCTCGTCGTTGGCACCCAATGTGTTAAGAACTCGATACTGTCATCAGTAGATGGTTATTAGATGATGATAAGATAAGATAAGATAAGAATACGATAAGAATAAACTTTATTGTCCCAGAGGGGAACATTTACTTGGAACATCAGTGCTGCATCATTCTGCAATAACAGAAGAATATATACAATCATTCATTCAGTTAGTGAAAAGGACATCAGACAAATATGACAATACATAGAGACATGCAACCATATAATTCATAAGTAGGTGAACTCATTCAAAAGCTTCAAAAGCTTCATATTGCACCTTGCCCCAATTAAATTACAACAAGAAACAAAACAAGAAAGAAAGAAAGAAAGAAAGAAAGAAAGAAAGAAAGAAAGAAAGAAAGAAAAGAAAGAAAGAAAGAAAGAAAGAAAGAAAGAAAGAAAGAAAGAAAGAAAGAAAGAAAGAAAGAAGAAAGAAAGAAAGAAAGAAGAAGAAAGAAAGAAAGAAAGAAAGAGGTGACAGCCCACTGTTAGGGCACTTCAAAGGAATCGACCTCTAGTGTTATTTAGGAGAGCGATGGATGTAGGAAAGAAGGAGAGCTTGTAGCGGTTGCTCTTGTATCTACTCGCTCTGAACCGTCTCCCTGCGGGAAGAACTTCATATTCGGGGTATAGAATATGAGAAGGGTCCTGTGTAAGATTCTCTGTGCCATGATGATGTACATGTCTTTGTCGTGTGTCTTGGTTTGGTCCATGGTGAGGCCTCTCTCGTCTCACACCCTACCCCCCCCCCCCCCCCCCCCATTGACAAATACACATATTTTATGTCATCTTTACCGGAGTCTTCGTTTTAATAAATGAATTCATTCATTATTATACATTTTCTTTAAAATGCATTTGATGTATCTATTTTTGCTGTTGGTGAATTCAACTTAACAAAGTAACATTTTGTGCAACTGTGTGATTCCAGAAGGGGCTTACGTTGTTCATCTAAGTGGGTCACTGTCTGTTTCTGACAGATGTCTAACCAGCAGCAATACACGGCCTCCGATATAACAACAGAACCAACTGGATGTTTCCTTGTTTCAGGAGTCAGCTTTTACATCATAATAATAATAATAATCATAATAATAATGATGATAATGATAATGTTTCTTCAACCAAACCGTGACCAGAATGTGTGCCTATATATACTTAACACATGCCGGAACAGCTCTGCATCCTGAGCTACATCAAACACACAAACAGTTGTTGTTGTTGTTGTTGTTTATGGATGCATGCTAACAGAACAGGTCAACTGTGTGCTTACATCCCCTGTACTGTACGGCACCCTCCTCCCTTCTGTTACTGTTTTTCCTAATTTTAATAGGATTTTTAATAAAAAAAACAGACTGAAATTACATTGGATTTACATGATAAACAATATTATGTGTGTGTGTGTGCGTGTGTGTGTGTGTGTGTGTGCGTGCGTGCGCGCGTGTGTGTGTGTGTGTGTGTGGGTGTCTTTACTTTTTACATTTGGTAAACTAATATCAGATTGGAATATATACAATGGGGAAAAAAAGGGCGTGTTCTTTCGTAATGGTGAAAGTGTAAGGAACCTTCACTGAGATTTGGAGGTGAAATGTGGTTTAACGGAGGCTGCACACAGACTATGCTGAATGGATTTTATATGGATGATTTATAGACATGTTGGCGAAGTTACACAGTAAATTTCGCAGAGTAAATTTGACTCAAACCGAGTCCATTTGAGCCCAAGTGAGTAAAATTGTACTCCGTTTGAGTAAAATTGTACTCAGTTTGAGTAAAATTTTACTCAGTTTGAGTAACATTTTATCAGCGAAATGTACTGTGTAGAAGACATGAGGGGAACAGAGGGGAGGCAGTCCTACGACGTGCCCCATGTTTCATGTCAGACGTCACTAACTAACGTTAAGGATTTCATGTTTACTATCACAGCTTTATGACAATATCTTTGACATAATAACCCTGACATGAATCAGTGTGTGTGTGTGTGTGTGTGTGTGTGTGTGTGTGTGTGTGTGTGTGTGTGTGTGTGTGTGTGTGTGTGTGTCTATGTGTGTGCATGTGTGTGAGAGAGAGAGGGGGGGGGGGCACCCTGAGTCTCACCAACCCATTTCACTATGACTGTCCATTTCCACAACAACAGACATACTTTACTACAATTCACTGATGTAATTGGTAAGATAAATATAACTATATATAATGTATAGTACTATATAGCACCACTACCTATACCTACAGTACCCTGCAGAGTACTGTTTTGTGTGTGTGTGTGTGTGTGTGTGTGTGTGTGTGTGTGTGTGTGTGTGTGTGTGTGTGTGTGTGTGTGTGTGTGTGTGTGTTGTGTGTGAAGACACT
>NC_140176.1:10159501-10162001 GCF_963971535.1 Notolepis coatsorum
GAGTACCATAGATCTGGGCGGTTAGGTGGTCGAGCGGAGATTGCGTTCGTCACCAGCCCCGGAGCTGTGAGCTTGGTTCGCCTGTTCGAATCCAGCTCACAGCTCCGGGTTGTCACCAGCTTGGCTGGCCGTCTGCACTGATACAATTGGCTGTATCAGAGGGTGGGAGAAGCTGGCGGGGTGGGTCCGGGTCGTTGTAAACAGCGACTCCTACAGTTCGGTCGGGGCGCCTGCTAAGCGCGGATTGGACGTGAGGGGGATAGTGTGGTCCTCCCACACGCTACGCCCTCTCAATGAGAATCCGCGCTGCCAGGTGAAAAGAAGCGGTGATTGGCTGGACGTGTGTCGGAGGAAGCACGTGGTAGCCTCCACTCTCCAAATGATCTGACTGTGGGGGGTAAAGCGCAGCGACCAGGAAGGGACTGGGAATTGGCATACGACTAACATTGGGATGGGAGAAAATCGGAGGAAAATGGAGGGGGAAAAAGACCAAAAGAAAAAAAAAATAGTACCATAGATCTAATTCCCTAAGAGCCAGGTTGTATACTTGCTTCCTGCGTAACCAGAGATTGGACATTCAGTGTTGATTTGCCTACGAGTACTCATTTGCCTTACAAGTGCATTCAAATCATAAATGTAATAGTAAATATCATATGTACCTTTTGCTATATTAAATATTTGATTATTACCTTTGTGTGGAACCGATTTCATTGTGGGAAAGTGTTCATCATATTTCAGATATCGTGTACTGTATGGCCAGTAGTTAAAGTACATAAAGCGGTAGTGGTTTAATGATACCATACTTATCAATACAGTCAGGGAATTGTACCCTCAGTTACAGGTACCATCATTTATTTTTTCACTATCATCTCACTATTTTTGTGTCTGCACGTTACGTTTGCACTACTTTTATTGTCTTTTATACCTATTCTTATGTCTGTTATTTTGTCTGTTATTTATGCATTGTTTTTTATTCTGTCAATTGTGTGCTGATTTGTATACCTATGTTCATTTTATACGAATTGCTGTGGGGGCACTCTGGACTGCGGTCCATGTGTGAAAAGTGCTACAGTATATAGATTATTCATATTTATTATTATTATTATTATTATTATTATTATTATTATTATTATTATTATTATTATTATTATTATTATTATTATTATTATTATTATTATTATTATTATTATTATTATTATTATTATTATTATTATTATTATTATTATTATTATTATTATTATTATTATATTGTAAAAATGTATGCATTGAAATGTCTGTAAAGTCTCGACGACATTGAAAATGAGGGTGACCTCAATTGTCTTTTAGAGAATAAATAAACGTTTGAATGACTATCTTTGTGTCACTGATTTCAATTATGGAAATACCATCATACTTTCTTGGAAAAACCACAATACCTTTTTGTGTGCGTGGAGCCTTTGGGAGCCGCTATACCTGCAGTTCTGAAATAACATGAATGAAAAGTAGAACGTTATAATAACGTATTCAGTACCAGGGCAGCCAAACACCTCTCTGTCTGCATGTCTCACTGCAGAGAGGGGACCGAGTTTGAAGTATGTAACAACGAGCAGACAATCACTATCAGCCCAGACTTTAAAAAGCACAATCTGTGTGGTGTTCAGGCTCGACATGGACCAAAACAAACACATCCAATTTCCACACAAGCACAATTTCAATAAATAAATGATATTTAATTGATTAATCAAACAAAATTCGATGGGCAATAGACTAGTCGAATAACAGTCCAGGGTCAAAACACGTTTCAGGCTCTCGTACAAAAAGGGAATGTTCAACACTCAGGGTTTGTCGTCCGGTCCAGGGTCAGAGTCACAAGGGTCCAGTCCAGGGTCCAGTACCACGAACACCTTCTCGCTTTCACCTCTCCTTCCAACTACCTCTCACCTCACAAACTCAGTAGCACACTCTCTCTCTCTATGATCTCTGCTCCTTCCTCACCTCCACTCAACCTTTCTCTGTCTCTCCTCGGGCTATGGGTGTCTCTCTCTGTGTGTGTGTGTGGGATGTGGGTGATCACATGGTGCACAGGTGTGCTCCATCAGTCCTAATCAACTCCCTAATTAACTCTCCTCTGCCCGTGGCAGTAGTATCTCCCTTCCTCCACGTAGCCATGGGACGGGGGATGATATCTGCCACAATATATATATATATATATATTTTTTTTTAAACTTTGACCAGTCAGCTGGTTCTTTTAGCGTTTATCGCTTTTTTCTGGTCAAGCATGACCGACAGAAACAGGTTGAATGGGGGTATAGATCGGGGGAAAGACACTCTGAGAAAATATGGCGAGTCCGGGAGTCGAACTCGCGACCCCAGATCCGTGACGCGCACGGTTGTCCCCGACGCCGAAATAGCGTTCGAGGTACGTGGTGAGCTACTGGAGCTCCCTATATATATTTTTTTTGTGTGTGTGCTGTGTTCTAGTGCTATGTTCTAGTGCTATGTGTGCTTGTGTTCCTACTTC
>NC_140176.1:10167001-10194794 GCF_963971535.1 Notolepis coatsorum
AAAATAAATAAAATAAATAAAAACACATATTCCGGACACAGCCTTTCTATAAGATCGTTCTCACAGGACGAATAGCCCGAGAGTCTTTGTGCTCCTGAAAGCTCTTCACTGATAATATCCACTGGACTTGGAGCAGCACTCGCATTATGGCCTCCAGTGTTGCTGCTGAGGGAGACAGAGACTTGTTTTTCTAATCACTTCGTTCTCATTGAGTTGCGGAGGCATATCACATATTCAGTAACATTCAATTACAGTTCACATCAGTGCTCACTTGCGACAGCTATTAATTTTGAGAGTCTTAACATAATATTAGGAGCACTATGCTGATTGTGTGTTCCACTGTGAGTGAATGTGTGTGTGTGTGTGTGTATTTTGCATGTGTGTTGTTAATAAAGACATGTTTACATGCAACCTCATAATCTGTTAACGGGACTAATTTACTCGTATTCCTAATTCCAAATGATTTCATGTAAAACACTCTGACAAGAATAATCCAGCAACAGCAGCAGGTCCCGATATCATTGAAACATACGTAAATCAAATGCTATACTGTCACTACCTTTCAGTGAGGTTGGTTAGGTAGTCCAGTTGCAATGTGCATAAATCCAGTGTGTGTGTATGCACGCCCGGTAAAACATTCCCATTCCCATGGCAGCTGGGTCGTTTTGGTCCTTGCTTTGCACACACAGTGCAATGCACAAGCAATGAATTAATAAATAAAAATAACTACATCTCAAAACTAACACAAACAACGCCACTCATTTTATTATTTATTTGAGTATAGGCTAATAATCATGTAATGTAGACCGTTGTGAATTCATCAATCAGACCAATTTGTCTGCATTTCGGAAATGAACTACTGTAAAGCCATTGGTCGCGAGCAGTGGAGGAGGGTTCAAAGTTGAATACATTTTACCTTTCGAGAAACGCCCAGCACGTCGCACACCTGATCGGTTTGTGCATGCGGCTCTGACCCACGGGAAGACATGATGCTGCGTTCAGACTGATTGATTGATTGAAAAGTTTATTAACAGCTTGCAGAATGGGTACAGTACAGTACAGCTCAATACATACAATTGTTAAGGGGATGCAGACCAGAGAAAGACTTTCGTCTTGTTTACATCAGGGTCCCCCATTTTCAATTTCATAACATATATGACATACACAACATACAGATAGACAGTACTGCTACATCTATACATTTATGACATACCAGATTTGCAAATACAGTACTGTTTGTGATACAAAAAGTGTCCAGAAAAAGAGTGTATATACATTTGACGTAGAAACTGTACATTGGAGGAGGTTGGGTAGGTGGGGTGGGGTTGGGTGGGGGGCTGTACATTGGAGGTGGGGGGTTGGGTGAGGCTACTACTACATGATGCTGTATTCAGACTGTGGTAGCAGACACACTAGAGGACAAACCCAAGAGCATTATTTTTCAATGAGCAGTAACGGTAAAATCGGCCAACACCGACATCTATGGCAGCGGCAGGCGGTAGTAGAACTTTAAACGTTTCAACTTTTGCTGTCCTCCACCGCAGATTTTCAAACTGCATGTTAGTTGAGCCGGTCAAACTTTGGTTGTTCTTTTGTTACAACAAAACTAGAGTGTTTTCTGACGTGACATTCAGAACACAATCATCTATAAGAATGCATCGTGCTTGTGAAATAACAGGGCGATAATAACACGTTCACAAGTCAGCAATTAAACTGGACTTTTTGAAGAAGTCTTTATTCATTGCACACATTGACAATGTCGTCATGCAGCAACACACACACACACATGCGATGGGTGGCACACACAGGAACACACACATGCAATTTTTAGGTCGCCGATAAAATTTTGTCTCTGCGCTTGACCCATCCCGTCGTCCTTCCCCCCCCAAGGGCAGCCGGGAGCAGACACGGGCTGCGGCGTGGGGCCACGCCCGGGGACCAATCCAAGTGCTCCTGTCCGACTCCATCTTCGTCAGGGACGCAAACAGCGTTAACGATCTGTTCTGCATGTTTTTCCATTGGGTTTATATTCTGGAGGGGAAACCCTTGCGAGCACGGGGGGAACATGCAAAACACGGTGGTGTAGTGGTTAACACTGTCCCCTCACAGCTAGAAGGTCCATGCTTCGATTCCCGCTTGGGGACCAGGTCGCCGCATTGCCAGGTACCCAGGTGGGGTATCTCCCGGGCATTTCTGTCTGGAGTTTGCGTGAATACTTTCCCTAAGGGGGTTGTCGGTTTGCGCGATCTGATTGGCCACTGACGTTTCTGGTCATGTGACATGTACGGCCAATCGTGTGACGGCAAGTTCTTTCTTTCGCCGGTTAAGCTTAGGCACTCTTTCGAAGTTGGTTAAGGTTAGAGTTTGTCTTAGAGCAGGGCGATAGAACACCAGCCCTGATTCCAAACTCTAACCTTAACCAACTTCGAAAGCGTCGCCTAAGCTTAACCAGTGATAAACTAGGCGTTATGTAGTTTGCAGGCTGTTAGACCCGGAAATTGGCGCAGAACTTGCCGTCACACGATTGACACACATGTCACATGACCAGAAACGTCAGTGGCCAATCAGATCGCGCAAACCGAATGCGGAAGGACAACCACCTTAGGGAAAGTATTCACGCGTCCTGAACACTGTTATCTCACAAGCATAACACATTCATAGATGGGTAATGAATGGGCGGCTACGTGGTGCAGTGGGCAAGGCGCTCACCACGAATACTGGAGACTGGGCTCGAACAGGTTCGCCTCCCTGTTCGAGCCCAGCGCTCCACATTGCTTTCAGTTTAGCTGGTCGTCCGCACTAATACACATTGGCAGTATTAGGGGGAGGGAAACTGAAGGGTGGGGATCGGGCGTTGTGGACAGCGACTCCTACAGGTCGGTTGGTGCGCCTGCGCAGTAGAATCAGGAAGCGACGGGGGCGGGGCCCCTCCAAAGCCCAGACCGCTGACGCTGAAAGATCGAGCCGTGCAGGTGAAAAGATGCGACGGCTGTTACCTCGAGTACCGGAGGGGACTTGTGCTATGTATGACTTAGTCCACATTGCAGCCGGCTTGTGGGAGGCATGAAACAGCGTTCAACGACAGGGGAGGGTTGAATTGGATGATACGAAAATTGGGATGGGAGAAAAAAATTGAAAATGGGAGAAAAAGTGGATAAAAAAAAATAGATGGGTAATGAATGTCATTCTGAATGTCCAGTCCAGTGTTTTATCGAGACTTCTATCATGACGTTCTAGAACTCAAGGTGTCAGTGACCGGCAGCAGCCATTGTTGCATCATCATTAGGATACTTAGTTCTCAAACCTCTTCCTCACATGTGAGTTTGTTCACCTGACAGGGTTTATAAATCTACCATTGGTGTTACGAATGGCGCGTTTCGTTGGCATGGTGGAGTGTGGAACCCAATTGCAGCAGATAACGGAGAGATAATTAACAGGAGGCAGGAGACGGCGTAGTGACGATAACAAGGTTTACTCAAAACAGAAAACAAGGAAACACGACTGACACACAGGTAACATGAAACAATGAACCAGCAAGTGTATGCTGGCCCAGAACACCTAAATACAAACACTAATTAGAGACAAAGGGTAATTACTAACAGGACACAGGTGTGGTAGACAGAACTAACACAATACAGAGCACACAGGGGAAAACAATAACAATTGTACAAACTGAGACATACGAGACTAAAACACATTTACAAAACACAGGCAGTAGGGACACAAGTCTAACACAGTGGAAATAATAAAGACAACATAGACAATGAATATATCAAACATAAATGGCAGCAAATAATGTTAATCAGGTGAGTGAGCTGATGCCAGATCTGCCACATCTGGATCAGCCCACCGGTTGGCAATGTTGAAGTGTGAAGTGGAGTATGGAAGGGGAGTTGAGAAGGTCCGAAACCTGGACCAGCCGAACCGGGAGGAGGGTTGCCGTCTGGTCCCGCAGGACCGGGGGAAGCGTTACAGTACCCTCCCCTCGATGGGCGACTCCTAGGCGGCCGGCCAGGCCCCCCAGGAACGGGCAGGGTGGGAGGGTGGAACGCAGCGCCGGCGAGGACGGGCTGGGGGAAGGGGGGTTGAGGAACGGGACTCATGGGAACTGGGTCGGGGGGAGGGGGTCGACGAGGAGGGCCGGAGCTGGGGGAGCTGGAGGAGGAGGAGGTGGAGGAGCTGGAGGCCCCCGGCGGGGAAGGACGGGAAGGATAGAGGCGATGGCTCATCTTCCGGAACCTCCCAGGGAGGAGGAGACCCCGACCAGGGCGGCGAGGAGAACCTGCGGTCCTGGGAACCCCGTCTCCCCCTGGGGCTGTGGCGCCGGGATCCGCGCCCCTTCCCGGACGCTCCCCTGCGGACCAGGCGACTCCCCACCCAGGGATCCGGAACAGGAGCGGCCACAGCGATAGCACCCAATGTCATCGGCGCCGCTGGGCCGGCCACTCCGTCCCACGGTGCCAGACCCCGAGCGGCCGCCCGGTCGGCACCCATGACCGTAGCCCCCAAAATGCAGAGCGCGTAGCTTGTCCCGTCTCCGTTCTTCTCTGCTGGGTTCCGAAATGGCTGGTTCATTCTGTTACGAATGGCACGTTTCGTTGGCATGGTGGAGTGTGGAACCCAATTGCAGCAGATAACGGAGAGATAATTAACAGGAGGCAGGAGACGGCGTAGTGACGATAACAAGGTTTACTCAAAACAGAAAACAAGGAAACACGACTGACACACAGGTAACATGAAACAATGAACCAGCAAGTGTATGCTGGCCCAGAACACCTAAATACAAACACCAATTAGAGACAGAGGGTAATTACTAACAGGACACAGGTGTGACAGACAGAACTAACAGAATACAGAGCACACAGGGGAAAACAATAACAATTGTACAAACCGAGACATACGAGACTAAAACACATTTACAAAACACAGACAGTAGGGACACAAGTCTAACACATTGGAAATAATAAAGACAGCATAGACAACAAATATATCAAACATAAATGGCAGCAAATAATGTTAATCAGGTGAGTGAGCTGATGCCAGATCTGCCACATCTGGATCAGCCCACCGGTTGGCAATGTTGTAGTGTGAAGTGGTGTATTGAAGGGGAGTTGAGAAGGTCCGACACCTGGACCAGCCGAACTGGGAGGAGGGTTTCCCTCTTTGTGTTAGTTCCACTTTGTTAGTCTTGTGTCCCTACTGTCTGTGTTTTGTAAATGTGTTTTAGTCTCGTATGTCTCAGTTTGTACCATTGTTATTGTTTTCCCCTGTGTTCTCTGTGTTCTGTTAGTTCTGTCTGTCACACCTGTGTCCTGTTAGTAATTACCCTCTGTCTCTGATTGGTGTCTGTATTTAGGTGTTCTGGGCCAGCATACACTTGCTGGTTCATTGTTTCATGTTACCGTTGTTGCCAGTCGTGTTCCTTGTTTTCTGTTTTGAGTAAAGCCTTGTTATCGTCACTACGCCGTCTCCTGCTTCCTGTTAAGTATCTCTCAGTTGTCTGCTGCAAACTGGGTTCCACTCTCCACCATGCTATCGAAACACGCCATTCGTAACAGGAGTCAGAATGGTACTATATATACTGTAGGAGTCAGAATGATGCTGTACTGTATGAGTCAGAATGGTACTATATATACTGTAGGAGTCAGAATGGTGCTGTAGATACTGTAGGAGTCAGAATGGCACTATACAGTATATACTGTAGGAGACATCATGACAGTATATCATGTATAACTTTACCGTATATCATGATGTCTTGTAAATGTCTCATGACTAACACTTCAGATAAAACAGTCACCAGATGTGTTTCTTGCGTCCCCCCCACCTCTCGTCCCCCCCACCTCACGTTCCCCCCACCTCTCGTCCCCCCCCCCCCCACCTCACGTTCCCCTGCCTCTCGTCTCCTTCCCCCCACCTCTCCTTCCCCTGCCTCTCGTCTCGTTCCCCCACCTCTCGCTCTCTTTTTTTTTTCACTTCATCATCTCTCATTTTCTTTATTGCACAGAATCTTTTTTTCCTCCCAAAGTCATCCACCATGGGACATTTGACCCACATTGAGTAATCAAATGACCAATAGGCCAGTAATACTGAGGGAGGTGTCCAGGCCCCCCATGACTGATTGAGTTCTGTTATCCCACATGGTGGAATCCAAGCCTTGTCCTCTACAGACTAAATGGCAGAATTAGAGGACAGTGTTTTATATGAAGCAAAACGGCACAAAGGGGAGGAGCCACGTGGTTAGATGATACTTCCCCCACCAACATGCACATTCTAACATTAGCGTTACCGCTGGTTATGTTTATTCTACTAACGTTCACGCTATCGCTCCTCGTTTTTATTCTACTAACGTTAACGTTACTGTTTATTCTACTAACGTTAACCTTCTTGCTTGTTGTGTTTATTCTACTAACGCTAACGTTACAGTTTTTTTATTTTTTTTATCTGCTAACATTAACGTTATTGCTTGTTGTGTTTATTCTACTAACAAGTCAAGTCAAGTCAAGTCAAGAGTTTTAATTGTCACGGCATACAGGTATACAATGAAATGCGGGTGGTCTTGCCCGCAACGATGTGCAATACAGTGGTACATATAATAGAATCAAAAGAAGGAAACAACATTGTGCAGTAACAGGTAGCAGGTAACATGGAGTGACATCTCGGTATCTGTACATAGTTATTTACAGAGCATGTGGGACATGCTAGTTAGCTTTGGTAGTGCAATACACTGTTCCTGTTATTCTAATTTAAAGTGTCCTTTCCTTTGGCCATAAGTGTGCGTGTGTGCGACATGAGTGTGTGCCCGCTCATGTTAAAGTGTTAAGTGGCTGCTCGTGTGTGAGCGTGCACAGTGTGCGTGTCGTGTGTGTGTTCATGTGTGCTTGTGTGTGGACAGTTCAATGTTCTGAGCACTCAATGTTCATTGTTCATGGCTCTGATGGCCTGGGGGAAGAAGCTGAGCCTAAGCCGCTCTGTCCTAGTAGCTGGGGTTCGCAGGCGTCTGCCTGACCTCAGCAGCTGAAACAGGCTGTTATTGGGGTGGTGAGGGTCTTTCATTATCCTGCAGGCTCTGGATTTGCACCTCTTGTTGTATAGAACCTGCAGGGGGGGTAGTGCAATACCCGTGGTACGCTCGGCTGAGTGCACCACTCTCTGTAGGGCCTTCTTGTCCTGTGCCGTGCTGTTTCCATACCAGGCAGTGATGTTTCCGGTCAGGATGCTCTCTACAGCTCCTGAGTAGAAGGACTGGAGTATCTTCCCCGATACTCTGAACTTCCTTAACTGTCTCAGGTGGTAGAGACGCTGTTTCGCCTTCTTTACTACTGTGACTATGTGTGTTGACCATGTCAGGTCCTCTGAGATGTGGACCCCCAGGTACTTGAAGCTGCTCACCCTGTCCACGGTAGCCCCGTTTATCATCAGTGGTGTGTGTGTCTCCTGCTGACCTCTCCTATAATCCACGATCAGCTCCTTGGTTTTACCAATGTTCAGGAGCAGGCTGTTGTCCTGGCACCAGCGTTCCAGTACCTCAACCTCCTCCCGGTAGGCCTTCTCGTCGTTGTCCGAGATCAGCCCCACCACCACCGTGTCATCTGCGAACTTCACTATGGAGTTGGAGCTGAACTTGGCCACACAGTCGTGTGTGTAGAGTGAGTACAGCAGGGGGCTCAGAACACAGCCCTGGGGGGACCCGATGCTCAGGGTGATGGTGTTGGAGGTCTGACCACCCACCCTGACCGCCTGGGGTCTTTCGCTCAGAAAGTCCAGTACCCAGGCGCTCAGGGCGGAGCTCAGACCTAGCTCGATCAGCTTGTCCACCAGTCTGGTGGGGACTATGGTGTTGAACGCTGAGCTGTAGTCAATGAACAACAGTCTCACATAGCCCCCCTTCTGACGGTCAAGGTGCGAGAGGGTGCTGTGCAGTACCTGGGAGACCGCGTCGTCGGTGGACCTGTTTGTCCTGTATGCAAATTGCATAGGGTCCATATCACTGGGGAGGGAGGCACAAATGTGGTCCTTGACCAGCCTCTCGAAACATTTCATGACCACAGAGGTGAGTGCCACCGGTCTGTAGTCATTTGGACATGCTGGGGAGGGTTTCTTCGGCACAGGGATGATGGTAGACATCTTGAAGCAGGCAGGGACCACTGACTCCGCCAGTGATTGATTAAATATGGCGGTGAACACAGGGGCCAGCTGGTTGGCACAGGTCTTGAGTATACGTCCTGTTATGCCATCTGGGCCAGCAGCCTTCCTGGTGTTCACCTGCATAAATGCTCTTCTCACACTGTGTTCCGACAACGAGAGAGCGTCCCCCCCCCCTCGCGGTTGCCCCCCCCCCTCCACAACAGCCGGCGCGCCAGTGACGTCACTAGCCGGAGAGCCAGCAGCGCCACTGTCTACACCAAACCGAGCGTAGAAGATGTTGAGCTTGTCCGCGAGGGAGGCGTCGTCGCTCCCCATTGAGGGGGCGCTGACTTTATAGTCAGTTATTGTCTTCAGTCCCTGCCATAATCCTCTTGTGTCGTTTTGTGCCATTTGTGTCTCCAGTTTATCAGCATATGTCCTCTTAGCAAGTTTGACAGCCTTGCGTAGAGTATAGACTGAAGCCTTATACTCCTCCATGTCTCCTGACTCTCTACCCAGGTTGTAGGCGGTGGTACGAGAGTTAACGTTAATGTTATTGCTTGTTGTGTTTATTCTACTAACGTTAACGTTACCGCTTGTTTTTTTTATTTATCTGCTAACGTTAACGTTATTGCTTGTTGTGTTTATTCTACTTTATTGCTTGTTGTGTTTATTCTACTAACGTTAACCTTACAGCTTTTTGTTTTTATTCGACTAACGTTAACATAACCATTCGTTGTGTTTATTCTACTAACGTTAACTACCTACTAACCAGCGTTATTGCCAGCAGCAGCGTGTATTTCACGTCATCAACTACAGGAACTAATCAGGGGCTGCGTTCCACTGGGGGTCAGCACAGCAGTCCCTCATTGGCTCGGATTGCATCACAATTTCTGGAAATCGATGTGGATATATTTAGCAAGAAAGACTGACTTCCAGGCTAGGGTGTGATGTCTCCAGTGAGATTAAGGGTAGGGTTAAGGGTAGAGTTAGGGTAAGGGTTTATAAATACTTTTTAAGGTGAAGAGACAATGACATGTGAATACCATGATCTAGCCATGACCGCCACTCTGGAGGGACACGCTACTGGAACCAGGGTTCATCATTAAGTGAGATTCCAACAAGGTTGTTAAAAGTCGATCGAGGGATAATGTTTTAAAATGCCAGCAGGCGTTCCCTTTCATCTCGCATCACAACAATTAAAATCGCCTGGAAGTAAAACATAATGAATCAAAACTAATGGACTTGTGGGTTTCCATAGAAACGTGTATAATTATGGTAATTAGTTCATCATTGAAGACCCCATTCCTTCCAAATAAAGTAAACATGCATGGGGGGGGGGGGGGGGGGTATTCTGAGAGAAACACAAAAAGAAACACTTTTATTTCTCCTTTTTATTCAATCTTTTAATGATTCTGAAGTAGAAGGGAACACAATCGGAATGAATGAGAGTTGCCATTTCACCACCATTTCTACTGTATGTTGTGAATATTTATGATAGCAGTCATATCATTATGGTGTCTTAGTTAAAACCCATATTCACAATAATTTGTATTAATAATAATAATAATGGATTGGATTTTATATAGCGCTCTTCTCTGACTCAGAGCGCTTCACAGAGTCCATTATTCGTTCATACACAGTCATACCGGTGGTGGTAAGCTACAATTGCAGCCAGAGCTGCCCTGAGGCAGACTCACGGAAGCGTGGCGAATAATCATCGCCTACGGCCCCTCCGACCACCACCAACATTCATTCACATGCATACACATTCATACGAGGCAAGTAGGTTAAGTGTCTTGCCCAAGGACACAACGGCAATGGGAAGTACATGGGCTTGAGCGGGATTCGAACCACCAACCCTTTGATCATTGGACGCCCGCTCTACCCCTGAGCCATAGCCGCCCCACGGCTAGACCGGTCTAGAGTTTTGACCACTAAAACACAGGAGCACACAATAACCAGCCATGTGTGTTATTCAGTCAGTGTTGACTAATGACCCAGGAAACATCACTAATGATTACTGTAGATTGAAATGTATTGTCATCATACAGCACAAGTACAGTACAACACAAATAAGTTTGGCATCCAACCAGAGTGCAAATGTACTGTAACATTAAAGTGCAATAATAATATACAATGTACAGGTGATTCATCTGGTTATAAAATATATAAATGAGTACTACTGAGTAATAGTGCTAATCAGATGTACTAGTGTTATAGTATTATTATGTACAGTGATACAGGTATAAAGACACTATGGTAGTAGTCATACTGGCCAGCAGTGTAACCTAAGAGTAGGTAAGGGATATACAGATATAGAAATAGGTAACATAAAATAAGGACCTAGGAAACATCACTAAAGGTAGCTGAAAATGATGACCAGGAAACATCACTAAAGGTATCTTAAAATGATGACCAGGAAACATCACTAAAGGTATCTTAAAATGATGACCAGGAAACATCACTAAAGGTAGCTGAAAATGATGACCAGGAAACATCACTAAAGGTAGCTGAGAATGATGACCAGGAAACATCACTAAAGGTAGCTGAGAATGATGACCAGGAAACATCACTAAAGGTAGCTGAAAATTAAGCTAAGCTAAATGACTAAATGTAAATGTAAATGTAAATAATGACAATACATTTGAATCTAATCTAATAAATCTGCAGAATTAAATTGATTATTTTCACTCTGAATAGCGTAAACAAAATTCAATTTCTTTCTCCATGGTGTATCTGAACTACCGCAGCATAGCCTACACTAGAACACACTTACAGACATGACCCAGAGCACTCTACTCCGTCCTAGATATTCACCATTAACACCTTGAGGTCGCACAGTTTGTACATCATGGGTCCTTAAACAAAACACTTACTTAACCTTTTCCCCGTGAAATCTTCTTGTTTGTTTTCCAATTTCGTAATTAACTCCACACCGAAATGTACAATTACTCAGGAACCCCTGAGGAGTCTTGCACACATCGGCATCTCTGACTTGAATATAGAGTCTCCGAGATATGGAATTCACATCCTGCACGTTGTCAGTCTGACTCTCAACCAGTTCATAAAAGCTGCGAAGGTGATGTTGTTACAGCAATCTGGAGGTCGCTATGTGTTCTCTCCCCTCACCTTGTTTTAAATGGCCTGCTTTGATATAACAGCTTTTATCCAAAGTGCTTATGCCTCACATTCACCCATTCACTTATTCACACATGGACAGCGGAGGTGACCATGAAAGGTGCCAACCTGCTCATCAGGGGCAGTTGGGGGGTTATAGGTGTCTTTGCTCAAGGACACTTCGACACTGCCAGGAGGAGCCGGAATCGAACCGGGAACCTTCAGATTACCAGACGACCGCACTACCTCCTGAGCCACTGTCTCTTATTTATTTTTGGTATTATCTTGGTTCTACAGTACTTCTTCTGCATGTATTGTTTGTGGCTGTGCATGCACGATGGTACCATATAGTATGTGCATGTGGATTATTGTGTGTTTAGGTGTGTTATCCTTACCATATGTGTTGTCATGAATTCCTTGAGGGCTTTTTGGGAACAACTCCCTGCATGTAACAGTTTAATATTGTAATGTAATGGTTTATATTATGCTAAATAAATATTTGAATGAAATGAAAAAGCTGCTGCCAAATACAGACCTAATTTATCTGCAATGTATGATTTATACATTTTAATTGTATTATTAATTGAAAGAGTGTTTTCTCAGAATTCTATCTTAGAATTGTACCACTTAATCGTCTCAATGGCCAGTAGCCACTAGTGTGACTCATCATTAGAAAGATCAGTTCTCAAGATTCGAACCTCACATAGTAGGCTATAGTCTATGTGAGATCGTACACATGAAAGAGTAACGGGATTATAACCCTTTCACTGACACACTACAGAAGGTTAACCCTTTACTATCCACTACCGACGGTAAAGGGTTAACCTTCCGTAGTGTGGCAGTGAAAGGGTTAACCTGCTGTTGTGTGGCAGTGAAGGGTTAAACCGTTTGGTAGTGTGGCAGTGAAAGGGACAACAGAAGACCAGTGTTAGGCTACGTTCACACTGGAAGACATATAGTGCTCAATTCAGATTTATTCCTCAGATCAGATATTTTTGTTTGGGTGTTCACACATCATATTTTTATAATGTGGCCAGATCAGATTCCAGTCTGAACAGATCCGCATGCGCAAATGAACCAATAAAGAAGATGGACTGTAAACATGGAGCACACGTGGAGCACACTGAAACACACTGTAACAGTCTGTGGTTTATTTTATAAATTGATGTGCAGTGGAAGCCATGCTAATTATTGAGCAGATGATAATGACGGCGAGGAGGAGGTGAAATAGAGCTTTTTCTTTCAATATGTTTTCAAACACATGCCGGTTATGATACTGTATGTCCCCCTCAAGTTTTGCTTGTACAGAAGTATCACCCCAAATACTTATAAGGTACTAAACACCTCACTGTCCCTCCACTGACCACCTCCATCACAGCTGTCTTCCATGTTTGTATTCATATTAATCAATCAATCATCTTTATTAACATGACACAGGGTCCACACAGAGTGAAAAAACATAGAGTTCATAGAGTTCTCCCTCTCTCTCTCTCTCTCTCTCTCTCTCTCTCTCTCTCTCTCTCTCCTTCTCTCTCTCTCTCTCTCTCTCTCTCTCTCTCTCCTCTCTCTCTCTCTCTCTCTCTCTCTCTCTCCCTCTCCCTCTCCCTCTCTCTCTCTCTCTCTCTCTCTCTCTCTCTCTCTCTCTCTCTCTCGCTCAGCCACTCGGCTGTTGTAGCTGTTTAAAAGGTCAGAGGTCGCCGGCAGCATCGGGGAGTAGCGTCACCTGCCGCTGGTGCCCCCCGTGACACAATGACCCCCCCTCCCCCAGGGGTCAGCAGCCACCCCCGCCGGGTCACTCCGGAGCTCGGTCACGTGATCACGAGGGCCCCGTGGGGGACTCAGCGCCTAGACGCACACCGCCTCCTGTCAGGCCACCATCGACAGCATGGCCGCCGGGTGTAAACACTAACCAGTGACCCATAACTCTGCGTCCGTGTCTCCTGACACCTAGGCCCACTCACTGGGTTAATAATAATAATAATAATAATAATAATAAATTATATTTGTAACACACTTTATATTTGAAACAATCTCAAAGTGCTACGTGAAAGGAGATAAGATAAAGATAATTCTTTTTTAAATGAATAAAACAATTAAAATGAATAAACAACCAATGAAATGAAAGAAACATTCAGATAAAATATATATATATATAATTAAAAACACACAAGGCATCGGTCAAATGGCAAATGCCTTGTTAAATAGAAATGTTTTTAGTCCCCTTTTGAAATCCTCAACGGACTTTAAATTAAGGAAAGAACTTGTTGTGGTTCTCGTATATAGTATAGTTAGTAACAGCAAGTATAGCATAGGGACATAGAGTAAAACTGTATATTGTATAGTAGTGTACATAAGACCCAGTGCCTTAATTCGTAGCTTAACGTTGTATTGCATTTTATCTCAGGACTTTTAAACGTGTCTATTTTATCATGTCTATTTTATGTCTATTTTATTATCTTCTACTTATTTTATTTACCATTGTATTCTTGCACAATCGAAGCGGGCATGGCCACCCGCATTTCACTGTATATGCCCTGTGGTATGTATGTGATAAATAAACCTCTTGAATCTTGAATCTTGGTGCTCTCAGATGGGTCCCATGAGCTGTGGTCGCTGGGTGAGTCAGAGTCAATGTAGGGTCCTCCTTATGATTTAACTTCAAACCTTTATTTCAACTCGTGAGACACTGAGGTTAGCTCAGTTTACAGCGACGAGCTTACAAAACAAATACACAAGTTTATCAGCAAGTGCATACATATAGGCACAATAAATAAGAATAAACGATAAAAAAAAAGATTATACTTTTAAATGCAGCAAAAGAGGGAAGAACCTTCAGCTTCAGAATCAGTTGGAGGACATTCCAGGTGTTGGAAGCATCAAAGGAAAAAAAAAAGCAGTCTTTCAGCGGGAAACACGAGGAGCTCTAAGAACCAAACATTAATTTGAATGTGTAGATGTTTACAACCAATACAGTCTTGGATCTAATTATATAATTGACGACAGGAGTTGGGCAATAATTCAATGTTCATAATTTATTGTCTGTTTTATTACAACAATGCATTATGATATTGTGTTCACGTGGCAAACACTTCTGTTGATTAAATTCACGCAATAAGCCCATATTACATTTACTATATGACCAATAAGCCCATATTACAATTCTATATGATGTGACGACCCTCCCCCACACTGTTTGCTTGCTTGCTTGCTCCGCTTGCTTCTTTGTCTCACAGGATTGGTGGGTGGAGCTGGCAGAGCAGAGCTGGGGGAGGGGTCATCAGGGCAATTGGGGCACACCTGGGCCGGTCCCAGGCCGGTCCCAGGCCCGGTCCCAGGCTTTATATATGGCTTCCTTTTGGTCTTTGCTGCCTCTCTCCACCTGTTTGGTTACTTTTGTTTGTTTGGAAGCATGCCTTTGTTTTTACACTTCCAACATTCATGCTGCACATTATACTCTGATCCATGCACCGCCTACTCATCCATATTGGCTGACATGTTTTGTACTTTTTCTATAGTTATAATTCCTTTTTGTTATTTCTTAAATTGTGCCTGTGTCTCCTTTTTGTTACAAGCTTGAGCCAGCTTGTAACAATGAACAATAAGCCCATATTACATTCTATATGACCAATAAGCCCATATTACATTCTATATGACCAATAAGCCCATATTACATTCTATATAATATGACCAATAAGCCCATATTACATTCTATATGACCAATAAGCCCATATTACATTCTATATGACCAATAAGCCCATATTACATTCTATTTGACCAATAAGCCCATATTACATTCTATATGACCAATAAGCCCATATTACATTCTATTTGACCAATAAGCCCATATTACATTCTATTTGACCAATAAGCCCATATTACATTCTATTATGACCAATAAGCCCATATTACATTCTATTATGACCAATAAGCCCATATTACATTCTATTTGACCAATACGCCCATATTGCATTCTATATGATCAATAAGCCCATATTGCATTTATATGATCAATAAGCCCATATTGCATCTATATGATCAATAAGCCCATATTGCATTCTATATGATCAATAAGCCTATATTACATTCTATATGACCAATAAGCCCCATATTACATTCTATATGACCAATAAGCCCATATTACATTCTATTTGACCAATAAGCCCATATTACATTCTATTATGATCAATAAGCCCATATTACATTCTATTATGACCACTAGTGTTTCTGAACTGATACACGTGTGCAGAGATGTCGACGGTACAGCGCTTCCAGACGCTTCCTCTGGTTTCTTTCTCGAAGCCGTCTGACCCGACTCCACCTGCTGATAACATCGACCCACTCTTCAACCCACGACGTTGAGCGGCACGCAGCGTTTTGGATTTCCAGCCGATCGATTCTGGCCAGATTATGAGAGAAATGTTAGCGGAGTAAATTAAAGTTATTGATTTGCGAAGCGATAGGTAAGGGGCATTTATCATTTTGAAGTGCTCAGCATTATGGTAATTAATTGATATTGATAGAGGCGGGTAGCGAGCGCTCACATGCAGTAAGTGACTGCGAGAGGCGAGGACGGGGGGGGGGGGGGGGGGGGGGTCCGACATCCTCCCCGCTCTATTCTTCTCGAGAGTCTTCAGAGCTGGAATGCGCCTCTCCGCCGCGTTCAAAAAGTGACGGAAAGTAGATAATGTAGATATATCCGGATGTCGTTGAAAGCTATTATCGTCGTGACGCCCTCCACCTTGTGTATTGTTCAGATTCAAATGGTCTCGTTTGAGTTGAACATTATTGCACGGCCCTTCTGCCTTGATTGCAAATTGAGGTAGAGGACGGCGACCACCTGATTTAAACGACTCCGCGTGAAGAGGCCGGCTGAGGGGCTATAGTCTTCTGTGAAGTTCACACAATTTAGGCGGCAAATGATCCAAATTCAATACATTTCCACTATTTCTGTTTGAGAGGGAAGATATGAGATCCACAGGTCCTGAGCTTTGTTCTAAAAGTGAGATGGTAGTATGCTATGCCAGCGCACCTATACTTGCTTCAGTTACAGGCCTAATGCTAATGGACAAGCCACGCAACACGAAGATGAACTAGCTTCACTAAAATCTAACCTTTTATGGAATGTTTTAGTCTTTTATGGAATGTTTTAGTCTTTTATGGAATGTTTTTGTCTTTTATGGAATGTTTTGTCTTTTATGGAATGTTTTTGGAATGTTTTTGTCTTTTATGGAATGTTTTTGTCTTTTATGTTTTTGTCTTTTATGGAATGTTTTTGTCTTTTATGGAATGTTTTTGTCTTTTATGTTTTTGTCTTTCATGGGATGTTTTTGTCTTTTATGTTTTTGTCTTTATAATGTTTTTGTCGTAACTTTATGTTGGAATTCTAGAACTCTATAAAGGAAGGAATCTCTGTCTGCGTGTGTCGGTCTGTCCATTCCTTTGTGTATCTTGAGAACCGTTTGGCCAGAGGGTGGCGATATAGTGTGTGTCTGTCTGCCCTTCGCTATCTCGAGAACCATTCATCTGATCGGCGTCACGCTTGGCGGGTGTAATGCTGAGGACCCAGTGGAGTGTTTAATGCACTAGCAGCAGTGTCAAATCTGGTTAAATTTACATACAGAACTTTTTGTCTCCAACTACTGGCAGTGAGAGTAATTATACAAAACACTGTCATCCTCGCCGTCAATCGCTTTCTTTTTTAAACTGTATTCCTGAGCCATGAGTTGTGCTAGCTTAAATTGCTAGTGAACGGTAATTTACGGTACGTTAACAACCATGGTTCTCTGAATGCCATGCACCTATACTAAAGAGGGGGGGGGGGGGGGGCAGGCTTCAGGGATTGGAGGGGTCCCGGTAAAGAAACCAATATTTGGGGTGATATTTAGCCTCTTTCCAGTGGCGGCCGGTGTGAACTACATTTGGGTGGGCGCGGGGGGGGGGGGGGGGGGGGGGGGGTGAAGGGGGGGGGGGGGCAAGCGGACAGCTGACCAAGCGAACACTGACTCGACATAACGTCTACCCCGTTTCCAACGTTAAGTCGAGTTCATTCATACTACACTAGTACACGTATGAACTCGACATAACGTTACCCCGTTTCCATGAAGTGTTTAATTAGCAGCCAGCAATCTTGTTGAAAATGTAACGTTAATTAAATGCTCCGAGCACTTATGTATATCTTGTCCTTTTTAACAAGTTACCATTCATTGTCCGGGTGATTATGGGCTTCAACAACAACACACAGCATCGCTCTAGAGAGAGCGATGAGAGAGAGAGAGAGAGAGAGAGAGAGCGAGAGAGAGAGAGAGAGAGGAGATGAGAGAGAGAGAGAGAGAGAGTAGAGAGAGAGAGAGAGAGAGAGCGAGAGAGAGAGAGAAAAAGATCGCGAACTCACCAGCTTAGACAGAGTATAGCCTTAACATAGACTTACCATCACAAGTTGAATGGGGTTGAATTGTTGTTGTTGTTGTTGTTGTTGTTGTTGTTGTTGTTGTTGTTGAACACAAGCCATAATCCACTTATTTTAATTCCACTCAAAAAGAAACTCCACAGTCCGGACCATACCGTCGTGCTGCATCCAGCTACGAGTCAAGGTAGCAAAACATCCGGTCTGCAACACCGGTGTTGTGCCTAATGCTTTTTTTCTAGCTGGTCGCTTGAAAACGCGACCGGCTTCCATCATAATACATCATATTTCAACCCACAGCGCGTTACACACTGATTGGCTGCGACGGATACAGCGATGAAACCAGTGCACGCCCACTGTAAGCGCTATGCGTCTCGCCCGAGAGAAATGCGGCTACGGAAAGTATAGACACGGTATTATTCTCTATCAGACAGTCACTTCCTGTGAATGAAAACAATTATTTATATTTGATATATTAACGTTATATTGTGCATTGGAAACACAAACATACTTAAAATGAGTAAATATTATTCATTTTAAACATGTTTATTTTATTTCTAGGGCTCTAAAAAAATATATATATATATATTTTCTTCTTCTCCTCTCTCTTTAACCAGGGGGTTCGGCGCCCCCAGCGCCCCTAGTGGAGAAAACCGCCACTGCCTCTTTCCCAGTAAGCTAGTGTCTAGCTAGTCTTTACTTGCAATTCCTTGCAATCCCAATATGCATATGATATCAATTACTTCACGCTAGTTTTAAAAACTGAGCCCAGTATGACCTGCAAAAGACAGTGATGGCGCAAAATCTGAATTGGTATGTTGTCATCAACGTCAAACGTCAGGGAGTGCTATGGTTTCTCCATAGAACTCCATTGTACTTTTTCAGCGCAGCAGCTCGCGCAGGTAGGGGACAACTCAGTCCACATGATTCAGTGGGTATTGCTGATTGGCTCAAACACAGTATATTTAATAAACAAGAAACCCATCTATATGGCCTGCTAGCATAAGGTGTAACTTTCACACTTCCACAACTGTCGGCTCCTACACATAACGTTAGGTGTGCTGTGGGTCTGGACGGTTTTGTGCTTGTTTAATTTCCAACTATGGTTCTCTGTGCTCGAGCCTCAAGCAGGTGAAAATACCTTAGCCAGTGCTTGAGCACCTGCCCACCTGCCCTCATCCGAGGGAGAAGTTCCCTTCTTGAGCTGCAGGGGTCCCCATCAGTCCCACCAACAGTACTGTTCTTTAGACTTTAGAGAGCTCTCGCAGGCTACATTTTAACGCTAGTAAATTAGAAATCTTAACTCATTCAGTGCCAGCTATTAGACGGGGCCGTCATAGCAAGGCCATGCTTTAAAAGATAGGAGTGCGTCACCTTGTTTGTAGAGCTATAACTATATTCTATATTATAGCTATGGATACAATACTATGGCCCATTTGACATCACCTATCTATTGTTCAATATGTGAAAAATAATACATTTTTCCATCCATACGTTCCTGTGTTATACCGTGGTGAATATAAGTATGGTTTTAGAGTGGTTCTGGGGTCATTCCCGAAAGGGCTGTGTTATAGCCTCATACGTGAATCCTGCTATAAGCGTTGCCGTTTCTTGCCTGGACACGCTACTATTCCCAAATCAAATCTATATAAGAGGTATTATGTTTCATCATGAATGCATGAAAGGGGGGGGGGGGTCGTTTCTGATTATTTGATTGCCAGTAACGGCATTCGTATTGAACACTAAAAACTAGGGATGTTCGATATTGGCTTTTCTACCGATACCAATATACCGATATTGTCCAACTCTCAATTTTTTTGACAATAAATAAAATCAGAATTTGTTCTTACTTGCTTGCCTGGGTAAATAAAGGTTAAATAAATGTAAAAAAAAAATTATAATAATAATATATATATATATTTTTTTAACCGATACCGATAATTTTCAATATCACATTTAATGCCAATGCCTACCGATATTATCCGGACATCCCTACTAAAAACGCTTATCAGCCCGATCGGTATAAAAAGAATTGCACGATCAAGCAAAGATTTACGTCAGATAGTCCTTACCTGTGATCGGGAGTATTCCAAAAATAATATTCCAATTGTTTGATTGCCATCTGGTACATCCGATGTCCATTTGTCCACGCATAACCCACCACAACATATGGATCTGGATATTTGATGCGCTTCAATGGAACCGGGAGAACCGCTCCACTCGCCCGACAAGGAAAAGTGCGCCCGGAGACATTTGGCCATTACACAGGCCAAGATACAAGGTTACAAAGGGTGCTCGATACCGCCGTCTAGCTGGATGCGGCCGGTATTGGACTTTGGCGATCTCAGACTCATTCTCTATGGTAACACCAAGGTCCCTGGATGAATAATGAATAAAAATATCGAATAAAGGAATAAACGACCAAAACCCGACTATACTCGGGTCTGGCGCTGAGCGGTTGGCGAGTTAACCGACTTTACTCGGTCTGGTGTCCATTGAGTTAAGGAATCCATAGGTACATCAGCCAATGCTCCAAAGATTACTGAGGTCATGGGGCGACAGAGGCTCAGGAGGTAGAGCGGTCGTCTGGTAATCAGAAGGTTCCTGGTTCGATTCCCCGCTTCTTCTGGCGGTGTGTCGAAGTGTCCTTGAGCAAGACACGTATAACTCCCGATGAGCAGGTTGGCACTCGCATGGTCGCCTCCGCTGTCGGTGTGTGTGAATGTGTGAGTGAACGGGGTGAATGTGAGGCATAAGTTTATAAAGCGCTTTAGATAAAAGCTGTTATATAAATGCAGTCCATTTACTATTTAATTCAATTGTTTTGCCATTTACCGTTTTCTCTTACTAGATCTGTGGAGCAGAAGTCTGCACACAGGCCTATGTGCGCGGCGCGCGAGCAGCAGCGTTTCTGACGGCATGCAACACACACGCCATGCTCAACATAATATGATATCGCCCTGCCCAACCCAATGGAGAAAAAATAAACGTTTCTCACCTCTTCACCGTGGAGAGAAAGACCCAGGCAGCCTCGCTTTAGTTTACCTCCAATCTGTTCCAATTCTCCAAACCCATTTGTCATACAAAGATGTCCTACTGCTCGGCCTAAAGATCGGCCTTCACCTCTCGATCTCTTTATGATTGCCACTTCCTTACTGGCTACACAGAACCACATGCGGTCTCTCAATCGTCGCTCCTTGCTCTCCAGAAGCAAGGATACACTGCAAATAGACATCTCCTCCTCCACAAGTCATTTTACCTGGCATTGAGAATAGTATTTAACTTAAAAACAAGTTAAATAATCGGGGGATGAGATATTTGTTCCCAAAGCAAGTGAACACGACAACATCTTTTAAATACTGTCACGATAAGTCAAATCGTTCCTTCCATCTTGAGAAAAGTGTACAGTGTGTGTATTTAGCTCATACCTCATTGGCAACATTTGATAAAATACGATTTTACGACTCAATACAGGATTAGATTACTAGTTAAAGGAACACGCCAACATTTTGGGAACTTAGCTTACCGTCTTTTCTAGAGAGAGACAAGAAGATGGATACCAGTTTCCTCTCTGTGCGTTCAGTAGAAAGCTATCTGGCTGCATGTTAGCCTAGCTTAGCACAATGAATGGAAGCGGACATGGCCAGTTAGCCTTCGGGAGAGGTGTTAGTTGGACAATGCCTAGGCTAACCGGCCATGTCCGCTTCCATTCATTGTGCTAAGCTAGGCTAACATGCAGCCAGATAACTTTCTACTGAACGCACAGAGAGGAAACTGGTATCTATATCTCCCTGGTTCTCTCTGGAGAAGACGGTAAGCTAATTTCCCAGAAATCTGTTGGCGACGCATGTTCCCTTTAAGATATTTCTTTGAGAAGTGGACCTCATCCTGGTGCTCTGTGGAAGCCCAGACACCTTGGGATATATTTGATATTTCTGTTAGAAATACTAACACGCTTGAACCTTCACCTGCGCTGTACTGCAATCAGACTCTGCCTGGCACCCTGTAATTACAAGCGTAAGCATTTCCCATCCATCAGAACACAGTATAGAGAAAGCTCTGCGAAAATGATATACTTCAACATCTCTGAAGATTTCACGATTGCAATTAACGCGCTGATTTGTTTTCTAATTTCCTTTTTTATTTATTTTTTTTACATTCAATACTAATAAAAGGTCAGCGAAAGACAGATCGATTATTTGTTTGTTGTCTTGCACGTTTTTGAAAAGTGCCCCTTGTGATTAAAAATCGTAATGAGGAAAAGGTAATTAACATTTCAGCGTCTTGAGGTATAGCACAATGCAGTAGGAGTTAACTCCAAGAGATAGGTTAACTATAATCAATCACACCGCACAATTATCTTAAACAAAAACGCTGGTCTCCCTTTTGTAATAAATATGCCACAATTGATTTGGTGGGGCCTCTCACCTCAGCTTTTGAAGGAGAAAACATAATCATTTCAAACCGGCAGGCTTGTTTGGGTTGAAATTATTGAAATGCACCTCTATTAAAGGTGCACTATGTAAGCCACAAAGGAATGACGTTATTCTCCCAGGATACAGGCAGGGGTGTAAAAAGTACCCAGAAATTATACACAAGTGAAAGTATGGGTAGGCCCCTATACCGTCTCAAAATCGTACTCAAGTAAAAGTCAGAGTATCTGGCTAAAAACACACTTGAGTAAAAGTAAAAAGGTTTCTACTTTTAAATGTACTTAAGTACTAAAAAGTTAAAGTAAAAACTTTTTTTCTGACTGTCTATTCTTCTGATAGCAGGTGTTTAATCAAAGATCCCCACTTTCTAGTCTTGCACAAGGACCAATCAGCATGGGTATGGGCGGGTTCATTTTCCATTGATGGGGATTTGATTGGCTGCATGTTTTGAAATAAAGTGCGGCCGCAGGATTAATAACGTTAACGTTTATTTAGCCAGAAAAACAAATATACTAATTAATCATCATTAACTCATCTGACTACCTTGTCACTCATCTCCGGATTGTATGAGAACCCGCTACCGGCTACGACCCTCCGTTGTCTGATTATTACCCTGATACTCGTTCACTCCCTGGACCGCCTAAAGACCTGTTTATACCGTATTCTCAATTTTTCTAAATCAATATACCCATCATTTGGGTTTTCTCTGATTCCACATCGTCTCTGCCTGTTTGTGTCTGCATCTGTGTTCTGGCTTTACAAAAAGAGCTTTACTTGGTATTAATTTTTTTTTTTTTTTTTATCCACTTTTTCTCCCATTCTCTATATTTTTCTCCCATCCCAATTTCGTATCATCCAATTCAACCCTCCCCTGTCACGGACACTGTTTCTTGCCTCCCACAAGCCGGCTGCAATGTGGACTAAGTCATACATAGCACAAGTCCCCTCCGGTACTTGAGGTAACAGCAGTCGCATCTTTTCACCTGCGCAGCTCGATCTCTCAGTGGCGAGGAGTAACGCGTGGGAGGCTCACGCTGCCCCCGACACTTCCTGATTCTACTGCGCAGGCGCACCAACCGACCTGTGGGAGTCGCTGTCCACAACGCCCGATCCCCACCCATCAGTTTCCCACCCCCTAATACGGCCAATGTGTATTAGTACGGACGACCAGCTAAACTGAAAGCAAATGTGGAGCGCTGGGCTCGAACAGGCGAGCCCAGCGTCTCCAGATTTCGTGGTGAGCGCCTTGCCCACTATGCCACGTAGCCGCCCTTATATATATATTTTTTAATATATATTCGACTAAGAGGTTGGCCAGTCGACTACGGCTCCTTTCAACCGATTAGTCGACTAATAGGGGTCAGCTCTAGAGGACGGATGTGGCTGACGGCTCGACACCGGACAGATTCCTGGAGGAGAAACTGAGACGTGCACCTGGTGGTGTACGAGAGAGAATGGAGGAGGAATAGATGGAGAGAAAAGGAGAGACAGAGACAATGGGAGGATGAGAGTGAGAGAGAGGGAGTGGGTGGGGAGAGACAATGACAGGCTGGGAGTGAGAGAGAAATAGTGGGAGGGGGGGGGGGGGTGGGGGCGGAGAGGGAGAGGGAGATTAGGAAGGGATATAATGTGTGAGAGACAGAGAGAGAGACAGAGTGGTAGAGAGATTGAGAGAAATGTAGTGGGGGAGACAGAGAAAGAGAGAATAGGAGAGAGAGAGAAAGAGCTAGTGAGAGAGATAAATAGTAATGTAGTGGGAGAGGACAGGGAGTGAGAGAGAGAAAGATAGTGGGAAAGAGAGAGAAAAATAGAGCGATTGAATATTGAGAGAGAGAGAGAGAGAGAGGAATAGAGATATAATAGGGAGAGAGAGGGAAAGAGAGAGAGAGGAATAGAGATTATAATAGGGAGATAGAGAGAGAGAGCTAGTGAGAGAGATAAAGAGATAAAGAGTAATGTAGTGGGAGAGAGGGTGTGAGAGAGAGAAAGATAGTGGGAAAGAGAGACGAATAGAGATATAATAGGGGAGAGGGAGGGAAAGAGAGAGAGGAATAGAGATATAATAGGGAGATAGAGAGAGAGAGCTAGTGAGAGAGATAAAGAGATACAGAGTAATGTAGTGGGAGAGAGGGTGTGAGAGAGAGAAAGATAGTGGGAAAGAGAGAGACGAATAGAGATATAATAGGGGAGAGGGAGGAATAGAGAGAGAGAGAGAGGAATAGAGATATAATAGGGGAGAGAGAGGGGGGAAAGAGAGAGAGAGAGAGGAATAGAGATATAATAGGCGAGAGAGAGGGAAAGAGAGAGATATAATAGGGGAGAGAGAGAGGGAAAGAGAGAGATATACTAGGGGAGAGAGGGAAAGAGAGAGATATAATAAGGGAGAGAGAGAGGGAAAGAGAGAGAGAGATATAATAAGGGAGAGAGAGGGAAATAGAGAGATATAATAGGAGAGAGAGAGGGAAAGAGAGAGAATATAATTGGGGAGAGAGGGAAAGAGAGAGATATAGAGATAGTAATAGGGGAGAGAGAGGGAAAGAGAGAGAGAGACATAGAGATATACTAGGGGAGAGAGACCCTCCTGTGAGATTCCTCCACATGCTGTTCAGTGATTTGCTGATATTCCTAATCCTCTCTTTCTATTTCCAGACCCATGATTCTCTTTCAAGAGCCATAACTCGTAGCGTTGAACCCATACACCCTGTTCATTCCAGCCCTGATTGTTTCCTCCAGTCTAAATGTGGCTATATACAAACAGCACTGTATATTTTGTAGATCTGGTATGTCATAAATGCCTGGATGTAACAGTACTGTACATCTGTATGTTGTGTATGTCATAAATGTCACAATGAATTGAAAATGGGGGACCTTGACGAGTCTTTCTCTCGTCTGCATCCCCTTAACAATTGTGTGTATTGAGTCGTACTGTATTGTACCCCATTCTGCAATCTGTTAATACAATTTTCAATCAATCAATCAATCAATCAATCAATCAATCAATCAATCAATCAATCAATCAATCAATCAATCAATCAATCAATCAATCAATCAATCAATCAATACTGTCCAGCTGCTCAGTAGCCCTTCTCCTGTTCTCCAATCAAAGCAAAACATGCTCACCTCAACTCTATCTCTCTCTCTCTCTTTTGTTGCTATCTATATTTCCCTACTTTGAATTATCACTGCATTGATTCCATGGTGACCAACAGCAATAAGCAGCTCTCTCTCTCACAGCTCTCTCTCTCTCTCTCTCTCTCTCTCTCTCTCTCTCTCTCTCTCTCTCTCTCTCTCTCATCTCTCTCTCTCTCTCTTTCACAGCTCTCTCCAACCTCTCTCTCTCTCACAGCTCTCTCTCTCTCACAGCTCTCTCCAACCTCTCTCTCTCTCACAGCTCTCTCTCTCTCACAGCTCTCTCCAACCTCTCTCTCTCTCTCACAGCTCTCTCTCTCTCACAGCTCTC
Source organism: Notolepis coatsorum (assembly GCF_963971535.1). NCBI lineage: Eukaryota > Metazoa > Chordata > Actinopteri > Aulopiformes > Paralepididae > Notolepis > Notolepis coatsorum. The sequence continues at coordinate 10,192,542 of NC_140176.1, forward strand.
TCCAACCTCTCTCTCTCTCTCTCTCTCTCTCTCTCTCTCTCTCTCTCTCTCTCTCTCTCTCTCTCTCTCTCCACAGCTCTCTCCAACCTCTCTCTCTCTCTCTCTCTCTCTCTCTCTCTCTCTCTCTCACAGCTCTCTCCAACCTCTCTCTCTCTCACAGCTCTCTCTCTCTCTCACAGCTCTCTCCAACCTCTCTCTCTCAATTCAATTCAATTCAATTCAATTCAATTCAAGTGGCTTTATTGGCATGACGCAGCTTGTACATGTTGCCAAAGCAAATGGTTGATAACATAAGCATGGATTACAAAACACATATTAATGTCATAGTATATAATTTTTTTTTTAAACATGTCAGGTGACTGTCACTCACTGTCCCTCAGTTTGTGGCAGGCAGCAACATAGGCTGCTGCTAGCTCACAGCTGGTTGAGTCCTCCCCTAGTAGGACTGGTAGTTTTCCTGTATCTGGTAGTGCAAGAAAACCTTTTGTTATTAGTTCAAATTTTTTTAAATGCGTTTCTCTAATATCTTTATATTTTTCACATTTGGTGAGGAAGTGCAACTCAGTTTCAGGCTCACTGAGGATGCAATGACTGCATAGCCTTTGCTCTGCAGGGAGCCAGGTTTTCCTGTGCCTCCCCTTTTCAACAGCGAGGCTGTGCTCACTCAGTCTGTATTTTGTCAAGGTTCTTTTTAGTTGTTGATCAGTCACCATGCTCAAATAATCTGCTATGGTGTACTGTCGATTTAGAGCCAGATAGCACTGCATTTTGCTCTGTGCTTTTGTTTGTGTTTTCCAATAGGTGATGTAGTTTTGTTTTAGCTGTGTAGTAATTTGATTTATTCTGATTGGTGATGTGTTCTGTTTCCTGAGGTGTGTTAAGAGAGCAGGTTTGTGGACTCAGCCTCAGGACCAGCTGGGTAAGGGGGTTCCTGATGCTCCTCAGCTCTTGGCACTGCAGGGCTTGATAATGGTACGAGAGGGGGTCACTTCGTTTTAGGTGTGTCCAAAAGTTAATTGCTCTTTTTTGTATTTTTAGTCATTAGTGGGTAACGGCCTAATTCTGCCCTGCATGCATTGTTTGTAGTTTTCCTCTGGACATGTAGGATAATCTTACAGAACTCTGCATGCAGGGTCTCAATGGGGTATTTGTCCCATTGGTAAAGTCTTGTTTTGTAAGTGGACCCCACACCTCACTGCCATAGAGTGCAATTGGTTCAATAACACATTCAATTAATTTTAACCAGATTCGAATTGGTATTTCTGTTTGTATATTTCTTTTTATGGCGTAGAAAGCCCGGCGTGCTTTACCTCTCAGCTCATTGACTGCTTCCTTAAGATGTCCAGTTGAACTTAGTTTTAGGCTAAATAGGTGTAATGTGTGCAGTACTCTACATGTTTTGTACCAATTGAGAACTTTGGTAGGACGTCCTGAGATCTGGATATTTTTTGGAATATCATTATTTTGGTCTTTTTGGGGTTTACTGCCAGGGCCCAGGTCTGACAGTAATGCTCTAGCAGGTCCAGGCTCTGCTGTAGGCCGTCTGCTGTGGGGGACAACACAACCAGGTCATCTGCAGGCATTTCACTTCCCGATTGTGGAGACTTACACCGGGGGCAAGAGGACTTTTCTAGTATATTAGCCAATTCATTAATATAGATATTGAAGAGTGCCGGGCTGAGGTTGCAGCCCTGACGAACGCCTCGCCCTTGGGTAAAGAATTCTGTTCTTTTTTTTGCCAATTTTTACGCTGCACATATTACCAGAGTACATTGATTTAATAATATCATATGTTTTACCCCCTACACCACTCTCTATAACTTTATAGAACAGTCCTGTATGCCAAATAGAATCAAAAGCCTTTTGGAAGTCAATAAAACAGGCATATATTTTGGTTTTATTTTGGTTTATATGTTTATCAATTAGGGTATGTAGGGTGTAAATATGATCGGTTGTGCTGTGTTTTGGTATAAATCCAATTTGGCTTTTACTCAAGACATTGTGCCTGGTAAGGAAGTTTAAAAGTCTGGTATTCATAATACTACAGAAAACCTTCCCCAGATTACTGTTCACACAGATGCCCTCTGTAGTTATTAGGGTCAAATTTGTCTCCGCTTTTATAGATTGGGGTTATGAGTCCGTGATTCCAGATGTCAGGAAAATATCCTACACTCAGGACCAAATTGAATAGTTTTAATATAGCCAATTGGAATTTCTTGTTCATATTTTTCATCATCTCATTCAAGATGCCAT
>NC_140176.1:10194994-10269994 GCF_963971535.1 Notolepis coatsorum
CTTTCCCACAATGAAATCGGTTCCACACAAAGGTAATAATCAAATATTTAATATAGCAAAAGGTACATATGATATTTACTATTACATTTATGATTTGAATGCACTTGTAAGGCAAATGAGTACTCGTAGGCAAATCAACACTGAATGTCCAATCTCTGGTTACGCAGGAAGCAAGTATACAACCTGGCTCTTAGGGAATTAGATCTATGGTACTCTTAATGATATAGCAGGATATTCTGGAAGGGGTCCTCCCGGTTGTAAGCCGGCAGGGGGGGTAGGAGAGCCGTCGGTAGTAGACCGTCTGGTCAACGATATCTAGGGAGACTTCAAGTACAGAAGACAGTGCAGTAGACTCTTGATCCGCAGATGAATACACCTTGGTTCTCTTGTAGGCTGTAGCTCCACAGTGAAGAAGAAGCTAGGCGACCTCAGTCTCTCTGAGCGCCGACTCAACTTGACTCCTCTCGGGGGTAAATCCAACACTCACAGGCGTCGGCGATTATCCGCTCCACAAATCACAGTACCAAAGCAAATATATTCCAGCCGCATAGGGCTCAGCAGTCGTCGGGTAGGTAATCCAGTGTACATGTCCCTCGGTCCTCGTCTAGATCTCCTCGGATGAAGGCGCCATGTGGTCGGCCCAGCCTGGTTAAGACTCTAGATAACACGAGGAAGCGTTGGAGATGCTGGTCACTTTAGAACTCTAACCGCACGATGCACCATACACGATAGACTATTATTACTTAATAGAAATACGTCGCACTCGACGGTACAGTGCCAAACTCTGACAATTCAGCTATTAATTCGCACGAGGTCTCAATGCTATTCTAAGGCCAAACAGGCCATACTACACCGCACGCGGTATCGTGGGTGAGGCTTCACGTTCTGTTACTAAGTTGGGTAGAAGGGTAAAGGACTAAGGGTCTTCTACATTTACTTGCGCCATATTTATATGCACGGTGAACAAATAGTGCCACTCTCATTTCGGTAGCCGTATCCCTGAGCGGAGCCGGGGCTAGTACGGACATGTCTCGTCGGTACCTTTGAACTTGACGCCAGGGGCTGGTCCCTGGCGCCTGGTCCTTTTGTCCAATAAGAGAATGAACTATTATGGGCTATAGTAGGCTAAAGGGATATTCCGTGTATATGTACAAGGAATATACAAGGGATATCAAACGATATACAAATACTATTCAATATATATCCATAAATAAATATATATATTCGGTTTAATCTGATCCTTCGTAACAGTACCTCTGTACTATTTAAGTACATGGTCCTACATGGTAAATTATTTACACCCATGTTATATTTAGTATGTAGTTTCATATAGTTCTATGTAGGGTTTTCAATGGGTTCCATTGACCATATTCACATGGCAGCCATTTTGCTCTTGTGTCATGCTCAGGTTGGGTTCCTTCCTTTCCACCCCGTTCCCACCTAAGGAAGCCAACCTGTGACCATAAGAGCATCATAGTGAACCATTTTCTCGCTCTATGTCTATCGCTATCATTCCATTCCTTTATCATCGCCCCCCTGGAGGGTGGTGGGCGGCGCGGGCGGGGGGGGGGGGCTGGATCAAAGGCAGAATCGGGGGGGGGGGGGGGGGGGGGGGAGAGAACTTAGTCCAATCATGTCTGTCAGAGAGGTCTCTACCTCTACTGTAGTCCGCGGGGCCGAAGGGCACTGATCTCCATCAATGGGGGATAGATTCAGTCAAGCCTCTAATATATGTGGCGGTAGACCTTGAGTGATTTAAATCATTAAGATGAGGCCATGTGCAGCATCACGTAGCCTGAGCAGCACACGCTGCTTGCATCTCACAGCCCCCCCCCCCCCCCCCCCCCCCCCCCCCCCCCCACCTCCCCATACAGAGAGAAGACTGCCACCCTCTGGTACTTACTGATACATTCAACCCACTGCAGATTTCCTGTGTGTGTGTGCGTGTGTGTGTGTGCGTGTGTGCGTGTGTGTGCGTGTGTGTGTGTGTGCGTGTGTGTGTGTGTGTGTGTGTGTGTGTGTGTGTGTGTGTGTGTGTGTGTGTGTGTGTGTGTGTGTGCGTGTGTGTGAGAAATGCAACAGCAAATCTGTGTATAGATTAGCAGTATTGACGTATTATGGCCTACAGGGCCATAATAAAGGAAAATGTCTTGGTGATATTGTTTGCAGATAGAGACATGACAGCAGAACGGTAAAGGCAGGTAAACAACGGTCCGAGGACAGCAGGATCTCACACGTATGATAGACAGACCAGTGATTGCTTTCACTTTCTCCACTGTTAGGATGGTTATGGAATTATGGATTTACAGTTATCATATCTAACAACTAGATGGAAGTCGCAGACACGAAGAAACACTGATTTAGATTATACTGTATATTACTCTTGTGTACGACACAGATTATACTGTATATTACTCTTGTGTATAACACAGATTATACTGTATATTACTCTTGTGTACGACACAGATTATACTGTATATTACTCTTGTGTACGACACAGATTATACTGTATATTACTCTTGTGTACGACTGTGACGTACGTGGGTTGGCCATTATCATTATTACTGTATTTGTGACACCATGTGAACATCAGGTTAGTATAGGTAATGTTATGTTTTGTATATGTGGTGTGTGTCTTGGTACTATTGTACTAATTCCCTTTTCTTTTTCCCTTTGCCAGGTGCCGCCCGTCCCTCCTCTGAAGAGTGCTGGTTGCCTGATGAGTGGCAGCTGATGGCAATCGCCTCAAGGGATGGGTGGATAAAGCCTGGCATGTGACACACTCCTGGGCGCCTCACTGTGTCATTTGCCAGTGACCAAGTGGAGTGAGGTTGCCTCTGTTTGCCACTATGGAGTGGATTATTGTATTGGCCTTTTTATGCCAATTGCCACTGTGTGTGGACTATTAATTATGTGCTGCCTGCGTGGACCAAACCCTGTGTGGGGTATATATACTGTTGGCCCTGTTTTGCCATTTGCCACTCTGTGTGGGGTATGTATATTGTTGGCCATTTTAGATTCATCCTACACTCTACACTGAGCTATATGGTTAGAGTGGTGATTCATCCTACACTCTAAACATTGGGGTTAAAGTGGTGTTCATCCTACACTATGAGCTACATAGTTAGAGTGGTGTTTCTTTGTGTAACCAGGTAAGCTTGATTGTGTCTTATGACACTTGTGGTTATTTTTAATAGCCCTAATTATCTTATTGCTGGGTGGTTCCCAGATTGCCAACCACGTGGCATGTGGTTGTGTGTTTATAAAATGTGCTATTGAAGGGGAGCTCCAGTAGCTCACCGCGTACCTCGAACGCTATTTCGGCGTCGGGGACAACCGTGCGCGTCACGGATCTGGGGTAGCGAGTTCGACTCCCGGACAAGCCGTATTTTCTCAGAGTGTCTTTCCCCCCGATCTATACCCCCCATTCAACCTGTTTCTGTCGGTCATTGCTTGACCAGAAAAAAAAGCGATAAACGCTAAAAGAACCAGCTGACTGGTCAAAAGTTTAAAAAAAAGAAAATGTGCTATTAAAAATAACCACAAGTGTCATAAGACACAATCAAGCTTACCTGGTTACACAAAGAAACACCACTCTAACTATGTAGCTCATAGTGTAGGATGAACACCACTTTAACCCCAATGTTTAGAGTGTAGGATGAATCACCACTCTAACCATATAGCTCACAGTGTAGGATGAATCACTCCACTTGGTCATAGTGTTTGACTTGTTTATTATTATACTTACCTTGTTTGTTCTCCCATTACCCTTTTCCCTGTTTGTCTATTTGTTGTGGGTTTTATTCCCCTCTTGTATTATGTAATAAATATAATTTACCTTTTGAAAACGCATTTGTTTATTTCTTACCTACCCGGACCTGTGCTTAAAGCACTCACTGGACGGGCTGGTTTCATGTACAGCCCGGTCCAGGTATTTGGTATTAGGTCATCAGACCTTTGTACATGACAACGACACAGATTATACTGTATATTACCCTTGTGTACGACACAGATTCTACTGTATATTACTAGGGATGCTCGATATTGGCTTTTTTACCGATACCGATATACCGATATTGTCCAACTCTTAATTTCCGATACCGATATCAACCGATATCAACCGATACCGATATATATAAAAAACGGAATAATTTCAGGTAATTAACATTACATATCTCTTGTTGTGGAATTAACACAACATTATGCATACTTTTGACAATAAATAAAATCAGAATTTGTTCTTACTTGCTTGCCTGGGTAAATAAAGGTTATAGAAATGTAAAAAATAGATATTTTCCGATATCAGATTTTAATGCCAATATCGGCCGATAATATCAGTAGGCCGATAATATCGGACATCCCTATATATTACTCTTGTATATGACACAGATTATACACCCCAAAAATTCATAAAAAAGTGTTGTTTTGTCATTTCAGTCTGAAACTCATTCCGTTGTATTAACGGACATGTAATAACATACCATTATCGATGATGCTGAGCGTGGAACGGGTCGAACTGTCACCCATATAGAACGATGGCGCCGATGGCGACGAGAGACGACGCCCCGAGGAGGAGGAACCCACACAGATGACAATCACACCGACCATTTCATCTTGCAAATGACGCCCCCACGCCACCCCGCAATCACCACCTCGCCGTGGGGTGAGGGAGTGCGCGTGTGTGTGCGTGCGTGCTTTGTATAATTGTAGGGTTACAGGCATTATATTTGTAGTCATTACGTTCATTGTTAAAAAAAATTATTATTTTTTTTAAAGGTGCCTGGCGTTGATTTACCTTTCAGCTTGTAATTGAAAAAGAAAAATCGATAGCGGTCGGTTGCAGGTGAAGCCGTCAGAAACCAGGAATGTGTTGTGAAATGAACAAACGGCCATGTTGGCTCTACACTGAAGCTGCTGAGGGTGACGGCCATGTTGGCTCTACACTGAAGCTGCTGAGGGTGACGGCCATGTTGGCTCTACACTGAACCTGCTGAGGGTGACGGCCATGTTGGCTCTACACTGAGCCTGCTGAGGGTGACGGCCATGTTGGCTCTACACTGAAGCTGCTGAGGGTGACGGCCATGTTGGCCCTACACTGTACCTGCTGAGGGTGACGGCCATGTTGGCCCTACACTGAACCTGCTGAGGGTGACGGCCATGTTGGCCCGACACTGTACCTGCTGAGGGTGACGGCCATGTTGGCCCTACACTGAAGCTGCTGAGGGTGACGGCCATGTTGGCCCGACACTGAACCTGCTGAGGGTGACGGCCATGTTGGCTCTACACTGAAGCTGCTGAGGGTGACGGCCATGTTGGCCCGACACTGAACCTGCTGAGGGTGACGGCCATGTTGGCTCTACACTGAACCTGCTGAGGGTGACGGCCATGTTGGCTCTACACTGAAGCTGCTGAGGGTGACGGCCATGTTGGCTCTACACTGAGCCTGCTGAGGGTGACGGCCATGTTGGCTCTACACTGAACCTGCTGAGGGTGACGGCCATGTTGGCTCTACACTGAGCCTGCTGAGGGTGACGGCCATGTTGGCTCTACACTGAACCTGCTGAGGGTGACGGCCATGTTGGCTCTACACTGAGCCTGCTGAGGGTGACGGCCATGTTGGCTCTACACTGAAGCTGCTGAGGGTGACGGCCATGTTGGCTCTACACTGAACCTGCTGAGGGTGACGGCCATGTTGGCTCTACACTGAACCTGCTGAGGGTGACGGCCATGTTGGCTCTACACTGAGCCTGCTGAGGGGTGACGGCCATGTTGGCCCGACACTGTACCTGCTGAGGGTGACGGCCATGTTGGCTCTACACTGAACCTGCTGAGGGTGACGGCCATGTTGGCTCTTCACTGAAGCTGCTGAGGGTGACGGCCATGTTGGCTCTACACTGAAGCTTCTGAGGGGTGATGGCCATGTTGGCTCTACACTGAAGCTTCTGAGGGTGATGGCCATGTTGGCCCGACACTGAAGCTGCTGAGGGTGACGGCCATGTTGGCTCTACACTGAAGCTGCTGAGGGTGACGGCCATGTTGGCTCTACACTGAACCTGCTGAGGGTGACGGCCATGTTGGCTCTACACTGAACCTGCTGAGGGTGACGGCCATGTTGGCCCGACACTGTACCTGCTGAGGGTGACGGCCATGTTGGCTCTACACTGAGCCTGCTGAGGGTGACGGCCATGTTGGCTCTACACTGAACCTGCTGAGGGTGACGGCCATGTTGGCTCTACACTGAAGCTGCTGAGGGTGACGGCCATGTTGGCTCTACACTGAGCCTGCTGAGGGTGACGGCCATGTTGGCTCTACACTGAAGCTGCTGAGGGTGACGGCCATGTTGGCTCTACACTGAAGCTGCTGAGGGTGACGGCCATGTTGGCTCTACACTGAACCTGCTGGGGGTGACTGATGCAATACAAAAAAGAATCGCAGTGTATATTATGTGAGAATCTATAAGAGTGCTTTTGAAACAAATACTCTGAGCCGAGCAGGCGTGACTGACTTTCACTGCGACACTACAGATGGTTAACCCTTTCACTACCACACTACAGATGGTTAACCCTTTCACTACCACACTACAGATGGGTAACCCTTTCACTACCACACTACAGAAGGTTAACCCTTTCACTACCACACTACAGATGGTTAACCCTTTCACTACCACACTACAGAAGGTTAACCCTTTCACTACCACACTACAGATGGTTAACCCTTTCACTACCACACTACAGAATGTTAACCCTTTCACTACCACACTACAGACGGTTAACCCTTTCACTACCACACTACAGATGGTGAATGAAAATGAAATCCTAGCAGCGCTTCTTTAAAAGTTCATGAATTGAATAATGCATTTGATAGCGGTTTGATGAGCACTCAAGCACACTCTCTCTCTCTCTCTCAATACACACACAGACACACAGACACACACACACACAGCACACACTAATTTCCTCACACACAGCACTTCCACATACATCCCGTTAATAACATGTTTGGACAGTGTGCAATCACCGCTGCTATTTGCCTCGCGGCCACGACATGAATGTCCTACAAAACAAGCAGAACCGAGCCTCTGAAAAACACACAGAGAATCTCAGTCAATCAACAATCAGGCGCGTCCCGTGGCATAAACACACCTATTACCCCCCGTCGACCAGCCCCACAGTGTAAACAACGCGGAACAATGCACTCTGCATTTTCCAGACGCCGCGGCGGATCGATCGTCGGAGGCATTTGATGTTATAGGAGGGGAAGGCGAGGCATTATTGATTGGAGGATAATCACAGTCAAGCCTGGCTCGGTCGTCCCTCTTCAATAATTCAAAGGCGGGATTTGGGGTGAGATTCCCTCGGATCGGAGGTGCGATGTACATCTGGTAGCCTGGGACTTTCTTTTTCTTTTCTTTTTTTACCCGCATGACACTTATTTTTACACTATAGAAAAAATGTCCACACCAGAAAATCCATAACTCCATGACCGCACGGCATCCTTCATCAAAACATGTCTATTTTGTGCAACATGTGTGTTGTTATTATATGTCTGCTATATATGTCAGGATTGCTTTCACGCGAGCGATGCGGTGTGTCTGTTATGTGTGTCTGTGCTGCCTGTCTGTGCTGCCTGCATGCCCCCCCCCCCCCCCCCCCCCCCCCCCCTCGGAGGACTGAGAGTTGTACTTTTACTATGTGGACCTTGCACTGCAATCCAAACATTGATTCCCTTCCAACACCTTCGAAATTCAGCCCATTTTCCTGGCCATGACATCGCTCAGTGGGGGAGGGAATATTATAGAATAAAATAAAAAAATAAAAGAATTGCACCTTTTTGTTCTGTCTTTCGTATATACGAGGGTATCCGAGAGAGCAGTGTGCAGCCCTTCTGAACATGAATTCAATTATTGTTCGAATGTGTCTGCCAATTCATAGCAGCTCAGGAGAGTGTGTCTTGTAAGATAACGTTTGTCTGAGTACCCCTGGATGGCTGCCGTCGGGTGGGGATTGTAGTGGTTGTAGAGAGAGAGAGAGAGATAATGTAGGCTTACATCATCACCTTGAGTTGCTTGGCTGCGTATTGTGTTGGAACTGGTAGACTGTGTGGATGGACCCTCTCTGCTTGTGTTTATATACTTCATGCTGGCTGCGCGTCTTGCTCGTGCCGACTGGTGCACACTGATAGAATTGTACTCAATGCACCTATATCATGCACAGGGCCGCCTCAGGGGGTGTGCGAGCAGTGCGGTCGCACAGGGCCTCGCGGGAAGGGGGGCCTCGCAAAAAAATAATAAAAAAAAAATAAAAAAAAAATATTTTTTATTTATTTTTTTTATTATTTTTTATTATTTTTTTTTTATTTTTTTTTTATTTTTTTGCGAGGCCCCCCTTCCCGCGAGGCCCTTTTTCATCACAGACCTAAAATCTAGTTTTGCTTATATGCTTATATATTTCACATTAGACACGTTTGTAGAATGTGTCTGACTTCCTGGCTCTGCAGACTGCAGTTTTCCGGTTTCTGCGGATTTGCTGCTCTACAGATTTTAGGATAGTGTTTCCGGCCCGTCCGCCGACCGCCGTAATACCAAATAGAAGAAGAAGACACACGAGGTAGATAATTCAGCGCTATTCAGATAAGCGAGGCGAGTGGATGTCTTTTCAAAAGAAGGAGAAGAGAACTTGTGAGCAGATAAATCTGTTAGGCAGCAATATGCCGAAAGGTGTCCAGTCTGCCGGAAAGTACTCGAAGAAGAAGAAGAAGAAGAATTACACCGTGGGCCAAGTCTCCTTCCAACTTCATCATTGGCGCCGGCCGCGCCGCATTCATTGATACTGCGTTATGTGAGTCAACCTATGATTAAATACCCGCCGTGGACCTGTCCTGACCTATCTATCTTTCTCTCTTTCTGGAGCCAAACTGGTCGACACTAGCTAATATATAGTACTACTAATAGCTAACTGTGTGTGCCTGCTGAGAGCACCTGGCTGTATGTAGACAGTAGCCGCATAGCTTGTTAGCTGTTAGCTAACGCAGAAGCAAGCTATGCGGCTACTACATGCAGCCAGGTGCCTGATTGAGCTAACTGTTAGCCAGTTAGCTGTTTAGCGTCAGCTGGGAACGTTCGTTTGATGCTATCAGTTAGCCTTGAGAATAGCAGGCCCTGGCACTCTGACTACGACATCATCTTTGACAGAAGATGTAGTCGGGCCTGCACCATGACAAGGCTCTGGCCATGGCTTTGTCCCGACAGCGAGAGGCCTTTCGTCAACGTGGAGACCTGTGTTCCTCGTGCAGGTAAAATGTCATGACATTACCCCACTCTTCCTTCCTTCCCCTCCCGAATGTTTTGTTAATAACGATGTTTTTTTCCAGGCAAAACATATGCTACTTCACAACATTTGGAGATACGACATGTGCTGTGTGTGAATGGTCGTTTGTGTAGCTTGGGTAGCGTTGGGCCGTTGGCCAAAGCTGTGTGTCACGTGGCCTGGTGTCACAGTACCTGGCTAGCCTATTTAGCTGATGTCGGCCATTGGCTCCTTGCTGCTTTGGTTTCTCTGGTATAGACGCTCTTCTTGTTGGATTGTTGATCTTTGTCCTTTTGAATCTCTCATACATGCTATAGTCTCTCTCTAACACACACACACATGACAAACACACATGTTCTCTCTCTCTCTCTCTCTCTTTCTAACACACACAGTCTGCCTATGGCGGCCTTTCTCGATGGCTAGGCTGTGCTCAAGGATCTTCAGTCACAGTGCTCAGGTATTCTGCCACTGTGTACTCTCTGTTTAGGGCCAAATAGCATTTCAATTTCTTTCCAATGTGTCTCTCTCTCTCTCTCTCTCTCTCTCTCTGTACACTGTATATTGACTGTAGAACGGGAGCTCTCTCTCGCTCTCTCTTTTGCTATATGTTGACTGTATCATGCCCCGCCTCGGGCAGCGCTATTATTTAAGAATATGTTGACTGTATAAAAAAAAAAAAAAAAAAAAAAAAATATATATATATATATATACTTTTTTTTTTTTTTTTTTTTTTTACCTTTTGGGGGGGGGGGGGGGGGGCCTCGCGTTAAATCTCGCACAGGGCCTCGCATTTCTCCCAGGCGGCCCTGATCATGCACCAGGACACACAGCCACCTGCAGCATACAAGCAGGAGCTTGCGCTGCACTCGCCCTTTCTAGCTTCTTTCATGTTGTAAGGAGAACTCATACGCAGCACCCTTCATGCAACAAATCAAATCAAATCAAATGTATTAGTAAGGCCCGACAACACATGTGAATGTCCCCATGGGCCGGACACGTCTTGTTGTAGGAGCCAAATCCTATGATGATAAATTGTATCTGTATTGCCCCATTAGACATATAGTTTATTATGGTATTTGTGCTTTGTGTTTATTAATATATGTCATAATGAATTCCAAGATGGAGACTTACCTGGTCAACTCCCCTTGTTTCCCCACTTTCCCCCTAACCACTCCTATAACATGGCAGGTAGTTCAGAGTTCAGGTAGGCCCAGGTAGAGCGGTACCATATAGTTTTTGACCGCACTTAATTTGCACTTGATTGACAGCTTACGTTCATTTACAAAACCTTTTTGTTTGTTTTATAGTGGTAGGCAGCTATTGGGGCTGTTGTGATTCGCTTTCCAATAAATCCCGTTTATTTTGACAAAGTACATCGGATCAGCGTCATCTTTTCTTTTGGACTGCAATTTGGAGCGTGTCGGACCTGGGCCCTCATTCATCAATGTGTGCGTAGAACATGTTCTATTTCCACACGTAAGCACGGAATGTAGAACTAGTGTACGCACAGGGAAGTCGGGATTCATCACACGTGCGTACGCAGGCTCTACGCACACCTGTCATGATGAATCCCACCTTGGCTCTGCGCCGCGGCTCGTGCACGCTTTCACGTATTTGCATACCAGAAACGCCCCGATTAACCATATACGGTAATGGAATACACCCATGAAATGTGGAAAAATGGACTAAGCCGAGGGAAGCGTGTCATGAGACAGGCTGACAGACGTGTACACTTACGGTGATGTCGGATATGATATCTATTAACCATTGCTGCCTGGGCAGCGCAAACACTAATAAATACCGCGCTGGAATATGACTGCCTTTTCCCGTGTTGTTTGATTAATACCGAGGGATTAAAGTTCTCCTCAATTTTATTCCAAATCGCGATGGATCTCCCGTCAATTTTCTACCTGCTGCATATGATTTCTAGAGGCATACTACAATCTATTTTGATGTCAGTATTGGGTAGCCTATATAAACAATAATAGAGAGCATATACAAGAACAATGAATCTCACTGCATGTATGATGTAGCCTGCCTTTCAATACATGAACTTGAATTCCATCATGTTTGTGTGCGGGACTCACAAGGCTGTTGTCACAATGGGTGGTACCGGTACAGTAATAATTACAGTCCACACAATATCACGATCCATGCCATAGCCTATGTTCTATTAGGACATGATCTGTGACGACAAATGTTCTAGAATGTTTGAAGATATCATACTCTGACAGCATGCCTATGATCAACAAAAACGCGAACTCGAATCCCATCATATACATAGTCTGTCCACTATCTGGTGTCATTGCAATGCGTTTTCTATTCTTTCTTATACAGTAAAAAGGGGGAAGAACACTATATTCATATGACTTGTATTCTGCTTACAGCTTCGAAATTCCACTTGTTTCGTTTAACGTAAAGCCTTTTAAATATAATCAAAACGTTCCCGTGTTTCTGCGGTCTGCGCAAAATAATAACGAGTTGAGCTTTATGATTTATGATGAATTGAAAATGGGGGACCCTGATGTAAACAAGACGAAAGTTGGTCTGCATCCCCAATTAACAATTGTATGTACTGAGCTGTACTGTACTGTACCCATTCTGCAATCTGTTAATAAACTTTTCAATCAATCAATCAATCAAGCTACGCGGAGCGCAGTCAGTCAGTAGCCTACACCCCGTATATTCCGATAACGCTATATAAACCATGCTGCATTCATTCTGAGAGAAAGATCTATTATTCCAAATGCTATTTATAGGGTTTTGACCATAATTACACTACTTTTGCTATTTTACAATGAACTATAATGAACTACGGTTCATACAGAACATGCCAGTGTTATTATGCACAGAAGCTCATTTCCTTGTTGTAATAATATATTCTACCACTGGGCGCCAGGTACGCCTGGTCTGACCTGTGCGTAGATGTAAGCACGGAGTCAAGTTCAAATCGAAATTGATGAATCCCACTCTTTGCTTAGAAATGATCGTACGCACAGGGTAAGCACAGATCTGTGCGTAGAACACGTTGATGAATGAGGGCCCTGGAGCCTCAAGGCAACTTTTGTTCGTAGGATTGCCTTTACACGTTTTCTTTAAACAAGTCAAGAAGAAACATCACAATAAATCAAGAACAAAAGAAAAACACCATAAAGTTCAAAAAAATATATATAAATAAAATAAATGCAACACTCCCAGACATACCCCACGCGAAGGTAAGGAAAAACTCACTAAAACCTAGCAATAGGAAAAAATGCACCACAGGCAATGTGGAGGAGAGAAACCTTAGAAGGTCCATTCAAGGGGGGATCTCCCTTCTTAGATGTCGGTGATAGTAGTAGTGTTGCAATAAAACAGGCAACAGTTGGTAAGCATGCACTCATATGCGTAATGAAACACTGATAAGTGCATGCAATAGCAACTGATCAACAACTGAACAAAGATCGTTCAATCATGGACAAGATTCCAGCACCACAATGCCGGTGTTGTCAGGACCACACCGGCAGAGACCTGCCAGCATTCACTATGGAGGAAGATTGCCAGACGGGAGGAAAGTGTCGGTCCCCCATCATGAGATTTCCTCCTCTCACCTTACCTCTGCCGTCCCTGTGAGGGCTCCTGAGGTAGCCGTGAGAAACGCCAGCGGTCTCCTTGGGGATTTCAATAGCAGTGTTCCTGGCCTCCAATTCTCCCGCCAATACGTTCTGAGCCACCTACAGGATGAGGATCTGTGCGCCACTCTGAACTAGCATCATTTACCAGAGCCTGAGAGCCTGGAGAGTGCTGATGAAGTAAAGTACCACTTCTGAGCTGCACTGTGCTCTTGCCTCCCATGATGGCGACAGTGATCCCATCAGCCCTGTCGCTTCAGCGACACCGGCCTCTGACGCAGAGGTTGAATTGGACGATGACTGCACCATGCGATGCCTGTGGCTAGCACCAGTGAGCAAGACCCTTTGCCTGGGCCCTGCAGGAGAGTGTATCTCAAGATGAGAGTCAAGCATCTGCCAGGATGTCTCTGGTCTTCTCATCAAAGCTCATCAAAGCTACGGCTGCAGCTTGTGAAATTCCAATTCATGCCCCTCTTCCCACACATGAGGCTGATGCAATGGTGGGCGACATGTCAGCCACAGTCCTTTCTGGACCCAAAGTACCATCACCAAAGCTTATCTACCTTTTCACACAGGTAGAGGGTCACGTGAAGCAGCAGGAGAGATGGCACGCCACGGCTGGATAAAGCATTGGTTTCTCTTCTCTGCCCCGATACCATCTGGCACCCTGGGGTGAAACCCAAATCAAAACAGCAGCTCCGCATCGCCGCCTGTGTGAGTTGCCTGATAAGGCATTATTATTCCTCTCATGCGGGTAATATTCTCGTCGCTTTCCTGAAACTGAATCCAGAAGACACGGACATCCTGGCTCAAGCCAGGACCCGGCATCTGAGCACATGGTGGGGTTCCTGCGTCAACACTTTTGATGGCCCACATTGGAGGAGGACACCGGCTCCTTCATCATTGCTTGCACGACCTGTGTCCAGAACAAGTCCTCCCATACCGCTCCCTATGGGGTTACTCCAACCACTGTCTTCTCCTCATCGCCCGTGGTCTCACATTTCCATAGACTTTGTCACCGGGTTACCTCCGTCGGAAGGGGAATACCACCGCCCTCACGGCGGTAGACCGATTCTCTAAAACAGCCCACTTCATCCCCCTCCCCAAACTACCCTCCGACCAAGAAGACAGCAATTCTCATGGTCCAGCATGTTTTCCGTCTGCACGGCCTACCCCTCGACGTGGTCTCGGACCGGGGTCCACAGTTCTCTGCCCAGTTTTGGAAGGCGTTTTGCTCCCTCATAATTGGGGCTACGGCCAGCCTATCTTCTGGTTATCAGCCCCAATCGAATGGTCCATCCGAACGGGCCGACCAGGACCCGGAGACCATCCCACGGTGCCTGGTCGCATTCAACCCGCACTCTTTCCTGACCAAGAGGAGGAGGTTTGAGTCCCCTCTGCCCAGGCTTTCATCCACCATTGCTTTAGCACCTGCAGAGGAAGGCTCGTGAATCCCTACTCCGGGCCTCTGCCAGGTATCAACGGCAGTATGACCGGCCACCGGACACCAGCTCCTCACTACTGTACCGGCCAGAGGGTTTGGCTATCTATCCGGGACCTTCCATTAAAGGTAGAGAGCCGCAAGCTGTCTCCTAGGTCTATAGGCCCTTTCCGGATCAACCGAATAATTAACCGCTCTGCCGTCCGTCTGTGGTTACCTCACTGCCTTCTTTGCATCCACCCTACTGTACATTACATGTCTCTCGGATTAAACCTGTCTCCTCCAGCCCACTTCAACCCCCCGCTCCCGCTCCTCCTCCTCCTCCCCGGAAGATTGACGTTCACCCGGCCTACGCGGTCCGTCACCTGGTGGACGTGGTCTCCAGTACTTAGTGGACTGGGAGGGTTACGGCCCAGAGGAGAGAAGCTGGATTCCCAACGGCCAGATCCTGGATCCGGGGCAGGACTGAATAATTTTTTATGTAAACAGAGGGAGGAGGGCTGGGCAACACAGAGAATCTCTGGATGGTTACTTTTTGCCAAAAAAAGTTATTGAAAGAATGTTACCTAATAATAATTATTATTCTATACCCTGTCAGTCACAGGTCCTTAGAGTCATCCTAACCCCCTCCCTTCATACATACGGTACTCCTGATTATGACACTGTTGTTACGTCTACAGTTGCCGTAGAAAGCATTTGGAGGATAATGATTTATATTGGCTGGACATTAGGAGGACACTGTAGGAGACAGAATGTTGCTGTAGATACTGTAGGAGTCAGAATGGTACTGTAGATACTGTAGGAGTCAGAATGGTGTAGAGACTGTAAGAGACAGAATGGTGTAGAGACTGTAAGAGACAGAATGGTGTAGAGACTGTAGGGGTCAGAATGGTGCTGTAGATACTCTCTCCATAGCGAGCTTAAGGGATGTAACAGTGTTTATCAATTCAAAAAAATGTATAAAAAAAAAATATTTAGTCAGTATGAAAATCAAAATGTGATCTGAATAGTGAGATCTTTTTTTTTCTCTTCTCTTTCTTTTCTTTTTTATTCTTTATCATTATTATTATTATTTAAAATGTTCTTGTTTAACTGTGGATTGTGTTTCTTTTATAATGGTATAAATGATTATTTGTGTAAATAAGGTTATACGCCGACCATTAAGAAAATACATGTTAGTTTAGGAATAAGGGGCAGGTAATTATAAGATTTATTCTTCTTCCTGCTCCTTTTGTCCATGGAATGGCTATTTATGATTTTTTAATGAAGAAACTATGATTGTATTATTCCATGTGGCAAATAAAAACTCTGAACTGAACTGAACTGAACTGATACTGTAGGAGACATCATGACAGTATGACAATGACAGTTTCTTGCGTCCCCCCCACCTCACGTTCCCCTGCCTCTCGTCTCGTTCCCCCACCTCTCGTTCCCCCACCTCTCGTCCCCCCCCCACCTCTCGTTCCCCTGCCTCTCGTCTCGTTCCCCCACCTCTCACCCCCCCCCACCTCACGTTCCCCTGCCTCTCGTCTCGTTCCCCCACCTCTCGTCCCCCCCCCCCCACCTCACGTTCCCCTGCCTCTCGTCTCGTTCCCCCACCTCTCGCTCTCTTCTTTTTTCACTTCATCATCTCTCATTTTCTTTATTGCACAGAATCTTCTTTTCCTCCCAAAGTCATCCACCATGGGACATTTGACCCACATTGAGTAATCAAATGACCAATAGGCCAGTAACACTGAGGGAGGTGTCCAGGCCCCCCATGACTGATTGAGTTCTGTTATCCCACATGGTGGAATCCAAGCCTTGTCCTCTACAGACTAAATGGCAGAATTAGAGGACAGTGTTTTATATGAAGCAAAACGGCACAAAGGGGAGGAGCCACGTGGTTAGATGATACTTCCCCCACAAACTTGGAGAACACAAGAGATTATTTTGTGAAATCTGAGGCATCATTCTGACCATATAAATTAGTTTCCAACCAGAGGCGGCTGGTTGGTGTAGCGGAGATTGAGCTCGTCACCAATGCAAGCGACTCCGGTCTCGACTCCCCGAGTCAGCATTGCCTGCGGCTTGGGCCAGTCGTCATACTATCTCAATTGGCAGAGGTAGCAGGTGGGAAGTCGATGGGTGGGGATTGGACGTTGTGGACAGCGACTCCTACAGGTCGGTTGGTGCGCCTGTACAGCAGAGACAGGAAATATCAGGGGCAGCGTGAGCCTCCCACGCGTTACTCCTCGCCACTGAGAGTCCGCGCTGTCTGGTGAAAAGATGCGACAGGCTGCCTCCTTGTGTACCGGAGGGGACACGTGATGCAAGGCTTCTATCCTCACTACAGCCGACCAGTGGGAGGCATAGTCTAGCAATGTTCAAGACAGGGGAGGGGAGAATTGAAGGGGAGCATTGGCGATATGAAATTGGGATGGGAGAAAAATAAATGAAAATAAGGAGAAAACGTGGATAAAAAAAATAAAAATTAGTTTCCAACCCCCCTATCAAAAATGTTTCACGTTTTATTACAAAGATGGTAAAAGTTGCCATATTGATAACTAAAAGGTAGAGTCTGGTGTCAATGTGCCCTTGAGCAAGATACTGAACCCCTAACTGCTCCTGATGAGCGGGTTGGTACCTCGCATGGTTGTCACCACCGCCAGTGTGTGTGTGTGTGTGTGTGTGCGTGCGTGTGTGTGTGTGTTTGTTTGTTTGTGTGCGTGCATGTGCATGTTTGCACGTCATATAAATGCAGTCATTTAGCGTTTACCCCGACTGGATCTGTGTGTATACTGTAGGTCTGTAGACCACGTGGTCTACTGTAGGTCTGTGTCTTAGTGCCTCTGTATAGCCTGCTAAAAGGTCACGCCGGGGGGGGGGGGGGGGGTTGTCCTCCATAACACACAGTTTGCTCCCTGCGGTTATCCACTAATCACTGCAATTACCACGGCAACGCTTGTTTGTTTGTTTGTTTGCCGGAATGATGCATTAGTGTGTTTGTATCCCGCTGACTGGTGCGGGCGTGTCGACCAATCGTCTTGGGAGGGCTACTGCGGTTAAAGGGTAAGTCTTGTGCTGACTACAGATGTGGGGGCTAGATGGAATAGCCACGACAACCACCATCGCTCTCTCTCTCTTCCTCTCTCTTCCTCTCTCTGTCTCTCTATCTCTCTCTCTCTCTGAACTCTGGAGATTGGAGGTAAACACACACTGGGGAAAACATGGCATCAAGCCATCAATCAGTGTTTCCCATATATAGCCCATCGCTCACTCCAGAGACCGGATTGAGCTGTGAAAGGGATAGTTTCAACGCTTTGAACATGGAAGTTGTTTTGTTCGTTCTTTACTGTCCACTTGTCGTTACATGAATGGGGGAATGCTAACATGCTAATGCTAACATAACACGGTAATGCTAGCAACACACACCCATACCTCATCTTCTCATATCGATTCCTCTCTCTGCTGCGGCAGGGGATTTAGGATTTCAAAGTGACCGCTTAAAATCTGTTATAGAAATCTCGCTAGCTAAAACGAGCCTAGCCTTGCGGCTCAGGTCACCCCACAGCGGGGGCACAACGAAATTGCTACATCAGGTCATTTAGTGTTAGTAATGTGGCTCTTAAAAGTAAGCTAGTTAGCCAAACAAATAGCCTAATCCTCTTGTAAAACCTTTCACCCCCAAATACAGTTTAATGGAAAAACTTACTGGGAAACGAGAAAGGAAAAAACAAACCATAACCTCACATGATGACAACACTTAAATGAAGAGGTCTATTAATCCTTTGTTTTTCCATTGGGTTTATCTTATCGGGAGAGGAAACCCTTGCGAGCACGAGGGGGGAGAACATGCAGACTCCACACAGAAAGGCGCGGGAGATACCCCACCTGGGTACCTGGCAAGGTGGAAACCTGGTCCCCAAGCGGGAATCGAACCCTGGACCTTCTAGCTGTGAGGGGACAGTGTTAACCACTACACCACCGTGCCTCAATGAGGAATGTAACCAACACTGACATTCCATTTTAGGGGAATTCAGTCAGGACCTCGGTTTTAGCGTCTTATCCGAAGGACGGCACTTGCAGCTGTACGGTGTCCCTGTCACCGTAACAGGGGCGTTGTTACTGACTAAGTCCAGAAGACAGACTACTCCCTGCAGGACACCACTTTCCGACAACAGCCGTGACCGGGGCTCGAACCAGTGATCTTCCCATCGTGCTACTCATGTAGCCACGCTGCCGGACAATGATGTACATTTGATGGAAATTAAAAGATGTCCTTTAAATGTACAGTAAGCCTGCACATGTGCATCCTTACAGCACAAATAATATTTTTTCTCAATCATTTCAACCATCCGTCCTTTTCTGTTCATTCTCTCATGGTCGACCCTGATGTAAACAAGGTATTTTTCTGGTCTGCATCCTCTTAACAATAGTTTGTATTATTGAGCCGTACTGTATTTTACCCATTCTGCAATCTGTTAATAAAGTTTTCAATCAATCAATCAATCATCCAACAACAACAAAACAAAGCACCCCTGTGACATATTGTTCTTCGTCCTCCGTCCTCGTCTTGCTCAGAAGGTGACACCAGCCTCTTGTCCCTCCACTGTATGAGTGTTCTCAGCCGTCACCTCTGGCCTGGGATCAGATCTCTGTACACACAGTAATTATCCCATTCAACAAGAGACCACTGGCTCCTCTACACGCTGTGGTATGTGTGCATAGCGCTGACTCCAGATCTGTCTCCAGCCCAGACACAGGGTTCCCCACACACACACATCCATCATTACCACAGGAGATACCTGGCTAATTATATATCCCTGAACGACTTTTTTAAATGATTTTCCCCGACCGCCTCAGACCTTTTGTGTGAACGCGCGTTAACTCAAACACCTTTCGTTCAAATCTTTTCAAATTTCCTGTGCACATTCATGATCCCTACAGGAAGAAGCCAATTGATTTAGGTGACCCCCCCATGACCTTTCCTCTAGCACTATACAATCAAGCCAAACATTCATATCCTACTTGTGAACGTGATAACTCTAAATAGCTTTCATTGAATTATTTTCTAATTCGGTGGCGCACATTCAAACCAGCTATATGATAAACTATAGATTTTGGTGACCTTTCCTCCATCATCAGGCCAAATATTCATATTCTACTTGTGAACACCGATCATTTCATATTGTCCGATTTCTACTGTGGAATAATGATCCCCTCCCCCCCTCAAACAATCTCCCAGTCATGTTCCAATCCCCCTCCCATTCACATTTAGTCTCTCACCTGATACCAACCCCCCCACCCCCCTTCTAACTCCCCCCCCCCCCCCCCCCCCCCCCCTCCTGGCCCCCCTCCAATCCAATACCAGGGCCATCCTACCCAGAATCCCTTTCTCTCCACTATAAACAGAATCCCTTTCTCTGCACTATAAAGACCTACGTCTTACTGGATTCTAGGAGCCCGTTTATGAGACCCCACGGTCAGGGGTCTCTCGAGCCAATTCTCCTGGGTCGTAAGCTAAATAAACCTTGTTGACATGGTATATTTTTACCGGAGGACATCTCCCCCCCGGCTGTCGCACTCTATAATTCACCGGCCCCACCTTTTTCCATAATTTCATATGGTCCGTGCCACTTGGCTAGAAATGTATACACTCCGAGGTTGATTGATTGATTGATTGATTGATTGATTGAACACCATTTTTGCAGAATGGGTACAATGCAGTACGGCTCAATACACACAATTGTTAAGGGGATGCAGACCAGAGAAAGACTTTTGTCTTGTTTACATCAGGGTCCCCCATTTTCAATTCATCATGACATTTATGACATACAGTACACAACATATACAGTACTGTTTCATCCAGACATTTATGACATACAAGATAAACAAATATATAGTACTGTTATACAGAATCCACTTTCTCTCCACTATAAAGACCTACGTCTTACTGGATTCTAGGAGCCCGTTTATGAGACCCCACGGTCAGGGGTCTCTCAAGCCAATTCTCCTGGTTGTAGCTAAAACAAACCTTGTTAACTACCGTACTTTTCGCACTATAAGCCGCACCTGACTATAAGCCGCAGCAGCTAAATTGAATGATGTGTACATATATAAGCCGCACTGGACTATAAGCCGCAGGTGTTTTAATGTTTAATTACCATAATTATGTAATTACCATTGGGACACAATACTGTCGGACAAATAACAAGAATTAACTCATTTACAAGTTGTATTAAGTTTAGCAAATAAGGGAACAGATAAATAACATTTCAATGCAGTCAAAAAAGCAATATTTTGATTTTAACATTTTCGGGTTTGGTCACGTCGAGTCACATATAAGCCGCACCGTTATATAAGCCGCAGGGTCGAAAAATGGGGGGAAAAGCCGCGGCTTATAGTCCGAAAAGTACGGTACGTCTACCTCTTGTCTGAGTGCATCCTTACTCATGAAATGTATGCAACTTTTTTTATTTTGTCAATTTGTGTGCTGATTTTATGCCTATGTTAATTTTTATACTAATTGCTATGGTGCACTCTGGACTGAGAGTACTATGTAGATAGTTATTAATATTTAGTATTGTTATATTGTAGAAATGTGTGCATTGAAATGTCTGTAAAGTCTCGACTACATTGAAAATTAGGGTGACCTCAATTGTAATTTCGAGAATAAATAAAGGTTGATGTTATTCCTCTAGTCTACACTACCGAGCTTCACAAATATTACTTGCCTTACAATAGCAAGGAGGCCTGTGACATTCTGATGCTGCTGTTCTGGAGTTCTGATGGTTCTGAAGTTCTGATGGTTCTAAAGTTCTGATGGTTCTAAAGTTCTGATGCTGCTGTTCTGGAGTTCTGGTGGTTCTAAAGTTCTGATGGTTCTAAAGTTCTGATGGTTCTAAAGTTCTGATGGTGCTGTTCTGGAGCTCTGATGGTTCTAAAGTTCTGATGGTTCTAAAGCTCTGATGGTTCTAAAGTTCTGATGGTTCTGAAGTTCTGATGGTTCTGAAGTTCTGATGGTTCTAAAGCTCTGATGGTTCTAAAGTTCTGATGGTGCTAAAGTTCTGATGGTTCTAAAGTTCTGATGGTTCTAAAGCTCTGATGGTTCTAAAGTTCTGATGGTTCTAAAGTTCTGATGGTGTTGTTCTGAAGTTCTGATGGTTCTAAAGTTCTGATGGTTCTAAAGTTCTGATGGTTCTAAAGTTCTGATGGTGCTGTTCTAAAGTTCTGATGGTTCTAAAGTTCTGATGGTTCTAAAGTTCTGATGGTTCTAAAGTTCTGATGGTGCTGTTCTAAAGTGCTGATGGTTCTAAAGTTCTGATGGTTCTAAAGTGCTGATGGTTCTAAAGCTCTGATGGTGCTAAAGTTCTGATGGTTCTAAAGTTCTGATGGTTCTAAAGCTCTGATGGTTCTAAAGTTCTGATGGTTCTAAAGTTCTGATGGTTCTAAAGCTCTGATGGTTCTAATGTTCTGATGTTTCTAAAGTTTTTATGGTTCTAAAGTTCTGATGGTTCTAACGTTCTGATGATTCTAACGTTCTGATGTTTCTAAAGTTCTGATGGTTCTAAAGTTCTGATGGTTCTAACGTTCTGATGGTTCTAACGTTCTGATGTTTCTAACGTTTTAATGGTTCTAAAGTTCTGATGGTTCTAAAACTACAAACATGACCTACTTCTCGACGGCGCGTAATAGGGTCAAAGGTCAAAAGGTCGATTGAGAATCCAGGCCGCTCTGGGATCTACCCACTCGGTCTAGTTTTAGTGTGGCGCTGCTCTGAGAGAGCGAGACCTGCAGGTGCGGCATTATGGGATGGAGGACAGTGGAGGAGAGATGGAAGCTTATGATCACATGGTATATCATTTTAGTCTGAACAGAATAGGTCAGAATCAAACAGAATCTAATGTTGTTAGTCAATGTATACACATACACATAAAAGTATGTGTTAAATCAACACAGGAAGTGTTGTCATTCACTTAACACGTGTGGAACCATGGGTTGACTGCAACACAACTTGTGTCATGGTTAACACACCTTTATATGTTTAGTTAAAGACAACACATCTTGTGTTTTATATACTGTAATATATATACTGTATATATACACTCTTAATTTTATTTTTTTACACAATGTGTGTTGTGTTAATCCCACTATTTGCCAATGTTATTTCTACGCATTTTGCTCAAGACACAAACTCAACTCAATCCCTGCATTAGTTGTATCGCACTCACATACAGTATATATGTTTGATATTAAATGGGTGAAATACTACCCTGAACACACTTAGAGGAGGCACTGCTAATATTAGCAGAGCATCTATCTGCTGGAGCCAGTATGGGCTGAAGCCGCTCTATTTAATACTGTGTGACCTTGACCGGGAAACTGCTAGGGAGCTGCCTGAAAGGGTTCAATGCACACTTGAATGCGCACGTGCGTGCATGCACACACACACAATGGACCTGTCTCAAACCCTGCCCTCTTTTCTTGATCCTCCAATCACAACTGTCGCTTACCTCGGACAAACTTGGTTTGTCCGAGGTAAGCGACAGTTGTGATTGGAGGATCAAGAAAAGAGGGCAGGGTTTGAGACAGGTCCATTGTACACGCACACACTTGTACACTCTTACTTGTATATATGCATGCACACACACCTAAAGTGTGCTATAGGTGCATGAGCTCTCTCTCTCTCTCTCTCTCTCTCTCTCTCTCTCTCTCTCTCTCTCTCTCTCTCTCTCTCTCTCGCTCTCTGGCCCAGCATGTCCTTGTTCCTTCATCTTTTTCTCTCCATCATCTCAGTGATTCTTCTTTGTACTACCTCTCTGTTTCTGCAGAATCATTCACACACACTCATCCAGTCCTCTGTGTCTCCCCCTTCTCTCTCTCTCCCCTTCTCTATCTCTCCACTTCTCTCTCTCTCCTCTCTCCCCCATCTCTCTCTCCCTTCTCTCTCTCCCCTTATCTCACTCTCCCTTCTCCCCCTCTCCTCTCTCTCCCCCTTCTCTCTCTCCCCTTCTCTCTCTCTATCTCTCTCTTTCTCTCTCTCCCCCTTCTCCCCTCTCCTCTCTCTCTCTCCCCTTCTCACCCTCTCTCCTCTCTCTCCCCTCTCCCTCCCCCATCTCTCTCTCTATCTCTCTCTCTCCCCCCATCTCTCCCCCCCCCCTTCTCTCTCTCCCCCTTCTCTCTATCTCTCCCCTCTCTTTCCCCTTTCTCTCCCCCTTCTCTCTCTATGTCCCATTTATCTCTCTCCCCCTTCTCCCTCTCTCGCTCCTCTCTCTCCCCCTTCTCTCTCTCCCCCATCTACCCCCCCCCCCCCTTCTCTCTCCTCTTTCTCCCCCCCCCCCCTCTCTCTCCTTGCTCTGGATATATTATCTCTCCTATATGTCTGCAGCCACCGAGCCAAAGACAGAGAGACAAAGGCACTGAGCTAATTACCTATCATTTAGAGCAGATGGCTGAAGATGATATGTAAATGAATGTGTGCGTGTCTGCATGTATGTCCTGCATGTGTGTGTGTGTGTGTGTGTGTGTGTGTGTGTGTGTGTGTGTGTGTGTGTGTGTGTGTGTGTGTGTGTGTGTGTGTGTGTGTGTGTGTGTGTGTGTGTGCCTGTGCATGCATGCCTACAGTATGTTCAAATGTACACGTGCCACGTGTCATACTTACATGCCAGTATGTATGCTTGTGTTTGTGTATCCAAAAATAGCCACGCACACACACACACACACTCACACACACACACACACACACACACACACACACAAAAAATACACTGTATTACGTATGTCATTATAATTGTGATGTTGATTATTTTATTCCTCCCAGATACAATGTTAATGACTGAAGCCATAATTACAGGTTGTGATTTGGTGCCATTATACTTGCAGCCTCCTTCCTCCTTCTTTGCATAATATATATATATATAATATTCTAACTGCATGCGTGTCTAGCGACGCAGTTTCCTTCTCGCCTGCAGGAGAGCGTTTTTAGTGCATTGTGCATTTAAAGGGGTACTTCACCAAAAACAAATGCTAATTTATAGGGATGCTCGATATTGGCTTTTTTACCGATACCGATATTCCGATATTGTCCAACTCTTAATTTCCGATACCGATACCGATATATGCAGGGTTTCCCCCCAAAAAAACTGAATAATTTCAGGTAACTAATAATTTCACTGGATGCATTCAAAGGGCTTTCTAAATGTAAGCATTATCTGTGCAAAATATGATCATTAAAAAAGTAAAAATTAACATTACATATCTCTTGTTGTTGAATTAAACCAACATGCATACTTTTGACAATAAATAAAATAAGAATTGGTTCTTACTTGCTTGCCTGGGTAAATAAAGGTTAAATAAATGTAAAAAAAAAATAAAGAAAATTGTTATTGTTTTTTTTTTATTTTTACCGATACCGATATTTTCCGATATCACATTTTACTGCCGATATCGGCCGATAATATCGGTCGGCCGATAATATCGGACATCCCTACTAATTTATGTTGCACATAAACCCACACATATCCCAATACTCTAAGCTGTTTTGCACAAAACAAAAAGTTAGGACATGTGATTATGTCCTCCAGTGACGTCATCAGAGACAATGACGCCGTCTGTTGTGTTAATCACAGCTCAGTGAAATGGTGGGAGATTAAGGAATAACCAATCTGCTATTGTTTCATCTCCATCTCATTTCACTGAGTTGTTATTAACACACTACAAATGCAGTGTGTGCTGCTATGACATCACTGGAGGACATGAATTATAAAGTGTGCAAAACTCAACATAGTTTCTTTTATCATTTCTGGTCAATATAGTTTATGTTGTGTAGATTATTTCATAAAAGAAAATTAGGCATAAAGCGAACAATAGTTTCCACTCAAATATGTTGTATTATGTTCACTTGACTATTGTAAATTGAACCTGCAAAACATAGTGCTGAAAAAGAAAATATAGCAAATACAATTAATGGATAAATCAAACGTAGAGTTCAGTCAGTCAACTAGAGAATGAGAACACGTTGTTTTGTTTGGAGCGGGTGATCGGAGCTTTAAGCCACATACCGGTAGTTAGTCTTATACTGAGATGTTTGTTTTTACTTAGTTTTCCTTATTCGATGTCTTCTCGAGGGTCTCCTCTCACATCCTGAAGAGACTCTTATCCTGCAGGAAGGAGCTGACGGGACACCAGACTCGAGCAGCTCTTCCCATCTCTAGCGTGGAGCCGAGGAGATCGATGGAGAACGCATTGTAAATCACAGATATGTTACAGTGCACTCTGTGACACAGGAAGCTATGTAACCACAGAGGAGGAGAGAGGGAGGGAGGGAGGGAGGGAGGGAGGGAGGGAGGGAGGGAGGGAGAAATAGAGGAGGAGGATAGAGAGAATGAGGGAGAGAGAGAGAGAGAGAGAGGAGGGGAGAGAGGAGGGGAGAGAGAAGGAGGGAGGGAGGGTGGGAGGGAGAGAAAGAGAGGGAAGAGGAGGCGAGAGGGAGATAGAGAGAGGGAGGGAGAGAGAGACAGAGAGGGGGGAAAGAGAGGAGAGAAGAGAGAGGAAGGGAGGGAGAGCGAGAGGGGGGGAGAGGAAGGGAGAGAGAGAGGGGGGGAGAGGGTAGATCAATAGCGCTGCCAGAAACACCCATCCGTTGACTTCACTCTGTAAATCAAACCCTTTCTGCAACAGGATTTTCTTCAACTGTGTGTGTGTGTGTGTGTGTGTGTGTGTGTGTGTGTGTGTGTGTGTGTGTGTGTGTGTGTGTGTGTGTGTGTGTGTGTGTGTGTGTGTGTGTGTGTGTGTGTGTATGTTTCTGGTTATGTATAATGCATAAAAAGCACCTATGCTTGCATGTATGTTTTGTGTGAGTGCGTGTATGTGCTTGTGCATGGGGGGGGGGCTGTTATGACGTGTGAAATAATGACTGTATGTTTGTTCCACAGCTCCACTCTATCCACGACATCACAGATGGAGACCTGCTAATTTACTCATTATAGGAATGTAATACCGTGTCCATGTGTGTGTGCATGTGTGTGTGCATGTGTACCTGTGTGTGTGTGAGTGTGAGTGTGAGTGTGAGTGTGTGTGTGTGTGTGTGTGTGTGTGTGTGTGTGTGTGTGTGTGTGTGTGTGTGTGTGTGTGTGTGTGTGTGTGTGTAAGAACATGTAGATGTAGTTATCTTATAAGTCTGTCAGACTTGGAAACAAACCAGATTCTACATTCTTAGTTCAGGTCCGGCCCACTATATGACTCTGTTCCCATCGCTTCTCCTCTCAGTCTAGAGACAAGTCTGCCCCGCAGAGAGGATTCCAATCTAGACAAACGAATAACGAAAGGCCCAAAATAAAGAATTAGCATATATTGTTATTTGCTGTACTCAGGCAAGACACGAGCAAAACGGCGTGGCGGCAGCAGCTACTGTGGCCCATTGAGCCGTAACCCTTTCACTACCACACGACAGAAGGTTAACCGTCTGTATAGTGTGGTAGTGAAAGGGTTAACCTTCTGTATTGTCGCCGTGAAAGGGTTAACCCTTTGTCGTGTGGCAGTGACAGGGTTAACCTTACCTTCTGTATTGTCTGTATTGTCGCAGTGAAAGGGTTAACCCCCCCCCCATACAAACCCATATTGCAACGTTCTGACTCTGCTCCTTTAACGGCAAGGTTGGAAAAGCGGCCGTTTAGCTCCAGAATTGGAGTCGTTGACATGAGGTAGGAGGTATAATTTGTCACCGAGTGCATCTTATCGCCTATGTCTATGTGCAAAACAACAGTCGCAGTAGAAGAGTAAACCGATTGTGCACTCTTGATCATTCCCAATAACAGTCCGTTAACAAATTATTGATCCAATCAATCAATTAGCAAATCAATCAATAGGAAACTAAATAAAATAAGCAAAAGATAATAACAATAATGATGATGATAACTATTCACTATTGCTCGTTCGTATTTCAATGGGTTTTCTTTTTCATATACTACTGGTATCACGTGCGAGGCATTTGTCTCATCAAATGTGACCATTCTGTCTTTTTAACCAAATTTCGAGCCACAGAATCAGCATGTTGTGTGCTGGATTTTTAAGCCTGTATGTATGTGGCACTGGCCATTAGAAAATGGAACCTATTGTTTCTCTGCTGTCACGTTATGCCCTCTGAGGCCCTCTACTGGTAACTGACGTGTACTGCCGCTGCTATGACATGAGGTGACGAGGACAATGCGCCGTGCCCACAGGCCACAGCGACAGCCATAATTAACACCCTGTATCAACCACCTCATATATACCAAAATATATGTTCTGATGTGACCAGACTGCAGTGAAATCGCTGAGACATTAAAGGCAAACAAACCTCGCACACCGTGAGGCAAATAAGGGTTTTGATTACCCCTTACTTACCCCTATATGCATTTTCCCTCCAAGGCCCATTCCTCAGTGAGAGCAACTTCCCGTTGTTATTATGTACAGTTATGTGCTGCTATTACATGTACATGACACTCGTATCATACAAACACAGCTGTGTTTTCGTGCATTGTGGGGACATTCCATAGACTTCCATAGACGGTTAGCCTTCGGGAGTGGTGTTAGTTGGACAATGCCTAGGCTAACCGTCACTGTCCGCTTCCATTCATTGTGCTAAGCTAGGCTAACGTGCAGCCAGATAGCTTTCTACTGAACGCACAGACAGGAAACTGGTATCTATCTTCTTGTCTCTCTCTCTGGAGAAGACGATAAGCTATAATTTCCCCAAATGTTGGCGTGTTCTTTTAATGACATACCTAACCCTAACCCTTACCTTAACCTAACCATAACCTCTAATCCTAAAAAAAATAGCTCCGTTACCTCGTGGGGATCTGGCCAATGTCCTCCTCACAAGAAAAAGATCTTGTTTTCATCACTCGTGGTGGGGGATGGGGACGTTTTGGTCCCCACAACGGTAGGTAAACAAAAGCGCACACACACATTATATACCCCTCTGTCACCCCTGCAGAGCGTGTCTGTGTGTGTTTCATCCAGCCCTGTCCATCCTGCTCTATCTCTGCAGCAGCAGCAGCAGCAGCAGCAGCAACAGGAGCAGTAGAAAGCTATTATACGCACTTTGTGTCCGGCTAAACTTGTTGTCATGCAACGGCGTCAGCTCAGATCCCCGAGGATCAAAGGTGTGGGTGCTGCTGCCTCCAGACCCACCATCAATATGTATGAGGTGCCGGTCGACGCGGCCCTGTGATGTAATTGCGGCAGCCAGCGGCCAAGGTCAGTGGCTTCGCCCCCGCGAGCTCGATATCAAAGCACAGATTTTCACGCACCACTTAGTGTGTTTCTTCACGGAATCCTCCGTGCGTTTTTGAAGGTGGAGGAGGGTGGCTCTAGTCTGATGATAGGTAGGTGTGTAAGCGGATGCAAATCTGTCGCTAATAGTGTTATCGTGTCAAGTCTCGCGCTACAAATATTTCAGGTGCCCTTCTCTTTGGACTCGCACATCAGAGTGAGAGTCTTTCATCCGGGGAGAAAGGCTGTTTACTGAATCACTGATCTCCCTCGGGAGGGAGTCCAATTCCGCTGGGTCTCTGAACCCGATGGACTTTCCTTTTTTCCACGTTTGCAGGTCTGGTCCCAATAACACCCCCCCCCCCCCCCATGGATGCTTTCCAGAACATCCACATGTTTATAATCATGAACAGAATAAGATGAGGATGATGGATGTGTTGTGTGGTAGAGTGGGTATGTAGCGGTATCGTTATTTTAGGTGCTGAACAAACCAATCTCGTTGTACTGTATTGTGCAATGACAATAAAGCTTTCTACTTCTACTTGTAACTTCTGTACCGAGTTTATGGAGATTCCCTCTGGGTTCTGGTTTGCCGGTTTGTTTTGGTTCTGTGAAACCCTCATAAGTGCCGGGTGATTGAAAGAACCGGGGCAGAGAAACAGCTGGGGGACCGCTGTCTGGAGTCAGACCCAGTTCTGTCACACATACGGCTGGCTGCACTTCAACAAGAACAATACGCTTTACAATATTTAACGTATCAGGCTTACCCCCTTCAGGCGTCGAGAGTTAACACTCAAACAATATGTGGCAGCTGATGTGTCAATCAATCAAATATTCTTGATTGACTACTGTGTTACTCATGACAGGAATCCAAGGAACTCAACTCTTGTGTTTCTGCAGGTTTAAATTGATCTTAATTTGAATTGTAGCTATATATATATAGCTACAATTCAAATTAGGATACATTTACATGTGTAAAGGTTGTGACAACGTCACCTTAAACTTCAATGCCCCGGTCTCCCATGCCGCGGGCAGCAACACAGACCGCTATACCAAGAGGTGAATTCACTTCTAAGTACTGGGTCTATGCGTCTTTTGAGGATGTGAGAGTGAGCTTAACCCATAGCACCGCTACTCACCCCAGCCCTTCTTGACTTCGCTTCACGGTACCATCCGTTACACTCACCCTCTCAAACTCACTCCACTCCACCCAAGGCATCCGGGTCAATCGGCACCATTGTAACGGTTGTGACAACGTCACCTCAAACTTCGATGCCCCGAGTGGGAGTCGAACCCCGGTCTCCCACACCGCAGGCAGCAACACAGACCGCTATACCAAGAGGTGAATCCACTTATAAGGGTTAAACTCACTCTCACCCTCAAAAGACACATAGACATGTTACAAAGCAATGAGTTCACTTCTTGGTATAGCGGTCTGTGCTGTTGCCCGCAGTGTGGGAGACCACAGGGTTCGAAACTCCCTCGGGGCATCGAAGTTTAAGGTGACAATGTCACAACCGTTACATTGGTGCCATGACCCGGATGCCTTGGGTGGAGTGGAGTGAGTTTAAGGAGGGTGAGTGTCACGGATGGTACCGTGAAGCGCAGTCACTATGGACGAGTAGTCACGAGTAGCAGTGCTATGGGTTAAACTCACTCTCATCCTCAAAAAGACACATAGACACGTTACAAAGCAGTGAATTCACCTCTTGGTATAGCGGTCTGTGCTGTTGCCCGCGGCGCGGCAGACCCGGGTCCCAGACCACAGGCGACAGCACTAACCAGT
The DNA here is from genome assembly GCF_963971535.1 of Notolepis coatsorum. Taxonomy (NCBI): domain Eukaryota; kingdom Metazoa; phylum Chordata; class Actinopteri; order Aulopiformes; family Paralepididae; genus Notolepis; species Notolepis coatsorum. Next base: position 10,225,373 of record NC_140176.1, read on the forward strand.
CAACTAAAGGGTCCGACCCGTTAGCCAAGGGCTAGCGAGTCTAGGCATCTATTACGTTACCATTGATTAACATAGAAAACTCGTCGTCTGGTATCAAAGGAACATAATGTGAAACAGTAGATAAAAGTAACAAAAAAGGTTTTTAATGATAATTACCGTCTGGTTTGAGGGTGCAGGAATAAAATAAAAGGATAACAAACAAACAAATAACAGGACTGTAGTGTGCACCTGGGCCGAATTACAAAATGGATACACCTGGGAGGGAAAACAACAAAGAACTACAGGAAGCCAAGACAAGGAACTACAACTAAGGCACAGGACAGGGAACAAACATAGCAACCTAACAGGGTAACTAACAGGGATACAAATATACCCACACATAACATAACAGCATCCGTAGTCATGACACTACCCCCCTCCTTCAGGAGGCACATCCCCACGCTTCAGCCTATCAGCCCCCTCACTCGTTGAGGCGCACACGTTTCCGACGGCCTCGCAGGCCACCGTCCCACTTTTGACGCCAATTTAACAAATTCAGGGGGCAGCCAGGAATGGAAACCCAGGTCGCCCTGACCACAGACGACAGCACTAACTAAAGGGTCTGACCCATTAGCCAAGGGCTAGCGAGTCTAAGTGTCCGTGGTCATTACACTATATATAGATATGTTGTCATTTATATAGATATATGAACTTATTATACTGTGAATGTATCCTGAAGTGTGGCCAGCAGTAGCAGCCTTCACAAGGACCACAATGGAAACAAGCCCTAGGGGCTTTATTGTGTTTTTATCCTTTTGATCAATATTCTTTGTATTGTATTGCACAATCCTTGTTTTATTGCTTCAATAAAGACATCAATAAAAAAAAATCTAAAAGCCCCTCCCCCCTATCCCCACTCAACTCCAACCCACACATCAGACCGGAGCAAAAACAAAATAAAATGTAAAAGTACAATACCAAGAGGGGCACTTCTGCTTAGTGGTCGCTGTTTGACGGCATTACAGATTATATACCTTTAACTTTCCTCACAACGTCTCATGATATATCATTCATTGCCAAACCTTAAGTAAGTAAGTAAGTAAGTAAGTATTTATAAAGCACCTTTCATACATGTCATGTAGCTCAAAGTGCTGTACACAATTATAGGCATATATAACGATAAAAGCAATAAAGTCATAGTGATCAGTTAAGATCAAAATAAAAAAAAAAATATAATAATAATAATAATAATAATAATAATAATAGTAACGTAAAAATGAAAATAACGTAAAAACAGTCATTTGCTTACCAGTTTGGGAGAACAGGTCCGCACAAACATTTCCGCTCAGTGGCAACCGGAAGTGCACTAAACCAATGCACTTGTATGGTAGCAATGTTTAGCTCTTATAACGCTAGTGTAGTTACGTTTTTATCAGTGGTCATAGTTGGGTCCATAGTGCTTTACCAAGTCCCATGGATCCATCAGTGGCCGTGTATTGTGGTAGAAAGAAAGAAAAAGAAAAACGTATAAAGAAAACAGTCTAAAGTTTGAAAGTTTGAGAGGTCCGCAAAAACACGCCTTCAGCTCAGAAGCTGAGGCGTGTCAAAAACTTTTTAAAAAACTGGAGGCGTGTCTCCTATTGTACCCATTCCTTCATCTAAAAAGTTTGAAAGTTTGGGAGGTCCGCAAAAACACGCCTTCAGCTCAGAAGCTGAGGCGTGTCAAAAACTTTTGAAAAACTGGAGGCGTGTCTCCTATTGTCTCCTATTGTAAGTCTTAAAAAAGTTATAGTATATCGTTCACTGACAAACCTTGGTCTTAGAAAACCATATAAAGTGAGACCACCGCTATACCCTTATATGGTCAAAGATAGGTTGCATTCAGTTCCAAATTAGCACATTCCCTCTCTTTAGTGAGCTCTCTGGTGACAAAATGTCTGACATACAATTGATTGATTGATTGATTGATTGATTTGATTGATTGATTGATTGATTGATTGATTGATTGATTGACAATTGTATTAACAGATTGCAGAATGGGTACAATACAGTACAGCTCAATTAGTTAACACAACAAGTAAACCCTTCTGGTTCTCTGCAAGAAAAGAAGGGCAAGGCAACACCTCCAGTGCAAATCGAACAGCCCTTAGATCTCGTAAAGATATTTGCATAATAAAACATAAGCTTCTTTTGCATTCGTTTGCCTTTAAATGGTGCAGCACATGAACAAACAAGGCTTTTTAACCTAAAATAAACTAAAGTATCAAAACTGATTCAGTGACTCTGTGGAGCATTGGATTGTGGGATATACTTCATGCCGGTGTCGACGCTTCACTGCATAATGTGGTGTTATATTTTTAACTTGACCTTATCTCCCCAGCAACCTCCTGCAAAGCCTCACCTTCCCTCCTCTTTCTACCTTTTTACCCTAACCCTCCAATCTCCCCCCAATCCCATTTAATCTTGTTTGCTGCAGCTCAAATAGTACACCGCATGGCGCATAGTATATTGTATATTATATGGTAACTCAGTTACGTCTATTCTGCATCGAACATTGTACATATGTCTATACTGAACACTGTGACCTCATTTTTTTACTTCTAATTTACATGCTATACTATGTTATTTTATTTCATACTTATCTTGTCTTGCACAGTCTCTGGAGCGTAACAGTAAGAAGCATTTTGTATAAAAGTATTCTGTACTTCTGTATGACAACTATTAAAGAAACTTGAACTTGAAATGTATCCCATTGCCCCACTTTGCCTTTTATGTCTCTGTCTGTGTTTTGTGTATTTTGTATGTTTGTTTTTGTTTTTGCTGCCATTTTGGCCAGGTCTTGCTCGAAAAAGAGATATTTGATCTCAAGTGACTACCTGGTCAAATAAAAGTTAAATAAAAAAACATTTTATACCCTTCTTGGAAGGGAGGGGAAAGCAGGGATCAAGGGAATGCAAATGTTACATTTATTTATTTATGTTTTACCCAGGCAGGGACAGTGCACATTAATCAACATCTACAGTTTTCACATCAATGTAAATGTGCCAGAATTAGCTAATGAGCTAGTTTCCATCTGTAGTCCCTGCCTGTATGTTTTTAAGGTGTGGGAGGAAACCAGAGTACCCGGAGGAAACCCACGTGAACACAGGGAGAACATGCAAACTCCACACAGAAAGAGCCCCTGCTGGGGTTCGAACCCAGGACCTTCTTGCTGTGAGGCAGCGGTGCTAACCACTGTGCCACCGTGCCTCCTTATCCTACACAAAAGTCGGAACCAAATCTTTTAGTATCCATTTCTCCTGGGTTGTGGAGGGAAGACGACGTCGAGAGGAAAGCGTTTACCGGCTGGAACCAAATGCAGCCACACTGTTCTACAGACCTCTTCAGACCCTGGGCTCCAGTGGACCTACTCCCTGCACGGCACGGGGGTGTAGTGGTTAACACTGTCGCCCCTCGCAGCTATAGAAGGTCCTGGGTTCGATTCCCGCTTGGGGACCAGGTTGCCGCGTTGCCAGTTACCCAGGTGGGGGGGGGGGGGGGTATCTCCCGGGCCTTTCTGTGTGGAGTCTGCATGTTCTCCCCCTCTGTGCTCGCAAGGGTTTCCCCTCCCGATAAGATAAACCCAAAGGAAAAACATGCACAACAGATCGCTGACGCTGTCGCCTTCCCTGACGAAGACGGACAGGAGCACTTGGATTGGTCCCCGGGGCGCGGCCCCACGCCGCAGCCCATGTCTGCTATGGTTATTGTTGATTATTGTACAAACGGGTGGGTAATTGAGGCGTAATTGCGGTCCTTTAGGCTATCCATACTCCCCTGCCCTTTATCTTTATCTTTATTACGGATCCCCATTAGTCATCACCGCAGCAACAACTAGTCTTCCTGGGGTCCACACACAACAAAAACAATACATACATACATAACATTATAGTAGCATACATTTAAAAATATATTCCAATATTCCTACATATAAAAATATTAAAATATTTCCAAATAGCATTACAGTACACAAACAGAGTATCAGATCACAGAAAATACAATAAAAGGGATTAAACTTTCAGACAGTCATATCTTTACAGTGTAAACTACAGTATCTGTGTTTTTCTTTAATGTAAACTAATTTCTTTTTCTCTCAATGCTCTTTTCAAATTATTTTTAAAACGTATCTTACGTATCCCCTGCCCTTGAGGGGAAGGATGACGGGATGGGTCAAGCGCAGAGAGACATTTAATCGACGACTCAATGCATGTGTGTGTTAATATGCACGACAATTAAAGACTTCTTCTTCTTCTTCTTCTTCTTCTGTCAGCTACTGTACACCCTGACGGCAAATAAATCTGGGTCAATTTAGAACGTCTATATCGTCAAGTTAGGAAAAAGATCTCTAGTAATTTCTTCTCAGCCTGTCAACAAACCAACACGGAGACAGGACGTAAGTTTAAGATTACGAGATGGCGCGACCCCGGTCAGTCGCCTTTGGTTTAGCTCCGCGACGATTGTGCACATTTTTAGCTATTATGTTTGTTTTTTCTACTTTTTTTATTAAAACAGCACTGGCGGGTATGTCATACGACCGCCAGACACTTATGGACCTAAACTCCGGACTCAAAAAGGAGTTTGGAGACACTTTATGCCCAGAATGGCTAACAGAAATCAAGCGGGAGAACGGCAACAAAGGAAACGGCAGAAAGAAGCATAGAGGTAGACGAGGCGGTATCAGACTCAGATTAAAAAGATCTGCTTACCGTCCAGCAATTCCATCCATCTTTCTGGCAAATGCACGTTCGTTGGAGGGAAGGATGGACGACTTGAGAGCGAGGGTCCGATTCCAACGGGAGATGAGAGACGTTAACATCATGTGTTTCACGGAGACATGGCTCAAGCCAGCGACGCCGGACAACAGCGTCTCTCCATCGGACAATTTCAACGTCCTGAGAGCAGATCGCACGGCAGCCTCTGGGAAGAGCATCGGAGGTGGGGTCTGCATCCTCACGAACAATCTCTGGGTTAATCCCAAGGAAGTACATGTCCTCTCAAGTTCATGCTCCCCAGATATGGAACATCTCCAAATCCTGTGCCGCCCGTACCACCTACCCCGTGAGTTTACCGCGGTCATTATATCCGTCGTATATATCCATCCACAGGCAAATACTGGCAAAGCGCTGGTGGAATTACACGACCACCTCAACAAACAACAGATCAAGCACCCGGAAGCCGCGACGATAGTGACTGGTGACTTCAACCAGGCAAATCTGAAAAAAGTGATGCCGACCTTTTTTCAGCACATCGCCTGCTCCACAAGAGGGGGAAACACACTCGACCACTGTTACACCCCGTTCAGAGCTGGCTACAAGGCTGTAGCGGCTCCGCCACTGATGGGTTCTGCAAGCGCGAGCGATCACGACTCCATTTTTTTAATCCCAGCATACAAACAAAGATCGCGTGACGTCGTCGTGTCACGTGAGACAAAAAAGTGGTCTGACGAATCAGAGGCCGCGCTCCGTGATGCGTTCGAGGATACAGACTGGGACATGTTTAAAGGAAGCGCCAGTGACGTCAGCGAGTACGCTTATACCGTTGTGAGTTACATAACAACAGTGGCAGACGGTATTGTCCCCACAAAGAAGGCACGGGTTTTCCCAAACCAGAAACCTTGGGTGGACAGCACTATAAAAGCAGCCCTGAACTCACGCACCACGGCTTATAACCTGGGCAGAGAGTCAGGAAATATGGAAGAGTACAAGGCTTCAGTCTACACTCTGCGCAAGGCTGTTAAACTTGCTAAGAGGACATATGCTGAGAAACTGGAGACACAAATGGCACAAAACGACACAAGAGGCTTGTGGAGGGGACTGAAGACAATAACTGACTACAAAGTCAGCGCCCCCTCAATGGGGAGCGACGACGCCTCTCTCGCGGACAAACTCAACTCCTTCTACGCTCGGTTCGGTGTAGACAGTGTCGCCGCTAGCCCTCTGGCTAGTGACGTCACTGGCGCACCGGCTGTTGTGGAGGGGGGGGGGCAACCGCGGGGGGGCGGGGGCGCTCTCTCGTTGTCGGAACACAGTGTGAGAAGAGCATTTATGCAGGTGAACACCAGGAAGGCTGCGGGCCCAGATGGTATAACAGGACGCATACTTAAGTCCTGTGCAAACCAGCTTGCCCCGGTGTTCACCGCCATATTTAATCAATCCCTGGCGGAGTCAGTAGTCCCTGCCTGCTTCAAGATGTCTACCATCATCCCTGTACCGAAGAAACCCTCCCCAGCATGTCCAAATGACTACAGACCGGTGGCACTCACCTCTGTGGTCATGAAATGTTTCGAGAGGCTGGTCAAGGACCACATTTGTGCCTCTCTCCCCAGTGATATGGACCCTATGCAATTTGCATACAGGACAAACAGGTCCACTGACGACGCGGTCTCCCAGGTACTGCACAGCACTCTCTCCCACCTTGACCGTCAGAAGGGGGGCTATGTGAGACTGTTGTTCATTGACTACAGCTCAGCGTTCAACACCATAGTCCCCACCAGACTGGTGGACAAGCTGATCGAGCTAGGTCTGAGCTCCGCCCTGAGCGCCTGGGTACTGGACTTTCTGAGTGAAAGACCCCAGGCGGTCAGGGTGGGGGGTCAGACCTCCAACACCATCACCCTGAGCATCGGGTCCCCCCAGGGCTGTGTTCTAAGCCCCCTGCTGTACTCACTCTACACACACGATTGTGTGGCCAAGTTCAGCTCCAACTCCATAGTGAAGTTCGCCGACGACACGGTGGTGGTGGGGCTGATCTCGGACAACGACGAGAAGGCCTACCGAGAGGAGGTTGAGGTACTGGAACGTTGGTGCCAGGACAACAGCCTGCTCCTGAACATTGGTAAAACCAAGGAGCTGATCGTGGATTATAGGAGAGGACAGCAGGAGACACACACACCACTGATGATTAACGGGGCTACCGTGGACAGGGTGAGCAGCTTCAAGTACCTGGGGGTCCACATCTCAGAGGATCTGACATGGTCAACACACATAGACACAGTAGTAAAGAAAGCGAAGCAGCGCCTCTACCACCTGAGACAGTTAAGGAAGTTCAGAGTATCGGGGAAGATACTCCAGTCCTTCTACTCAGGAGCTGTAGAGAGCATCTTGACCGGAAACATCACTGCCTGGTATGGGAACAGCACGGCACAGGACAAGAAGGCCCTACAGAGAGTGGTGCGCTCAGCCGAGCGTACCACGGGTATTGCGCTACCTCCCCTGCAGGCTCTATACAACAAGAGGTGCAAATCCAGAGCCTGCAGGATAATGAAAGACCCCCACCACCCCAATAACAGCCTGTTCCAGCTGCTGAGGTCAGGCAGACGCCTGCGAACCCCAGCTACTAGGACGGAGAGGCTTAGGCTAAGCTTCTTCCCCCAGGCCATCAGAGCCTTGAACAATGAACATTGAGAGACACAGAAACTGAACTATCCACACACAAGCACACACAAGCACATACACGACACGCACGCTGAGCACGCTCACACACTAGCAGCCACTTTAACACTCATGCCGCACACACGCACACTTATGGCCAGAGGAAAGGCCACTTTAAATTAGTATAACATCAGGAACAGTGTATTGCACTACTAAAGCTACCTAGCATGTCCTATATGCTCTGTAAATACTATGTACAGATACCGAGATGGCACACCATGTACCTGTTTATTGCACTGTTGTTGTTATTGGATTCTATTAATATGTTGTACCACTGTATTTTTATTGGATTCTATTATATGTTGTACCACTGTATTGCACATCGTCGCGGGCAAGACCAGCCGCATTTCATTGTATACCTGTATGCCGTGACAATTAAAACTCTTGACTTGACTTGACTTGACTTGTTTAGTTGGGGAAGAACAAATACTGTAAGACATGTACAGTATCTTGTCAACAAGCAAGTCAACAACAGCTAACAACACAACATCCCCAGTCCAGAATACAGGTAAGTATGGCAATGCATAAGGATCATACATAATGCAACTGTTAACTAATTTAGCGAGGTGCTAGTATTATATATATATATATATATATGTAACGGATGGTATCGTGAAGCGCAGTCAAGAAGGGCTGGGGTGAGTAGCGGTGCTATGGGTTAAACTCACTCTCACATCCTCAAAAGACGCATAGACCCAGTACTTAGAAGTGGATTCATCTCTTGGTATAGCGGTCTGTGTTGCTGCCTGCGGTGTGGGAGACCGGGGTTCGACTCCCACTCGGGGCATTGAAGTTTGAGGTGATGTTATCACAACCGTTACATATATATATATATGAATAATGTTTTTTGGGGTAAAGCAATACTTTTATTGCGCACCTTTCTAAACGCTCTGTGGATGTATTCTTTAAAAGAAAATTATTAGTCTACATGAAAATGTTATCTATAGCACCTTTAAAGGAACACGCCAACATTTTGGGAAATCAGCTCACCGTCTTCTCCAGAGAGAGAGACAAGAAGATAGATACCAGTTTCCTCTCTGTGCGTTCAGTAGAAAGCTATCTGGCTGCACGTTAGCCTAGCTTAGCACAATGAATGGAAGCGGACATGGCTGGTTAGCCTAGGCATTGTCCAACTAACACCTCTCACGAAGGCTAACCGGCCATGTCCGCTTCCATTCATTGTGCTAAGCTAGGCTAACATGCAGCCAGATAGCTTTCTACTGAACGCACAGAGAGGAAACTGGTATCCATCTTCTTGTCTCTCTCTGGAGAAGACGGTAAGCTAATTTCCCAAAATGTCAGCATGTTCCTTTTAACGTGGTCTGCGCAGCGCCTAAGATGAAGTGTAGTCGCTGCTCTTTCCAGTCTCCCTCCATGCAGCGCCTCCAGTAACACAACAATGGCCATGAGCGTTCTCTTCTGGGGCGGTAGGATGACCCTGGTTAGCGGTAAGAAAAGACCGACCCACAACCACAAGGTCACAGGTTTCGATCCCCACGATAACCCGTCTATATCCCTGTCAAAGCATCCTCGAGCAAAGTGCTGTATCCCCGCTTGCTCCGGGGGGGGGGGCACTGGCACCGCTAAATGGCCTGACCTTGCGCTTCCATCCCTCTGGGTGATATGCCCTACATGCATGCGTCTCTCGCAGACGTGGCATGATGCGCGGTGACAAATCTCCCTGAAGGGATTAATAGTTTTAACAATTTCAAATTTGATTGAGATAAGGAGCTTGTGAGGGAGGGGGGATGGGTGGCGGGGGGATGGGTGGCGGGGGTGCGTGCCCGTTCTGTGGGGGTGGAAAACCCCCTGAATCAGCGAGCCTATAGCGGGACGGCTCCTGTGACAGAGGAAAGTAAGGAGATTAGCAAGAGGCTCCGTCGATGCTAACAACCACGGTACGTCTCCCAGACTGCTCCCCCGGGGTGTGTTGGCCGGCGAGGGGGGGGGGGTGAGCTATAGTGGCTCTAAAGAGTGTCTCTCCACTCACTTAGCTCTCCGGGGGAACGACCAATCACACTCTCTAGAGACGAGGCCTCGTCGTGACCCTGCGGTACATGGAGGTGGTGGGGGGGCGGTGGTGAGAGTGAGCGCCTATACGTTTAAAGGAACGCTCCCTACTGCCAGTCCGTTTGCGGTGGTGAATACGCATATGTTTGTCTCAAGGCTAGGCCTACATGTGTCATCAAAGCGCATGTAGGTGTTTTTATGCTCTGTACCATTATTACTATCTAAACTGTGATAATTGTGGAATATTACTGTAATGAGCTGTATGTGTATGATCCAAGCGTCCTATGATCCTCATAGGACGCATAACAGAAAAAAGCATTCCATGTGAAGGTATTGTGTATTTTTGCATGTGAAATAATAAAGAACCTTGAATCTTGAACCTTGATTCAGACTATTTTTTTATTTTTTATTTCATCTCTGTGTGTCAGTTTCGGAGTTGTTGGAAGTTATATAGGAGCCATTTTTGTTTGTATTAGTACTACATAACTGAGCCCATATGTTTTTTTAGTTTACGCCTTAGTTCATGTATATTGTTTATTATTATATTGTATATTGATGCGAAATAGACAAAACATTTACAAAAGCTCTTATTGGAAGCCTTGACTCACCTACTGACCTCTGGGTAATAATAATGGCCTCCAGGTGGTTCATTAGTAGTTAGTGCAGGAAGACGCCAGCATACCAGTTCAAAAGCATCATTTGATGTATTAAGTTATTTTGCTACCTGTAAAATAACATTGGATCACCATCACTGATACTTAGTGCCGGAAGACGCCCGCATACAGTTTTTCAAAAGCATCATTCGATTTAAGTTCTTTTGCTACAATACCTGTAAAATACCATTGGATCGCAGATACACAACCCATCATCACACACTCCTCATTCTGTTCTAATAATAATACAGTAGATTTCTTTTATATAGCAGCACACTTTAAACTCAGTGAGCTCTCAAGGTGCTTCACAGCAGAAAGGAAAACAAAATAAAAAAAATAGAATAAAAAGGTTTAAAACAAGAAAACATTCAAATGAATAAAAATAAAAAGATAAGATTAAAAAGGTTTAAAACATACAAACATTTCAAATGAATACAATTTTATAAAATAAACAAAACATAGGAGCAGATTAAAAAAACAGGCCCTAGTGGAAGGCAGAGCTAAACTAATGGGTTTTAAGGCTGAGGCCTTGAAGGCAGCAAGGGAGACTGAGGCCTTGATGGACCCCGGCAGCTGACTCCACAGGCGCGGCCCCCAGTGTGGAAGAAGCACGGTGCCCCATGGTCGACAGCCTGGTAGTGCGTGGGATGGCAAGGATGTTTTTTTTATTTTAATTTTTTTTATCATCTTTCTCCGATTTTTCTCTGTTTTCTCCCCGTCCCAATTTAGTCGTTGTGCCAATTCCCCCCCTCCCCTACTTGGTTGTTGTGCGCATGTTCTCCTACTGGTCGGTACAAGGGAACCCTGAAGTCATCCGCACGCTTCCTCCGATACGCGCGGCGACAGCCAGTGGCTCTTTTTTCACCTGACAGCGTGGACTCTCATTGGTGAAGCGTAACGTGTGGGAGGGCATGCTGCCTCCATCAAGTCCTGCCTACGCTGAGCAAGCGCCCCCCAGACCTGACCTGTAGGCGTCGCTGTCCACAACGCCAGATCCCCACCCATGACTTCCCTCCCCCTAACCCAGCCAAACGGGTTAGTATAGCGATCAGCCCAAGCCCCAAGCAATGCTGACTCCGGGAGTCGAGACCGCAGCCTCTTGCATTGGTGACGAGCGCAATCTCCGCTACGCCACCTGACCGCCCCTCGCAAGGATGTTTGATGTGGAAGGCATGTTGGAATCTCTGCCGGGCGTCTACGAATCTTAATTCTATAATGTCAACAGAAGTTGTATTTCTTCTATTATGACAGAGCTATAGGCTAGCGCTAGTTGCTCCCTACTGCTTCCAGTCCTTCCGCTCACACACTGTCCCAGCTTTGTGGAGGAAGTCGATTATAACACCACCGCCTAGAAAGCGCTGTGCTGCTACGGTGAATTTCATTTCATTTCAAACCTTAAAAACAAGAAGGCAACTGAGTTTTCCCTCATTTACAGTCACGTCGAGTGTACATACAGAAATAAAATCATATAAAATAATAACAACAAAACAACAAGATGAGGCAAAAATCAAGGATAACAAATCAACTAAAACACATACAACTTGATTGACAAAGGTTGGAGATCAAGGTTTTAAACTCTGCAACAGAGGGGAGAGTCTCAACCTTTAACCATTTCCCAACCACACTACAGAAGGTTAACCTTTCACTACCACACTACAGACGGTTAACCGTCTGTAGTGTGGTAGTGAAAGGGTTAACCGTCTGTAGTGTGGTAGTGAAAGGGTTAACCGTCTGTAGTGTGGTAGTGAAAGGGTTAACCTTCTGTAGTGTGGTTGTGAAAGGGTTAACCCTTTGTCGTGTGGCAGTGAAAGGGTGAACCTCCTGTATCGTCACAATGAAAGGGTTAACCCTTTGGTACTGTAGTGTGGTAGTGAATGGACTGTTCATTCCATGAGCTAGAGGGGGGGCATCATAGCAAAATGCAGAACAAAATGCTAAATGTTGGTCATCAGAGAGGGCCTAGTACCAACCTCATCATAAAGGACACGGTGAGGAGTGTTGTACCCGTCAGTATTGATGAATCTGAGGATACCGATGTTTGTCCTGTAGCTTTGACCTCGACTGTGGTGAAATGTTTTGAGGAATCTGTAGTGTCCCTCCTGAAGAAGGGGAAGTGGAGCCCCTGTTAGACACTTATCAGTTTGATAAGCATGAGTGCAGCACTGAAGACGCCATTCTCAGCATTTCACACTTCCTTCCAAGCACCTTGAGAACACAAAAGACCTACACCCCAAATTGTATTAATTGATTTTTAGTTAAGTGTTTAAAGGAACACGCCAACGTTTTGGGAAATTAGTTTATCGTCTTCTCCAGAGAGAGATAGATATCTGTGCGTTCAGTAGAAAGCTATATCTGGCTGCACGTTAGCCTATAGCTTAGTAAAACAGGAGTCCCACAAGGTTGTATGATATCACCCATCGTCTTTACATTGTACACTAATGACTGCAGGAGTACACCCCCAATAATTATATGATACAATTTGGTGATGATGATCGTGATTTTGAGCCACAAGGATATAGACTCTTCTGTGTATCGCGATGAGGCCAGATAGACACCATCATCAAGTGGTGGGACACCAACCGACCAACTGAGATCATGAGCCAATGGAAATGGTGCATTTATATAGCGCTTTTATCCAAAGCGCTTTACAATTTGTTCCTCACATTTTACCCATTCACTCACACACCAACGGCGATGGCAACCATGCAAGGTGCCAACCTGCTCATCGGGAGGTTAAGTGTCTTGCTCAAGGACACTTCGACACGCAGCCCGGGAGGAGCGGGAATCAAACCGGGAACCTCGGGATTACCAGACGACTGCTCTACCTCCCGAGCCATGAGGGACACCAGACCCAACAATGCAGGCGAGCTGAAGGCCACTATCAAAGCAAAGGCAAAATGTCCCCACTGGGACAATAAAGATACTCTATTCTACTCCTTGTGCTCAGCTAGACTAACTCTCTCTCTCTGGAGCCACTTGGACCAGGGACGTGCACAGGACTTTAGAGGGGCAGGTGCTCAAAGGCTGAAAAGGGCACTGGGCCTGTGCTATTTTTGGGGGCACTTTTCAGGCTGAAGAAGGCCATGTAGGCCGAAACATGTTGGACTTTTAAAAGATTTTTCTAAATAATGTAAGCCACTTATTAAAGGCTTTTTAAAAACTGTAGAGCTGCCTTGGATCTCAACCTTCCTTATATAAGCGAATCCTACCCCGGATTTAATCCAAAGAGCACCTACCTGAAACAAAATAAGAACGCTGAAGCCCTCTCCATATCCTTTGTTCTGTTCATATTATTTATATTATTCAAATGACCTCAAACATGTTCCGTTGTGATGTCACAGTATGATGTCATAATCAAACATTCTAGAACATGTGTGATGTCACAGTATGATGTCATAATCAAACATTCTAGAACATTTGTGATGTCACAGTATGATGTCATAATCAAACATTCTAGAACATTTGTGATGTCACAGTATGATTATCATAATCAAACATTCTAGAACATTTGTGATGTCACAGTATGATGTCATAATCAAACATTCTAGAACATTTGTGATGTCACAGTATGATTATCATAATCAAACATTCTAGAACATTTGTGATGTCACAGTATGATGTCATAATCAAACATTCTAGAACATTTGTGATGTCACAGTATGATAATCAAACATTCTAGAACATTCTGACTAACCTTACTGTCATGCACTTGTCCTAATAAACTAACCTACACTGTAACACGCAACACTTTGATGAACATTGTTACTCAGCTGATAGAGTTGTACCCTTCTTGCTGTCTTGTCGCACAGAACTTGTAAGTCACTTTGGATAAAAGCGTCAGCTAAATGACTAAATGTAAATGTAGAACATTTGTGATGTCACAGTATGATGTCATAATCAAACATTCTAGAACATTTGTGATGTCACAGTATGATGTCATAATAGAACATTCTAGAACATTTGTGTACAGTATATATTCAACAATTCTCTCAGAAGTTCTCAGATCTCAGAAGACCAAGTGAAGTGAAGATATCACTTGTTGGTTCCGGCTACTTGTTTGTAAGCTTGAATATATTCTGTAGATACAATTTAAAATCCCCACATGGAAAAGGAAACAATGTCCTGTACAATCCTTAATGAACTGCCTCTGGAGGGAAGGTTCTGTGATGTGGTTATTAAAGCCAACAGCACTGAGTTGAATGCCCACAAGGCTCTCCTGTGTGACTGCAGTGACTATTTCAGGTAAGTTTAGCTTGGTTCAGGTTAGCTTGGTTCAGGTTAGCTTGGTTAGTAAACAGATACCATACTGTACGTTTACTGTAAACCGATACTATACTGGGACTTCTACTGTAAAAAGATACTATACTGTACTTCTACTGTAAAAAGATACTATACTGTACTTCTACTGTAAACAGATACTATACTGTACTTCTACTGTAAAAAGATACTATACTGCACTTCTAATGTAAACAGATACTATACTGTACTTATACTGTAAACAGATACTATACTGTACTTCTACTGTAAACAGATACTATACTGTACTTCTACTGTAAAAAGATACTATACTTCTACTGTGCTAAGACCCTATACTTCTACAGTGAAAATATATTACTACTAGGGCTGTCCCCGACTAAGGATTTGGATAGTCGACTATGATTGGCCAAAATTTTCCATTAGTAGACTATTAGTCGACTATAAAAAAATAAAAAAGTATAATATATTTTTGTATCATTCCATTTGGGCTGTGGGGGGTGCTGAATGTCTGAAGGAGTCGACTGAAGGCTTCTTGTCCTCTGCAAAAGCATGCAATTGGTCCACTGATGGATACATCTTGATATTTGTCTAGTCTAGTGTGTTCATTAGATGGGTGAAATCCTCTTTCAGTGCCTCTGTGCCTGTTTTCTTAGGCAGTTGGCCTCTGGTGTGCGTGCCATTAGCGTTAGCCACGCTTCTAAGAGGTTGGCAGTCGACTACGGCTCCTTTCTACCGATTAGTCGACTATTCGACTAATAGGGGTCAGCCCTAATTACTACCGCTCTTCGCTCTAGACGTCTGGTTCCGCTCTCATTCGCTCATGTTGCCCCCCCCCCCCCAAGTCGCTCTCCGCTCGCTCACCGCTCACCTTCATTTGCGCATCAAGCGCTCCCCGCTCCACAGCCCGCTCAGCAGAATTTTTTTGGAGCATGATGTAAATTAGCTTGATTTGACCAAACTACAATAGTCTGCACCCCCTGGGCCCCTTAACAACTGTTTGTATTGAGCCGTATTGTATTGTACCCATTCTGCAATGTTAAATAACGTGTATCCATTCAACTAGCTGTACTATGCTATGTCAAGTCAAGTCAAGAGTTTTATTTGTCACGGCATACAAGTATTCAATGAAATGCGGGTGGTCTTGCCCGCAACGATGTGCAATACAGTAGTAACAACATATAATAGAATCCAATAAAACAACATTGTGCAATAAACAGGTAACATAGTGGGGCATCTCGGTATTTGTACATAAGTTATTTACAGAGCATGGAGGACATGCTAGGTCCTTTGGTAGTGCAATACACTTTTACTGTTGCTATACTATTTTTAAAGTGACCTTTCCTTTGTGGCCATAAGTGTGGGCGTGTGCAGCATGAGTCTGTGCTTGCTCATGTTAAGGTGGCTGCTAGTGTGCGAGTGTGTACAGCGTGCGTGTCATGTGTGTGCTCATGTGTGCTTGTGTGTGGAGAGTTCAGTGTTCTGTGGCACTCAGTGTTCAGTGTTCAAGGCTCTGAGGCCTGGGGGAATAAGCTGAGCCGAAGCCTCTCTGTCCTAGTAGCTGGGGTTCGCAGGCGTCTGCCTGACCTCAGCAGCTGGAACAGGCTGTTGTTGGGGTGGTGAGGGTCTTTCATTATTCTGCAGGCTCTGGATTTGCACCTCATGTTGTATAGAACCTGCAGGGGAGGTAGTGCAATACCTGTGGTACGCTCGGCTGAGCGCACCACTCTCTGTAGGACCTTCTTGTCCTGTGCCGTGCTGTTTCCATACCAGGCAGTGATGTTTCCAGTCAAGATGCTCTCTACAGCTCCGGAGTAGAAGGACTGGAGTATCTTCCCAGATACTCTGAACTTCCTTAACTGTCTCAGGTGGTAGAGGTGCTGCTTCGCCTTCTTTACGACTGAGTCTATGTGTGTTGACCATGTCAGATCCTCTGAGATGTGGACCCCCAGGTACTTAAAGCTGCTCACCCTGTTCACGGTAGCCCTGTTTATCCTCAGTGGTGTGTGTGTCTCCTGCTGTCCTCTCCTATAATCCACGATCAGCTCCTTGGTTTTACCAATGTTCAGGAGCAGGCTGTTGTCCTGGCACCAGCGTTCCAGTACCTCAACCTCCTCCCGGTAGGAGGCTAGCTATGGTAGCTAGCCTAGCCGCAATGCTATGGCCGATCCCATTCACGTTAGCATGTAAGCTAACAACAACAGCGTTAGCTTTAGTCTCTCGCTTTCTTGAGAGACTAAACTCTCCGCTCTTGGTGGTACATTGTGTTGATGTTGGTTTCGTTTCATCAATAAATGAGGCAGAACACAGTGAATGTATCCTTTTTTTTTTATTGCACTTTGTTTGTTTCTCACTGAAAATAAATGTTGCGTTCGCCCAAGGTCCCGAGGTGATTTAAAGATGGCGGATTCTACTTTGGACTTAGCAGGATGTGTAGTGACGGTTCACCCTTCTCATTGGTTGAAAATGGCCTTCATGTTTGTACATCGCCACCTATTGCTTTGGCATTGTACTACATGTATATTACATCAGTTTCTGTGTGATCGTGTGCACTGAGCGGCTGGGAGCGGCTCGGAGCGGAGGAGAGCTCTCGCTCCAGAGTCGCTCGGACCCATTTTAAAGCCCACTCCACGCTCACTTCAAAATCCACCGCTCACATGCTCTGATTACTACACAGGACAGAATGTTGCTTACTGTTTACTCATCAGATATCTCTATACTCTGCGTCCCACAGAGCCCTCTTCACTCGCTGGAGCGACTCAGAGAAAGCAGTCTACACTATCCCTGGGGTATCCCCGGGTATGCTGCAGCTCATCATAGAGTACTCCTACACACGCTTTGTGCTGGTGACAGCAGAGAACGTGGAAGAGCTTCTGGTGGCTGCAGACCAGCTTCGCGTCACTGGCATAGTAGGAGCGTGCTCTGACTTCCTAGAAGGCCAGCTGTCTTTGGAAAACTGTGTCGGCATCTGGAGGTTTACGGACATCTACTGCTGCCCTGACCTGAGGCGCAAGGCCCATCTCTTCATTGTGTGCCACTTTGAGGAGATGTTGCACGTCTCACAGGAGTTTGTGGAGCTGTCCCCGCAACAACTGGTGGACATCATCGAGAGGGATGATCTGAACGTGAAGAGCGAGGAGACGGTGTTCGAGGCAGTCCTCCGTTGGATCGACCACTCCTGTGAGGAGCGTAAAACACACATCCCTTTGCTGCTTCCCAAGGTAACTAATTGTATTACGGATACACAAACATGGTTGCTAGTGCCTGAGCCACATTATTTTTAATTTTATTTTTATTATTTTACTTTTTCTTGTTTGTCTGTCTCTTGTCAAGGTCATTATGATTCATGTTACTGTTATTATTGTTGTCGTCGCTGTTGTCATTGTTATTATTATTATTATTGTACTGTTATGTTCTGTTTTATGTATGAAAAGAAAAGAAAAGAAAAACATTTATAAAAATAAAATAAAACTAATTGTATTACTGTGCATTACATTAAAACAACACTAGGTTCCCAAGTACAGTGGTTCTCAAACATTTGGGTCCAAACTGTTCCCTAGCAACAGAAACCGTCTACAACCGATGTCTAAGTTGTACCCGCTGTCTGCTTGTCTCTTCCCAGGTTCGCATGGGCTTGATGAGGCCTGACTACTTCAGGAGCAACGTCCAGAACAACCCTGTGGTGAGGGACAGCCACGACTGCAGGCCCCTCATCCTCAGTGTCCTGAACCCCCCTGGCTCCGACAGGCTCCCAAACCCCCTGACCCGCCCACGCCGGCCCCAGGAGGTCCTATTGGCCATCGGAGGCCGGGGTAGCATGGAGGCTTACAACATCCGAGCCGGTGGATGGATGGACGTGAGCGTTGAGGGGGAGAGTAACCGGTGGTGGCACAGCACCGCTTATCTCCACGGTCTGGTCTACTGCGTCGGCGGCTGGGACGGCCACAGAGAGTATCTCAGAAGTGTGAGCAGGTTCAACCCTGTCACTCGCAGCTGGCTGCAGGCGGCTCCCATGCACTCACGCCGCAGTCACCTCAGCGTGGTCGCGTTGGACGGCTGTATCTTCGCCATGGGAGGGTTGGACCTGAACACCGCCGAGCGCTACGAGCCTGAAACCGACCAGTGGACAGTGATCTCACCCATGCTGGAGTGCAGGTGGGGCGCCGGGGCAGCAGCCCTCCAGGGCAAGGTGGGTGGAACTGAGGGACACAGGGTGCTAGATGAACACAAGGAACGTTAGATCAGAAATCATAAATGCCTTTATTGCCAAGTAAGCTTGCACATACAAAAAATGTGTCTGGGCCCTTTGGTGCATCAACATTAAAAGACAATAAAAGTAGAATGAAATCAAATGGAATATATAAACTAAATTAGAATATTCTTTCTTAATACAGGTTTACATCTGTGGTGGCTTCAACGGGGCAGAGGATCTGCTCACAGCTGAGTGCTACAGCCCAGACACCGACCAGTGGACTCTGATCGCCCCCATGAGCAGCAGGCGTTATGGAGTGGGAGTCACTGCATACGGAGGACATGTCTATGCGGTAGGTGCACACAGAGACAAATGCTTTATACTAGATATTTCTATAGATATGTATCATTTGACTTTCAATGCTTCTGTGATGCCCTCATTTCCCTAAGTGGATTAATACAGTGTCTGCCTGCCTGCCTGCCTGAGCCACACACTAAAACATTCCTCTCATGTGTCCTGTCCTCAGGTGGGAGGGGATGACGGTGTAAACTACCTGCGTAGCGCGGAGGCCTACAGCCCCTTGACTGACTCCTGGAGCGCCCTGCCCAACATGCTGCTCACCCCCCGCGCCCACTTTGGCATCGCGGTGCTGGACGACCTGCTCTTCGTGGTCGGAGGCTACTCCAATGGCTTCAGAACCATCTCCAACGTGGAGCGCTACGACAGGTGGACTGTAGCCGAGGACATGAAGACCCAGCGCTGTAGCCTAATCTGCTGCGTAATGCATGGCCTGCCATTTAATATGAGCCAGTACGCTGCTCCCCGTGGAGGAGGAGGAGGAGAAAGGAGGAGGAAGAGGAAGAGGAGGAGGAGGCAGTGACCCCTGCAGTGACCCCTGGAGGAGGAGGGGGAGGAAGATGAGGAGGAGCAGGAGGAGGAGGATTAGGAGGAGGAGGAGGAGGATTAGGAGGAGGAGAAGGAGGAGGGGGAGGAGAAGGAGGAGGAGGAGGAGCAGGAGGTGGAGGAGGATGAGGAGGAGGAGGAGGAGGAGGAGCAGGAGGAGGAGGAGGAGGAAGATTAGGAGGAGGAGGAGGAGGAGGAGGAGGAGGATGAGGAGGAGCAGGAGGAGGAAGAGGAGGAGGAGGAGGAAGATGAGGAAGAGTAGGAGCAGGAACAGGAGGAGCAGGAGGAGGAGCAGGAGGTGGAGGAGCAGGAGGAGGAGGGGGAGGTGGAGCAGGAGGAAGAGGAGCAGGAGGAGGAGGACCAGGAGGAGGAGGAGCAGGAGGAGGAGGAGGAAGATGAGGAAGAGTAGGAGCAGTAACAGGAGGAGCAGGAGGAGGAGGAGGAAGATGAGGAAGAGTAGGAACAGGAGGAGGAGGAGGAAGAGGAAGATGTGGAAGAGTAGGAGGAGGAGGAGGAGGAGGATTAGGAGGAGGAGAAGGAGGAGAAGGAGGAGGATTGGGAGGAGGAGGAGGAAGATGAGGAAGAGTAGGAGGAGGATGAGGAGGAGGAGGAAGAGGAGGGCAGCAGGGGATCCATCTAAGAACCTTGAACATTTATTAGACCAAAAGAAATCCTAAGAAATTAATAAATTACTATCAGCCAAAGGTGGTGCATTTCTTTCTTCTAGTAATTCAGACAATATCGGTTTTTAGTTTGTGTAATGTAATGTAATGTCTGTTTTTAGTTTGTGTAATGTAATGTAATATCTGTTTTTAGTTTGTGTAATGTAATGTAATATCTGTTTTTAGTTTGTGTAATGTAATGTAATATCTGTTTTTAGTTTGTGTAATGTAATGTAATATCTGTTTTTAGTTTGTGTAATGCACATACTATGGGAACTTTTATCCATATGGTTGAGCCTGTTAGGAATTGCACCCCCAACCCAAGCAGATTGCAGATCACTCTCTCTATATGGAGGTAAAAAAGAAAATAGGGTAAAAATAATTGGCATAAAAAGGGCACTTTTTTATGAGGCACAAAAGGGCAGGTGCTTGTGCACCCGTTGGGCTCTATGTGTGCACGTGCCTGCTCGCTGTGCCCTTGAGCAAGGCACCTCAGCTTTAACCGCTCCAGTGTTAGCTGCTCAGGGGCCAGTAGTAGAGTGCCTGACCATAGTGTCTTTATACCTGTATCACTGGACATATAAATGCATATTAAATCAAATTGATTTGTGAAGCCCGAAATCACAAGTTAATGTCCCCATGGGCCGGACAAGTCTTCTTTAAACTATTCAAGAAGAAACATCCCAATAAATCAAGAACAAAAAACCCACCATGAAATCCAAAATAAATGTAAATTAATAAATGCAACACTTCCAGACATACCCCAGCAAAGGTAAGGAAAAACCTATAGCAATAGGAAAAAAGCACCACAGGCGATGTGGAGGAGAGAAACCTTAGAAGGGCCGTTCAAAGGGGGATCCCCCTTCTTGGATGTCGGTGATAATAGTGTTGCTATGGATGGGTGGAGAATAAAACAGGCGAATAGTTGGTATTTATGTACATATACGTGTAATAAAACACAAATATGTGCATGCAATAGCAACTGGGGTACATAAGAACATTTTTGAAACATTTAAATATATTACAACTCTGTACATACATGTGATTAGCATTATACTCAGTAGAACAAATGTATATATCTTATACCCAGCTTAATCACTATATTAATATTACTATTGCACTTTACTGTTACATTTGCACTCGGGTTGGATGCCCCACCTATTTTCATTGTAATATACTTATGCTGTATGATGGCAATACATTTCAATGTAATCTAATCTAACTGGTACTATGACCTGAATGATGGTCCTAGAGGTCAGTGATTTGATGCTCTTTTGGTGTTTTGGCGATGGTGGCGTAAGAGAGTGCCGTCTTAACAGGTCGTCGAAAATCTCCCATATAGGCATTGGATTGGGTGGAGACCGTGACTGCATGTGAATGCCCTGTGTATGGGGACATGTCACCCATATAGAAACACACCTCTTCAATCAATATCTGAAATGCAAATAAATAAATAACCTTCTTAATATTTATATCTGAACATACCTGTACATCCCTCTGTATTGCTGTTGAATGATGTTTTTCAGTTTGCAGCCCCTATACAGCTGAAGAGACTAGTTTTATCCGGTCTCACAGCTGCTAAAAAGCTGATAGCATCACGATGGATTCAACCGGATAAAATGTGTCAGAAGGTATGGGTTCTTACCTATCTCGATGTGATTTATCTAGAGATATCTACAGCAATAATTTTAGGTGTCAGTGAAACCAACATTGCAATCTGGTTAGAAGTGGTGGAGAGAATAAAAGCTAGCATATGAATTGTAATGCCTGGTTAGAAACGAATGAAAATGGATGGATTATCCAAGTGGGGATCCGGGGGGGGAGAGCGAGCAAGAGCATATGTATGTATTGTATTAGATAGCAAGTATTAGGTATATATCTCGTAAACTACATTTGTAGTTACATTTGTTACATTGTAGTGTGTTCTATAGAGACATAATTCCCCATGGTATTGTTTTGATGTGTTGATGGGGCACTGTCACTTTAAGGAGGTTGGTTTTGGGGTTGGGCTGAGAGGAGACGCCCTGTGTGGGGTTTCATTGATAAATGTTTGATTACTACGAGCGGTCAGAAGCTAGCACGGCATAGTTCTGACAGCTAATCTGCTGCGTAATGCATGGCCTGCCATTTAATATGAGCCAGTACGCTGCTCCCCGTGGAGGAGGAGGAGGAGAAAGGAGGAGGTAGAGGAAGAGGAGGAGGAGGCAGTGACCCCTGCAGTGACCCCTGGAGGAGGAGGGGGAGGAAGATGAGGAGGAGCAGGAGGAGGAGGATTAGGAGGAGGAGGAGGAGGATTAGGAGGAGGAGAAGGGGGAGGAGAAGGAGGAGGAGGAGGAGCAGGAGGTGGAGGAGGATGAGGAGGAGGAGGATGAGGAGGAAGATTAGGAGGAGGAGGAGGAGGAGGAGGAGGAGGAGGAGGAGCAGGAGGAGGAAGAGGAGGAGGAGGAGGAAGATGAGGAAGAGTAGGAGCAGGAACAGGAGGAGCAGGAGGAGGAGCAGGAGGTGGAGGAGCAGGAGGAGGAGGGGGAGGAGGAGCAGAAGGAAGAGGAGCAGGAGGAGGAGGACCAGGAGGAGGAGGAGCAGGAGGAGGAGGAGGAAGATGAGGAAGAGTAGGAGCAGTAACAGGAGGAGCAGGAGGAGGAGGAGGAAGATGAGGAAGAGTAGGAACAGGAGGAGGAGGAGGAGGAGGAAGATGTGGAAGAGTAGGAGGAGGAGGAGGAGGAGGATTAGGAGGAGGAGGAGAAGGAGGAGGATTGGGAGGAGGAGGAAGATGAGGAAGAGTAGGAGGAGGATGAGGAGGAGGAGGAAGAGGAGGGCAGCAGGGGATCCATCTAAGAACTTTGAACATTTATTAGACCAAAAGAAATCCTAAGAAATTAATAAATTACTATCAGCCAAAGGTGGTGCATTTCTTTCTTCTAGTAATTCAGACAATATCGGTTTTTAGTTTGTGTAATGTAATGTAATGTCTGTTTTTAGTTTGTGTAATGTAATGTAATATCTGTTTTTAGTTTGTGTAATGTAATGTAATATCTGTTTTTAGTTTGTGTAATGTAATGTAATATCTGTTTTTAGTTTGTGTAATGCACATACTATGGGAACTTTTATCCATATGGTTGAGCCTGTTAGGAATTGCACCCCCAACCCAAGCAGATTGCAGATCACTCTCTCTATATGGAGGTAAAAAAGAAAATAGGGTAAAAATAATTGGCATAAAAAGGGCACTTTTTTATGAGGCACAAAAGGGCAGGTGCTTGTGCACCCGTTGGGCTCTATGTGTGCACGTGCCTGCTCGCTGTGCCCTTGAGCAAGGCACCTCAGCTTTAACCGCTCCAGTGTTAGCTGCTCAGGGGCCAGTAGTAGAGTGCCTGACCATAGTGTCTTTATACCTGTATCACTGGACATATAAATGCATATTAAATCAAATTGATTTGTGAAGCCCGAAATCACAAGTTAATGTCCCCATGGGCCGGACAAGTCTTCTTTAAACTATTCAAGAAGAAACATCCCAATAAATCAAGAACAAAAAACCCACCATGAAATCCAAAATAAATGTAAATTAATAAATGCAACACTTCCAGACATACCCCAGCAAAGGTAAGGAAAAACCTATAGCAATAGGAAAAAAGCACCACAGGCGATGTGGAGGAGAGAAACCTTAGAAGGGCCGTTCAAAGGGGGATCCCCCTTCTTGGATGTCGGTGATAATAGTGTTGCTATGGATGGGTGGAGAATAAAACAGGCGAATAGTTGGTATTTATGTACATATACGTGTAATAAAACACAAATATGTGCATGCAATAGCAACTGGGGTACATAAGAACATTTTTGAAACATTTAAATATATTACAACTCTGTACATACATGTGATTAGCATTATACTCAGTAGAACAAATGTATATATCTTATACCCAGCTTAATCACTATATTAATATTACTATTGCACTTTACTGTTACATTTGCACTCGGGTTGGATGCCCCACCTATTTTCATTGTAATATACTTATGCTGTATGATGGCAATACATTTCAATGTAATCTAATCTAACTGGTACTATGACCTGAATGATGGTCCTAGAGGTCAGTGATTTGATGCTCTTTTGGTGTTTTGGCGATGGTGGCGTAAGAGAGTGCCGTCTTAACAGGTCGTCGAAAATCTCCCATATAGGCATTGGATTGGGTGGAGACCGTGACTGCATGCGAATGCCCTGTGTATGGGGACATGTCACCCATATAGAAACACACCTCTTCAATCAATATCTGAAATGCAAATAAATAAATAACCTTCTTAATATTTATATCTGAACATACCTGTACATCCCTCTGTATTGCTGTTGAATGATGTTTTTCAGTTTGCAGCCCCTATACAGCTGAAGAGACTAGTTGTATCCGGTCTCACAGCTGCTAAAAAGCTGATAGCATCACGATGGATTCAACCGGATAAAATGTGCCGGAAGGTATGGGTTCTTACCTATCTCGATGTGATTTATCTAGAGATATCTACAGCAATAATTTTAGGTGTCAGTGAAACCAACATTGCAATCTGGTTAGAAGTGGTGGAGAGAATAAAAGCTAGCATATGAATTGTAATGCCTGGTTAGAAACGAATGAAAATGGATGGATTATCCAAGTGGGGATCCGGGGGGGGAGAGCGAGCAAGAGCATATGTATGTATTGTATTAGATAGCAAGTATTAGGTATATATCTCGTAAACTACATTTGTAGTTACATTTGTTACATTGTAGTGTGTTCTATAGAGACATAATTCCCCATGGTATTGTTTTGATGTGTTGATGGGGCACTGTCACTTTAAGGAGGTTGGTTTTGGGGTTGGGCTGAGAGGAGACGCCCTGTGTGGGGTTTCATTGATAAATGTTTGATTACTACGAGCGGTCAGAAGCTAGCACGGCATAGTTCTGACAGCTGTCACTTGTGCTACTGCGAAATAAATGACACACGGCTTTGTGTTGTCAACTGATAGGAATTGTGCGTTTCTCTATTCCGACAATTTCTACAATATAATATATATATAAATAACTGTCTTTTACTAGTACCTTACTACTATGTACTATGTTACTAACCGTATACTACTACCTACCATGCTAATATGTCTATTATACTATGCACTCAGGGTGTAACACTCAAGTTCAACACTATTTGACGAACAATGCCACTGACCATAAGCTGCCAGAGATGCACATCTCCTGCTGACCAGAAAACCACACACTTTTCTGATAGTGGGGTGCCTGGACACTCAGTCATTTCAAATGAATGCGAAAGTTTCGCTTTCACTTCTAATTTGAAGATAAGGATCTATACAACAATTTGGGCTTGAGTGTCAAGAAACCAGTTGAATTTAATAAAAATGTATCCAAAATGGCCACAATCGAAATCATGAATTCTTTAAAAACGTCTTAATGTTCACACAATTGCTGTGTAATATAATTTTGTATTGCTATTTTAAGTTAATACTGTGTGAGGAATCAACTGGAGTTCAAATATTGATGTTTTGAATATTATGGTATGGCAAAAATCAAAGATGGCTGCAATTTCTGTATTTATTTCGAATTACGCTTCATAACTTTTATTCTATTGAACCTAGAATGGTGATGTTGGTGCCTGTACCTAGGTTTTCATGAATGAGTAATTGAATAAAAATTAAAGAAACATGATTGGAGCATATCTTATATGATATTTCACACAATGAGACAATAAATATGTGGAGAACTAGAGTTAGATATGAGAACTGTAAACAACAGTTGATTGTGAAGAACAAACGATGATTGTGAAGAACGTCCTCATCACAAGAAAGGATCTGCATCTCAGCACCAATGTCAACGCCATGCCAAAGACCTGATGGAGGTGTTGCTGAGCAATGGGAATCCCTTTGAGGAGGGCAGTAAAGAGGGCCCTCATGCATCAACGTGGACGTAGAACTTGACCTACTTCCACACGTAAGCACGGAATGTAGAACTAGCGTACGCACAGGGAAGTCGGCATTCATCACACGTGCGTACGCAGGCTCTATGCCCTGCCGTGTTGATGAATACCACTTTGTTCTACCGTCAATGCTCGTGCATGATTATCCATATATGGTCATGAAAATGAGGAAACACCCCCCATGGGATGTGAAATAATGGACCGACCCGAGCGGGACTCCGAGAAACTCCACGGAGAATTCACTGCTGTCGAACCAAGAAGACACTATCGCGTATTGTGATTTATGGGATAAATAAAAGGCGGACTTGTAAACGGTGATGTCAGATATCAACGGCTCCCTAAGACCATTGCTGCAATTCTGCCTGGACAGCTCAAAATACTAATAAAGACCGTTCGTTGACCACTGTTTGGCGTTGGTTGTGTGTCATTATAACCGTGCTGTAATATGAATGCCTTTATTAGTTGTGTTCGATTGGCTATATGATTTTTAGAGGCATCTATTTTGTTGTCGGCTAATAAAGACTGCGCTGGAATATGACTGCCTTTTCCCGTGTTGTTTGATTAATACCCACGGATTAAAGTTCTCCTCAATTCTATTCCAAATCGCGATGGATCTCCCGTCAATTTTCTACCTGCTGCATATGATTTCTAGAGGCATACTACAATCTATTTTGATGTCAGTATTGGGTAGCCTATATAAACAATATAATACGAGAGCATATACAAGAACAATGAATCTCACTGCATGTATGATGTATCCTGCCTTTCAATACATGAACTTGAATTCCATCATGTTTGTGTGCGGGACTCAAGGCTGCTGTCACAATGGGTGGTACCGGTGTACAGTAATAATAACAGTCCACACAATATCACGATCCATGCCATAGCCTATGTTCCATTAGGACATGATCTGTGACGACAAATGTTCTAGAATGTTTGATTAAGATATCATACTCTAACAGCATGCCTATGAGCAACAAAAACGCGAACTTGAATCCCATCATATAGTCTGTCCACTATCTGCATGGTGTCATTGCAATGCGTTTTCTATTCTTTCTTGTACAGTAAAAAGGGGGAAGAACACTATATTCATATGACTTATTCTGCTTACAGCTTCGAAATTCCACTTGTTTCGTTTAACGTAAAGCCTTTTAAATATAATCAAAACGTTCCCGTGTTTCGGCGGTCTGTGCGCAAAATAATAACGAGTTGAGCTTTATGATTTATGATGAATTGAAAATGGGGGACCCTGATGTAAACAGGACGAAAGTTGGTCTGCATCCCCAATTAACAATTGTATGTACTGAGCTGTACTGTACTGTACCCATTCTGCAATCTGTTAATAAACTTTTCAATCAATCAAGCTACGCGGAGCGCAGTCAGTCAGTAGCCTACACCCCGTATATTCCGATAACGCTATATAAACCATGCTGCATTCATTCTGAGAGAAAGATCTATTATTCCAAATGCTATTTATAGGGTTTTGACCATAATTACACTACTGTTGCTATCTTACAATGAACTATAATGAACTACGGTTCATACAGAACATCCAGTGTTATTATGCACAGAAGCTCATTTCCTTGTTGTAATAATATATTCTACCACTGGGAGCTAGGTACGCCAGGTCTGACCTGTGCGTAGATGTACGCACGAAGTCAAGTTCAAGTTCAAATTGATGAATCCCACTCTTTGCTTAGAAATGATCGTACGCACGGGTTACGCACAGATCTGTGCGTAGAACACGTTGATGCATGAGGGCCCTGGGCCCTCATTCATCAACGTGTTCTACGCACAGATCTGTGCTTACCCTGTGCGTACGATCATTTCTAAGCAAAGAGTGGGATTCATCAATTTCGATTTGAACTTGACTCTGTGCTTACATCTACGCACAGGTCAGACCACACTTACCTGACGCCCAGTGGTAGAATATATTATTACAACAAGGAAATGAGCTTCTGTGCATAATAACACTGGCATGTTCTGTACGAACCGTAGTTCATTATAGTTCATTGTAAAATAGCAACAGTAGTGTAATTATGGTCAAAACCCTATAAATAGCATTTGGAATAATAGATCTTTCTCTCAGAATGAATGCAGCATGGTTTATATAGCGTTATCGGAATATACGGGGTGTAGGCTACTGACTGACTGCGCTCCGCGTAGCTTGATTGATTGATTGATTGAAAAGTGTATTAACAGATTGCAGAATGGGTACAGTACAGTACAGCTCAGTACATACAATTGTTAATTGGGGATGCAGACCAACTTTCGTCTTGTTTACATCAGGGTCCCCCATTTTCAATTCATCATAAATCATAAAGCTCAACTCGTTATTATTTTGCGCACAGACCGCCGAAACACGGGAACGTTTTGATTATATTTAAAAGGCTTTACGTTAAACGAAACAAGTGGAATTTCGAAGCTGTAAGCAGAATAAGTCATATGAATATAGTGTTCTTCCCCCTTTTTACTGTATAAGAAAGAATAGAAAACGCATTGCAATGACACCATGCAGATAGTGGACAGACTATGTATATGATGGGATTCAAGTTCGTGTTTTTGTTGCTCATAGGCATGCTGTCAGAGTATGATATCTTAATCAAACATTCTAGAACATTTGTCGTCACAGATCATGTCCTAATAGAACATAGGCTATGGCATGGATCGTGATATTGTGTGGACTGTAATTATTACTGTACCGGTACCACCCATTGTGACAACAGCCTTGTGAGTCCCGCACACAAACATGATGGAATTCAAGTTCATGTATTGAAAGGCATGCCTACATCATACATGCAGTGAGATTCATTGTTCTTGTATATGCTCTCTATTATTGTTTATATAGGCTACCCAATACTGACATCAAAATAGATTGTAGTATGCCTCTAGAAATCATATGCAGCAGGTAGAAAATTGACGGGAGATCCATCGCGATTTGGAATAGAATTAAGGAGAACTTTAATCCCTGGGTATCAATCAAACAACACGGGAAAAGGCAGTCATATTCCAGCGCGGTCTTTATTAGCCGACAACAAAATAGATGCCTCTAAAAATCATATAGCCAATCGAACACAACTAATAAAGGCATTCATATTACAGCACGGTTATAATGACACACAACCAACGCCAAACAGTGGTCAACGAACGGTCTTTATTAGTATTCTGAGCTGTCCAGGCAGAATTGCAGCAATGGTCTTAGGGAGCCGTTGATATCTGACATCACCGTTTACAAGTCCGCCTTTTATTATTTATCCCATAATACGCGATAGTGTCTTCTTGGTTCGACAGCAGTGAACAATCTTCGTGGAGTTTCTCAGGGTTCCGCTCGGGTCAGTCCATTATTTCACATCCCATGGGGGGTGTTTCCTCATTTTCATGACCATATATGGATAATCATGCACGAGCATTGACGGTAGAACAAAGTGGTATTCATCAACACGGAGGACCATAGAGCCTGCGTACGCACCGTGTGATGAATCCCGACTTCCCTGTGCGTACACTAGTTCTACATTCCGTGCTTACGTGTGGAAATAGAAATGTTCTACGCACACTATTGATGAATGAGGGCCCTGGTTACATTAGACAATAAGGTGTGTGAGTCTGCGGCTGCTGCCGTATCTGTCCATCAACTCGAGTCTACGGGACAAGAGCAGTACAACAATTTCAGGAAGAGTGCTTGAATCAAATGACAGACTTCTGACAGCACCGATCAAGCGAAATAACTTACTGTTGTTCCATGAGAAGAAAACACAGAAGAAGACAGCAAATAAGCTGAGAATGCAGCACTTCAAACATCATGCAGAGCTCTATGGGAAAGCTTTTATTGTGATAGACACAATACACGTCAAGTAGAGATATTTCTGTTGACGAGGAGTTAGTTTGCGCCAGGTGTAACAAGACATTTTCTCATTCCTGTCAAATAAGTTGTTAACAGATGGACAGTTCCCAGATGACAAGGATGTCTACATCACTGCAGGTGATCAAGTCCACCATGTTGGAAACAGTCCACCAATGGATCAATGCAACCATGAGGAAGCCGACACTCGTGTCCTATAATACATCTCCTCCACGCCCTCCAAACATCATCACTTGGGAGGGTGCATACTGGAGATACAGATGTTTGTCGTAATCCTTCTGACTAATTTCCATCACATCAAGCCACTAACAGATACACACCCACTCAGGGACGTGCACAGGACTTTAGAGGGGCAGGTGCTCAAAGGCTGAAAATGGCACTATACCTGTGTGTGTTTTAACTGAGCGCGCATAGCGGGGGGGCCACCTTCTTATGCTTTTTGGGGGGTTTTGGTGATCAAATATTGAATATTGAACTATAATAATCAGTGCAGGAGCTCACTTATCCTTGAAAGACACTTTTATCACTGACTTAAAAGGCCCATACATCTCCATAAATGTTCAGGGGGGAGGGAATAAGTGCTTACCCTACAGACTCCAAGAAGTGCTGTATATTCTGTATTGTTTAATATAAATGCATTTTTTATTCCAATCCCGATTTGTATTTGAGATTCCCTAATCCCATCGGACTTGACTTCTTCGTGTCCCTCAGTGAGTGTAATACCAGCATTCAACTGTATGCGCCACAGCGGTTTCTATCATCATCATCATCATCATCATCATCATCACCACCCACGCTATGCATAAAATATAGGTCCGCGGAGAGGCACGCTGAGGAGGCCGTGCAAACTGCAATGGAATATGGGGCATCTCTCTCTCTTTACCTAATATTTTGATTCTATCCTGACATTTTCAGTTGGAAGGGCAGTCTATATGCGTAACGATTTTTTTTTCTTTTTTTTTCAAAAGGGGCACTTTTTTTATGAGGCTCAAAAAGGCAGGTGCTCAAGCACCCCTTGGGCTCTATGTGTGCACGTGCCTGACTTGGACAACAAAGTTTACTCTATTCTACTCCTTGTGCTCAGCTAGACTAACTCTCTCTCTCTGGAGCCACTGGGACAATAAAGTTTACTCTATTCTACTCCTTGTGCTCAGCTAGACTAACTCTCTCTCTGGAGCCACTGGGACAATAACGTTTACTCTATTCTACTCCTTGTGCTCAGCTAGACTAACTCTCTCTCTGGAGCCACTGGGACAATAAAGTTTACTCTATTCTACTCCTTGTGCTCAGCTAGACTAACTCTCTCTCTGGAGCCACTGGGACAATAAAGTTTACTCTATTCTACTCCTTGTGCTCAGCTAGACTAACTCTCTCTCTGGAGCCACTGGGACAATACAGTTTACTTTATTCTACTCTTTGTGCTCAGCTAGACTAACTCTCTCTCTCTGGAGCCACTGGATACACAGAGAGGAAACTGTTATCAATCTTCTTGTCCGACTCTGGGGGAAATGACAAATAAGTGTATTTCCAAACATTTTGGGAGGGTTCATTTAAAGTAATAATCTCAAACATTTTCAAATAGCTAAATGTCTGTTTTGATACTCTCGATCGCTGATTAATATAACAATAGCGATTCCACCTATACCCAGTTCATGAATGCCTTGCAGCAGCAACAGTGGCCACAAGAGGTCACTGTGGTGTGGGGATGGCTGGTTTAAGCACCCACACCTGCCCTGGGTCAAGCTAAATCAGACCTGGGAGCAGGTGTGGCTGCGCACCTGTTGAGGTAATCAATGTGCACAGGTAAAATCAGCCTCATCCTCATACACTGAGGAGAGCCTTTGTCATGCCAACATCATATCTGCTCCTGGCTTGTTACATCTTGCCAATCTCTTTAACCTGTTAAGCCAATTGGGGGACCCTGCTGTTTTTATCATAAATCGATCAATACAGACCGTATTAATTAATGTTGTGTTTCTTTTTCAAATGTAGCCAAGAGTAAAGACCTTAACCCTATCGAAACCCTATGTATATTTTCAGCACTACGTTTGTTTACCGATGTTTTTAAGATTTACAGAAAATAATAAATCTATTACTGTATCTACAAATCCTTCTGTTTAATCATCTTCCCTTTATTTATTTGCTTCGATTCTTTGTACACTTGATCTCAAGAAGGTGCTGAATGAGCTCAGTGAGCGAGGTCGGATGCAGTACAATTGTAACATGGGGTTATTCACCGGCAAAGATACAAAAAAAAAATCATAATTTATATTCTCCTTTGTTTCATTCACAATTTACTCAAGCCTAGTAACAGACACAATATATCTGACTGGGAATACATACCCCCAGGTCCCTAGATGTTGCTAGATACAGAGAACATGCTAATTGACCTTGTAGAAGTGGAGCAAGCTTCCATTTACTTAGGCATGTACCTTTAGGCGAAATCTCTGAAAATAGGGCTACAGCTTAACAGGTTAATAAACCGATTTGTATTCACCATCATTTGTGGAATAGTCTGAATGTTGTGCTTAAGCTTAAGCTTATTTGTATATATATGTTTTGTAATGATTTAAATCAGTAAGGGATTACATTCATTTTGAGTAGTGGAAAAGGGGTAGGATTAGATAAGTGTATACTTCTTCCTACTCCTTTTATTTTGTTTTATTTACATGTTCGAAATAAAGATTTCAAATCAAATCGAAGATTTTCTGACTGTGCCTGTGTCAGAGAGTATATAAAAAGCCATGTATGTGGCGTCGTGTGGCAGGGCTAACAGTCTGCTACAGTCACCAAAAAGAAATCTCATGAAATCCTCATCCTTACCAACAAATCCCTCCATGTCCTTGCCCCCCCCCCCCCCCCCCCAACACCTATCTGACCTACACCCCTACGCCCCCCCCCCTCCTGGAAGCTGCGATCCTCAGACAACACGGAT
Source organism: Notolepis coatsorum (assembly GCF_963971535.1). Lineage (NCBI taxonomy): Eukaryota > Metazoa > Chordata > Actinopteri > Aulopiformes > Paralepididae > Notolepis > Notolepis coatsorum. The sequence goes on from NC_140176.1 coordinate 10,258,228, forward strand.
CTGCTCTCCATCGCCCACCACAGCCGCCTACAAACCTTTGGGGACAGAGCCTTTAGTGTGGCAGCCCCCACCCTCTGGAACTCTCTCCCGGCTGAGATCCTTGGACTCCTTCAAGAGAGTGTATTACATACAAGACGGTCCTGAAGACCCACCTGTTTACAAAGACCTGTGGCCTCTAGTCATCAACTGTCCATTATTGTTATTGTTATTTATTTAGTTTATTCCTCCTTTTGTTTATATGTCTTTTTTTGTTGCCTTGTAGAGCTGGGGGGGAGGGGGGCCCTTGGAGGGGTTTGACCAAAAAAAGAATTAAGTTCAAAAAGGTTAGCTAGCTTAGCACAATGAATGGAAGCGGACAGTGCCGGTTAGCCTACTAGACATTGTCCAACTAACACCTCTCCTGAAGGCTAACATTCTGTACCTGTAATGAGCGAGCACCATCTAGCAGTGGTGCATGAGTCTGTACCGTATACCATCGTGTTGGGACAACCCCTCGTTCTGTAAAAACAATGCACAGGAAAAGGCCATTTTAACAGTCAATGAATGTGTTATATTGTCTGGAGGTGCGTCCGACCGTGTGTATGAGTCATGGATGGGGGGGGAGGGGGGGCCCCAAAGACACAGCATGTGTACAGGGCCCCGAAATCCTTGCCCCGCCCCTGGACTATAGCAGCTATACTGTACCACAGAGCTCTATAAGATATGACAGATGCCCAGAGGTCTTCTGGGCGAGCCTCGATGCTGCTGACATCAGCAAGGGCAGTCACGGCAACCCCCCCCCCCCCCCCCTCCACAGAACTCAGTGAGCCATGGTGGGGCTGGGCCGGGAAGGAGACAGAGAGAGGGGGATGGGGGGGGGGGGAAGAGGAGAGGTGGAGGGGAGGAAGAGAGGGGGCCGGCGCTACAGCCCTCGGATCGTTGGCTGCAGTGAGTCGAGTCGATGTGATCAATAGAAACTGCACATGCGGCGGAAGAGAGACCCTTCGTCGGGCCACGAGAAAGAGGAAGAGGAAGAGAGGATGAAAATGTACATTCAATAGTGTATTGAAATGTAAAACTGTATTGACCTTTTTCCTTCCCTCAGGTCTCTCACCTAAGACCCCATTTGTTGTGTAAACTGGGCATCATCTTTCTTAGCATAGAATGGGAGGGAGCTCGATGTGTTATGCACACGCGCTGTGCAGTGTATATATATACAGGTGCAGCTCAATACATTTGAATATCGTGGAAAAGTTCATTTATTTCAGTAATTCAATTAAAAAAGCGAAACTCTCATAGATTATAGATTCATTACACACAAAGTGAAATATTTCAAGCCTGAATTCACTTTGATGATTATGGCTTACAGCTCATGAAACACCCAAAATGCAGTATCTCACATCATTAGAATATTGTGGAAAAAGTTCAATATTGTAGACTCACGGTGTCACACTCTAATCAGATCATTAACTGAAAACACCTGCTGCAAAGGTTTCCTGAGCCTTTAAATTGCCTCTCGGTCTGGGTCAGTGTGTTACACAACCACGGAGAAGACTGCTGACTTGACAGTTGTCCAGAGAGGACAGTCATTGACACCGTCCACAAGGAGGGTAAAGCCACAAAGGGTCACTGCTAAAGAAGCTGGCTGTTCACAGAGTGCTGTCCATCCAAGCAGCTCCATAGAAAGTTGAGTGTAAAAAGTGTGGTAGGAAAAGGTGCACAAGCAGCAACAGGGACAACCGCAGCCTTGAGCGGATTTGTCAAGCAAAACCCGCTCAAGAATTTGGGGGAGCTTGGGGTGGCTACGTGGTGCAGTGGGCAAGGCGCTCACCACGAATACTGGAGACGCTGGGTTCGCCTGTTCGAGCCCAGCGCTCCACATTGCTTTCAGTTTAGCTGGTCGTCCGCACTAATACACATTGGCAGTATTAGGGGGTGGGAAACTGATGGGTGGGGATCGGGCGTTGTGGACAGCGACTCCTACAGGTCGGTTGGTGCGCCTGCGCAGTAGAATCAGGAAGTGATGGGGGCGGGGCCCCTCCAAAGCCCAGACCCCTGACGCTGAAAGATCGAGCCGCGCAGGTGGAAAGATGCGACTGCTGTTACCTCGAGTATCGGAGGGGACTCGTGCTATGTATGACTTAGTCCACATTGCAGCCGGCTTGTGGGAGGCAAGTAACAGCGTTCGTGACAGGGGAGGGTTGAATTGGATGATACGAAAATTGGGATGGGAGAAAAATAGAAAATGGGAGAAAAAAAAAGTGGATAAAAGAAAAAGAAAATTGGGGGAGCTTCACAAGGAGTCAGAGTGAGGCTGGAGTCAGAGCTTCAAGAGCCACCAAACACAGACGTATCCAGGACACGGGCTACAACTGTCGCACTCCTCGTGTCAGAGACAACGTCAGAAGTATATCTTACCTGGGCTAAGGAGACAATTAACTAGACTGTTGCTCAGTGGTCCAAAGTCTTCTTTTCAGATGAAAGTAAATGTTGCGTTTCATTTGGAAATCAAGGTCCCAGAGTCTGGAGGAAGAGTGGAGAGAGAGGCACATCTTCCACGTTGCTTGAAGTCCAGTGTGAAGTTTCCACTGTCGGTGATGATTTGGGGTGCCGTGTGTCATCTGGTGTTGGTCCACTTTTAGAGCATGTCATGCTTTATGACTGAAGTTTTATGGAGATGCCGATTTCATTTTCCAGAAGGACTTGGCACCTGCCCACACTGCCAAAAGTACCAATAACTTGTGGTATTACTGTGCTTGATTGGCCAGAAAACTCGCCTGACCTAAACCCCATAGAGAATCTATGTCAAGAGGAATGGTAAATGGCTGCTTTTTTATATAGCGCTTTTATCCAAAGCGCTTTACAATTTGTCACTCACATTTTACCCATTCACTCACACATTCACACACTCTCTTGCAAGGTGCCAACCTGCTCATTGGGAGCAATTAGGGGTTAAGTGTCTTGCTCAATGACACATCGACAATATGCTGCCCTGGGAGGAGCGGGAATCGAACCGGGAACCTGTAGCTCCTACTGGTTTCCATTTACAGTGCAATCCTTCTGGCCTTCCTCGCTGCAAAGTCATCAATCACATCAAATTTTCCAACTCCTGAGCCAGCTCCTTCCCATCCAAATCAGATTGCCCTCCATGGTTTAAGGTGTGTACAAGTGCCTCTGCTTGCTTCATCAGCTCTTGGTGTGGCAGGTCTTGGAGGTTGTACAAAATTGCATACCTTTCACCTTGGCACGTTTCTCGTCTTCTTCTTTTCTTCTCTTTTTATACTGGATGGCCAGATGGCTTTTGCCTCTTCATAGTTCTCTAACGTTAGTCTTTCTTTCCTCAACGCTCAATTCTATAAACACTTGCCCGATACCCATCAATGCACAGCGCTCTAGCATGTTCTGACTGTGAACACCTAAAGCTGAGGCTCAGACCGACCGACCGACCGTTTTAGATTTTTGGCTCATTTTCCCTTACGTTAGATTTTTTTGTATGTAAAAATAATGGTTGCAGATATAGAGGGGGGGGCGCCAAAACTGCGCTGAGCCAAAAAAAAGATTTGGCGCCCTAGGCAACCGCCTATATCGCCTGTAGGAAGCTCCGCCCCAGACCCAACAATGCAGACGAGCTGAAGGCCACTATCAAAGCAAAGGCGTCCACAACACCTCCGCAGTGCCACAGGCTGATCGCCTCCACGCCACGCCGCGCTCATGCAGTCATTTGTGCAAAAGGAGCACCGACTGAGTGAACATACACCAACATACTTTTCAGAAGGCGGACATTTCTATATTAATTAATATATGAAACTATTTTATTTATTATTGGTGTTATGTAATATTGAAATTTTCTCTGAGATAATGAATTTGGTGGTTTTCATTAGCTGTAAGGAATAATTATCAAAATTATAACAAATAAAGACTTGAACTATTTCAATTTGTGTGTAATGAATCTATATTATATGAGTGTAACTTTTTGAATTTAATTACTGAAATAAATGGACTTTTCCACAATATTCTTTGAGCTGCACCTATATATATATATATATATATATATATATATATATATATATATATATATATATATACAGTACATGTATAATAGATAATTAGAGCTCTGCAGTATTGAAAATCGAATTGTGACCCGGAGGGCCGGTCTATTATAGAGAACTGAGTGCCATGGCTTCAGTTACCATTCATCATTATTCTCTCTCTCTCTCTCTCTCTCTCCATCCATCCATCCATCGATCAATCACTCTTTGCACCCCCCCCCCCCCTTCTCTCACACGGGCACATTGTCCAGTCCAGTGTACTGACTGACCCTGACTCCCAAGGTCCTGTGCCTCAGAGACCAAGATTCCATTACAAATATTTTTTTTTTTCCATTTCATTTCAAATGCATTACATAGCCCCCCCAGCACAGGCCGCCCCCTAACCTGTTTGAATAAGTACCTGAACGTACCCGGCGTGTGGCCTTCAGGAATCACCTTGGCCGTGGAGGAGAGACTACGGTGGTCCTGTGATGATGAAGTATGAATGTGGAGGGTCCCCCAGACAGTCCCCTACACATAAAGCCCCAATCCTCAATCAGAAAGTGAACAAAAGCCTCTGAAAAGCCAAAATGCTATTGAAGGCATTTCTTTCTTACTTTCGAATGAATGACTGAGCTGAATGAATGACGAGGATTGATATGACAGCCACGCCTGACGTTCACTGCATTTTATAGATGTAAACGCTTTTGAAACTGACCTGCACTGTATTGCACCAGCTGTGCGTTAAGTTCTCTCCTGAGTTAGGTTGTAAAGTTGACACTACAGGCTTAGTACTAGTTAGGTTGTAAAGTTGATACTACAGGCTTAGTACTAGTTAGGTTGTAAAGTTGACACTACAGGCTTAGTACCTACTAGTTAGGGTGTAAAGTTGACACTACATGCTTAGTACCCACTAGTTGTAAAGTTGACACTACAGGCTTAGTACCTACAAGTTAGGGTGTAAAGTTGACACTACAGGCTTAGTACCTACTAGTTAGGGTGTAAAGTTGACACTACAGGCTTAGTACCTACTAGTTAGGGTGTAAAGTTGACACTACAGGCTTAGTACCTACAAGTTAGGGTGTAAAGTTGACACTACATGCTTAGTACCTACAAGTTAGGGTGTAAAGTTGACACTACAGGCTTAGTACCTACTAGTTAGGGTGTAAAGTTGACACTACAGGCTTAGTACCTACTAGTTAGGGTGTAAAGTTGACACTACATGCTTAGTACCTACTAGTTAGGGTGCAAAGTTGACACTACAGGCTTAGTACCTACTAGTTAGGGTGTAAAGTTGACACTACAGGCTTAGTACCTACTAGTTAGGGTGTAAAGTTGACATTATAGGCTTAGTACCTACTAGTTAGGGTGTAAAGTTGACACTATATGCTTAGTACCTACTAGTTAGGGTGTAAAGTTGACACTACAAGCTTAGTACCCACTAGTTAGGGTGTAAAGTTGACACTACATGCTTAGTACCTACAACCCCCTACAATGTACAGTTTCTTCCCCTTTGAATGTATACATTTTTCTTTTAAGATCTCTTTCTCTTAAACAGTACTGTATATTGTGTATATGTCTTGTATGTCATAAATGTTCTTGATGAAACAGTACTGTATATTGTGTATATGTCTTGTATGTCATAAATGTTCTTGATGAAACAGTACTGTATATCTGTATGTCATAAATGTCTTGATGAATTGAAAATGGGGGACCCTGATGTAAACAAGACGGAAGTCTTTCTCTGGTTTGCATCCTCTTAACAATTGTGTGTATTGAGCGGTACTGTGTTGTACCCATTCTGCAATCTGTTAATAAAGTTTTCAATCAATCAATCAATCAATCAATCAATCAATCCTTGTGAGACAGAAGACCAGAAAGGGTTAAACTGGGTGACGGCAAGTGAGTGTGTATGTGTGAGGGGGGGTCCTCTTCTCTACAAGGTCAAGGTCAACTTTATTTATATAGCACATTTAAAATCAACCGAAGTTGTACCAAAGTGCTGTACAGTACAAAAACAGAAATACTAAGAGAAATATAAAATACAATACACACACAAAGTCATATAACTACAATAAAGTTTAAAAAAAAAAACAGTCACGACACGACCAAGGGATGCCAAGCCTCAGAACGCCAATAAAAACAGGTGAGTCTTCAGCTGTGTTTTAAAACTCTGTAGGCTCTGGGCAGCAGACCTCATTTGCAGTGGAAGACTGTTCCATAACTTGGGGGCAGCCACCGCAAACGCTCGATCGCCTTTAGTCTTTAGCCTCGGGACATCTGAGAGCAGTTTATTTGTTGACCTCGGTGCTCTAGCAGGGCTACACAGATGGAGGAGTTCAGCTAGATACTGAGGGGGCCAGACCATTTTAAGGCCTTGCACACAAACATGGCAATTTTAAAATCAATTCTGAAACAGCCTTCACTGTGGACAGACCTTCATCCCCCTTGATAAGAAGCTCCAGTATGTATGCAGGAGCCTTTTCACTTAAGATTCCTTCCCTGCACAGGTGTGAAAGTCTGTTCGAATGGGATAGGAAAAATCATCATTTCTGTCAGAATTTCTATCTGCTCATATATATATTTTAGACGTGCAGGGAGCGGTGGAGAATGGCAAGGACACACACTGAGATGTAGGCCGAGAGGAAATATGGACGCCGAGTGAGAACTAAGCTCCCTCCCAGCTCATATTACTAATGCAAGGATATAATAGAATATTAAAAGCGCACGCAGAAAGATTTTTGATTGTTTGGAATGAGGACCGTGAAATAATAAGCATGTCGTTTGGAGCTTGAGTCTACAAGTAAATATGAGGAGGACCATGTATAGTCTCAACAATTAAAAGGGTCACTTCATGCTTCAAAATAATTTTATTGACTCATAATTTAGTCGACTCTACTGTAACGGTAACCTCAATCAAAATGACCATCATGTCATTTATCCAATCAGGTGCATTCCACATGGAGAAAGGGGAAGTAGGGGAGGGGATGCATGCACGCAAACATGTAAACAATAACATTCATTTTGGACGCGCAAAAGGATTGTAAATGAAGTAGAAAGCTTTATTGTCATTGCACAATACAGTACAACGAAATCTGTTTGTGCAGCACCTAAAAGAACGATACCTACACACACACTACCACACAACATCAGTCATATTGCACATAAGTATATATTATAGTATTTAAATTGTTTTTATTGGTTTTTTAAAGGTTCAACAACATTATATACATACGTACAAACATACATACAATACATGACTACATATACCGCACAAAACCTAAAATAAATGAAAAATAAAGTAGACAAAAATCAAATTAAAATTAAAATAAAAATAGTAATAATAATCAAAGAAAATTGCATTGTTCCTATACAGGTTGTCACTTGCCATATAGAAATTGCCTATCTAATAAATCACCGTCCTATGCCTAAGCATCCTCAGCCGGGAATTTTAGATTAAAATAATCCAAAAATGTCTGCCAAACTTGGAAGAATTTCTGGGTAGAGCCCCTGGTGGAGTATTTTAGTCTCTCAAGTTTTAGGCGTCCCAGCGTCGATGTGATGGGAGGAATGGCTGACTTCCAATTAAGCAAGATAAGGCGTCTAGCCAACAAAGAGGAGAAGGCCACAGCATCTGATTGAGCGACAGATACCCTGATTTCGCCAGGGAGCGCTCCAAAAACTGCAACCAAGTGGTTGGGGCTGATCTCCCTGTCACACATGAAGGAAAAGGTTTCAAAAACAGAAAGCCAGAATCGGGATAGTGATGGGCATGACTATATAACATATACAACATAAGTATATATTATAGTGAGGTAGGTGTGGTGGCAATAGGGGGGGGGGGCCGGGGGGGGGGTGATTGTTCAGGTCAGTGATGGCTCTCGGGAAGAAGCTGTTCTTCAGCCTGGGGCGTTGAAGGGCCTGTATCGCCTCCCAGCTGGCAACAGGGAGAAGAGGTGGTGAGAGAGAGCAGTGGGTTCAACCCTTCAGGATGCTGCTATTAGACTGCCCTGTCAAGGCAGACCGCAGTAACTTCAAAAAAGTGAAACTGAGAAAAATGGCTTTAAAGTTTTTTGACTTGCCATCCAAAATGTGTTATAGGTAGATAGATGATAGTACCCAGATTTAACATGTATTAATGAAGTAATCTTTAGGCATACAAAAATATGACATAATTATTTTAATTAACCCCAAAAAAGCAGATACTGCACTCTGCTGCACAGTTCCCTTAAATAAGTATACAGGTAATGTACAGGCAAAGTGCAGTAACTTCAAATACAATGTTGTTTTCCCTCCAGCTTTCATAACTTAACCTAGCCATTTTATTTGGATCATCATCATTCCAATATATTCAGGTGTTAAATTTCATTTTCAAAATGGCTAGGTTAAGTTATGAAAGCTGGAGGGAAAACAACATTGTATTTGAAGTTACTGCACTTTGCCTGTACATTACCTGTATAATTATTTAAGGGAACTGTGCAGCAGAGTGCAGTATCTGCTTTTTGGGGGTTCATTAAAATAATTATGTCATATTTTTGTATGCCTAAAGATTACTTCATTAATACATGTTAAATCTGGGTACTATCATCTATCTACCTATAACACATTTTGGATGGCAAGTCAAAACACTTTAAAGCCATTTTTCACTGTTTGGAAGTTACTGCGGTCTGCCTGGTTTTTGAGTGTGATTTTGTAGTTACTGCAGTTTTTAAAACCCCATATCTCCAAAACTGAGCGACATTAACATCTGAAACTTGGTCACAAGATAAAACATTTATTGACAAGTTCAATTTCACTCATAACTCAATTTTGACTTTTTTTGAGTTACTGCGGTCTGCCTTGACAGGGCAGTAATAGCTCATTCAATTATTTTTCTTTTTTTTTATCCACTTTTTCTCCCATTTTCTATATTTTCTCCCATCCCAATTTTCGTATCATCCAATTCAACCCTCGCCTGTCACGGACGCTGTTTCTTGCCTCCCACAAGCCGGCTGCAATGTGGACTAAGTCATACATAGCACGAGTCCCCTCCGGTACTTGAGGTAACAGCAGTCGCATCTTTTCACCTGCGCAGCTCGATCTCTCAGTGGCGAGGAGTAACGCGTGGGAGGCTCACGCTGCCCAAGACACTTCCTGATTCTACTGCGCAGGCGCACCAACCGACCTGTAGGAGTCGCTGTCCACAACGCCCGATCCCCACCCATCAGTTTCCCACCCCCTAATACGGCCAATGTGTATTAGTACGGACGACCAGCTAAACTGAAAGCAATGTGGAGCGCTGGGCCCAGCGTCTCCGCATTCGTGGCGAGCGCCTGGCCCACTACGCCACGTAGCCGCCCTCATTCAATATTTTTTATGATTACTCTACTGTACAGGTAGGGAAATAAACGAGGAAATATCCAGCAGCTGACTATAGGGAAATACCACAGAGACTGAAGGAGCCTGAAAACAGATCAGACCTAACTTGTTTGTTGGAAAGTAATTGCTCGACTTAACTTGATGCACTAACAAAACAAACAATGTTTCAAACAATGCAAGCGTGCTGCCGACAGTCTTCATACGGGCCAAATACAATCAGCGATCAATACAGTAGTAGCGGCGTCTGTGTTTTCCAAAGAAATAATGCAGGTACTTCGCAAAAAAAAAGCTGTATAGTACCCGGATGTGCTGGTCTGATGTATTGGCAAGACACACACACACACACACACACACACACACACACACATATACACCTTCACCTCTCTCCCACATACAAACACACACACCTTCTTTCTCTCTCCCACATATACACACACACACATATACACCTTCACCTCTCTCCCACATACAAACACACACACCTTCCTTCTCTCTCCCACATATACACACACACACCTTCCTTCTCTCTCCCACATATACACACACACACCTTCCTTCTCTCTCCCACATATACACACACACACACCTTCCTTCTCTCTCCCACATATACACACACACACCTTCCTTCTCTCTCCCACATATACACACACACACCTTCCTTCTCTCTCCCACATATACACACACACACCTTCCTTCTCTCTCCCACATATACACACACACACACACCTTCCTTCTCTCTCCCACATATACACACACACACACCTTCCTTCTCTCTCCCACATATACACACACACACACACCTTCCTTCTCTCTCCCACATATACACACACACACACCTTCCTTCTCTCTCCCACATATACACACACACACATACACCTTCTTTCTCTCTCACACATACACCTTCACACACACACACACTCTAAAACTGTGGACAAACGTTTGTGGAATGGCCGACAGAGCGAGCTATAGAGCTAAAAAGATTCAGGTCAACAGTGTTCCATCATTCCATAGTGACCAGCGTATCACTACTGTATGCGTGTGGGGGGGAAATGCCTTCTACCAGGGTTCGAACGCAGGACCTTCTTACTGTGAGGCAACAACTGTGCCACTGTGCCACAGAGGATGTGTTAAATGCTTTGCATTGTGGGGTGGATTATGGAGGCCTGAGTGACATCATTAATGGGGCAGCCATACTTAATGCATTCGCCCATTGTCCTGAAAAACAAACTCAAAACCCAGGACATGTCTTTACAATTCAGCTGGAAAGATACAAACACAGCATCACATCCTAACAATACATCACTATTAGAACAGTTTCTAGATCAAAGATTACGCTTTATAATAGAGCCCACTTGGTACAGTGTAATTTACCAAGAACTTACTTTGCAACTTCCTCATATTAATTTGTATGTATAGAATATTTACTAAATGTGTTCGTAAAAGGATGTATCTTTTTAGGGATGCGAAATGTGTCAGTAGCAGGATGTATCTTTGTTGGGATGCTAAATGTGTTAGTAAAAGGATGCATCTTTGTAGGGATGCTAAATGTGTCAATAACAGGATGTATCTTTGTAGGGATGCTAAATGTGTCAATAACAGGATGTATGCTTGTAGGGATGCTAAATTTGTCAGTAACTTGTAGATACAATACAATGTACAAATCACTCAAAATAAGTGTTGATGCACTGGGCGATATTAAAGAAATTCATATCATGTTTATGATTCATATTTGTATTGGCATTTTCATAACATACAGTAACATTCCCATGTGCAGCATACAATTATTTCATTTTCAAACTTTTATTTAAACTCGAAAGGCAACGGAGGTTTCTTTCATTTACAGTCACGTCGAGTGGGGCTTAATCCTAAACTCTGGTGGGAACAGGGCGGAAAGGAATCCGATCCTGAACATGACATAAGAGCAAAACGGCCACTGTGCGAATATGGTCAAAATGACCTACCACAGCATCATATTTGGAAATATTTACAGCTTAGACATTTTGTTAGTCTAAAAACTTTGAGCATGTCTCAACACCTCCCCCTAGTGTTCGCTAAAGGACATGAGGCAGTCTCTAGTACCATCAGACGCGTCACGGGCTCATCCGGGCTAATGTGGGAGATGGATTTTTATTGTATCGTTCACAGAGGGGGGGAGTGCAGGATTATGCGGTAACTTCAAAAAGATGAGCAGGGAATTCAAAAGCAGACTCATTCAATTCAAGATATTAAATAGGATTTATCGGACCCCATCCAAATTGCATAGGATTTAGGATGAGACTGACATAGATGGTCATGGGAGACCAACAGACTGACCGAGAGGAGACAGACAGGAGCCAATCCAAAATACCAAGCCATTTGTGGAGTTATATTTAATACAAACACTAACAGCAGTCTCGTCATAG
>NC_140176.1:10274994-10362994 GCF_963971535.1 Notolepis coatsorum
AATCTGATTACCGAGTTTTTACACTAGCTCCTGTATTCCAGTTACCAGTTTCTCATCGATATGGGGTTGTTTTTATTATAGTAACTACTATATTATTACAGAGTTAACAATATGTTACATGTGTAACGGTTGTGACAACGTCACCTCAAACTTCAATGCCCCGAGTGGGAGTCGAACCCCGGTCTCCCACACCGCGGGCAGCAACACAGACCGCTATACCAAGAGGTGAATCCACTTCTAAGTAATGAGTCTATGCGTCTTTTGAGGATGCGAGAGTGAGTTTAATCCAGGGGTGTCATTTTTAAATCAAAAAATTTATTTAGAATTCGAATGTCAACATTATGAACGAAGCTTCGAACTATTCGGTACAGCCCTAGCATGTTTTGATATTGTCAATTATCTCACTTTTACTAGGTGACTTTTACTGTAACTAACTGAAATATGCCCAAAAAAAAGGAAAATGGAAATTTTTTAATCAAAGGGCAGCAGAGACAAGTGATACAGGGACACAGGTAAGGTCTTACAATGGCTTAGTGATTATAAGAGTGCAGTTCAGCATTCAGTAACCCATACTTTTTGTGAATGTGTTTTTGATACTACATTCTGTTGAACACACACCTCAAAACCGTACCTAAGGAAAATTGGCTCAATTGCAAGAAAAGTAATAGACAGTTATGATATTACATTCTGCATAATTCGTATGCAAAATATTGTGGTTCCCTGCTTTAGTCTGTTGACACATTTCTATACTAAAAATGCTTGTGTAGTCCTGTGTCATACCTAAATGTCATATAACTGAATTGTATAGAAACAACTCACCAAAAGTGACTATTGCACAACTGATTTGACAAAAAAAATCCACCAAGGGGGGGATCTCGCACAGATTCCTACCAAACTGTATTTCATCATCAATATAATGCATTTGGGGCTATAAATCACGTTCTGGAGAAAGCTGCAGAAAGAGATGAAAACATACTTATACTTTAGACCATATTTTACTATGAATATGTGAATGAAAAAGTTTAACGTTGCTACACAATGAACAATACATATAGGACCTTGAATGGGCCCTAATAATGGCAATCTAGCAATAGAATTTAAAAAGTTATAGCCCTGCAAAGAAGGGGAACTTCTCCATAGACAAATAGAGATGGCAACGGATGGTATATCATAAATTTAGCCTTAGGCAATCAAAGTGTTAAAGGGGAATTTCACCAAAAAAAAACAATGCTGGTTTATTTTGCACATAATCATCCAAACACATCCATTTGCACATTAATTTAGAGTTTGAATATGGCCATTGACATCATTGGGTTTGTGTTCATTACAGCTCAAAGAAATGACAAACAGTCCTTACAGGACAAGGTCTTGCTATTTTTCCTCATCTACATTATTTCATTGAGCTGTAATTAACACAAAGATTCAACGTCTCCGATAACGTCACTGGCTGGTGGCCACATTCAAACTCATTCACTCTCAATAGCGGTCAAAATAAAGAGTTTTCAGATGCGTGAGATTATATGCTAAATAAACCAGCATTGTTTTTCTGGAGAAGTGCCCCCTTTAAGACATGAATGGAAAAGTGCTATGGAGAAAGAAAACAGGAAATGCCACAGCCTGTCATTACAGTACGCAGCTATATTACTTACAGATGTCTAAAGAGATACTGGGCCCCCATGTCTTTTACTGGGAGGGAAGTCATGGTGGTACAAATCAGTGCCGTGTCCCGTCTGTAAAGACATAGACTGTCAAGTCTGGGGGTCATTGTGGCAAAACCGACGAGATATATAGTACATTTGTCTCCTTTAGAGAGATTTAACATGCTTTTTTTATGTGTTGAAATGCAGTAAAACTACTCACTTTGCTTTCATTTGTAGCATTTTACACATTTCTTGGTATCAGATTTCTAGTATTGGGGAAATTCTCAAATAGCCTGGTTTCAGTTTCAGACCGATATCCAACACCGGTATCGCTGCCTCCCTCATCCTGTCGTTCTTCCTGTGGAGACGCTCCTTCATCTCCTTCAGGATGGTGCTTCCTTCATTCCTTCCTCGTCTCCTCTCCTTCAGGATGGTCCTTACTTCCTTGTCTCCTCTCCTTCAGGATGGTCCTTACTTCCTTGTCTCCTCTCCTTCAGGATGGTCCTTCCTTCCTCGTCTCGTCTCCTTCAGGATGGTCCTTCCTTCATTCCTTCCTCGTCTCCTCCCTTCAGGATGGTCCTTCCTTCCTTCCTTCCTTCCTCGTCTCCTCCCTTCAGGATGGTCCTTCCTTCCTTCCTTCCTCGTCTCCTCTCCTTCAGGATGGTCCTTCCTTCCTTCCTTCCTTCCTTCCTCATCTCCTCTCCTTCAGGATGGTCCTTCCTTCCTCATCTCATCTTCTTTATTAATACTTGGGAGACTTAAAATGTTAGTTATTTCATATATTGTATATATATGTATTAGTATATCTTGTGAAGGGTCCTACTCCCTACTACCTCCAGGCTGAGACGGGTCCAATATGCTTCTTTTTGTAATCGGCCCCCATGTGTTGAAATGATGTCCGTGGATATATTACTTGCTTATTATGGTTTGACACACATAGGTATACTATGCATACATTAAAGGGCACATATTTTAGTCCTTTTCAACAAGTTAATATAAGTCTTTGAGGTCCCCTAAACATGTCTTTGAAATATGCATTTTAGCATCTTCTATACCCAGGGGTGTAGCTTCAGATTCTGGGCCCCATGAAAGAATGTATTTGTAGGCCCCCAGTGAATGCGAGCGCGTGAATGCGAGCGCGTGTAAGCGCGTAAGCGGAATTTTTTTGGCCATTTCTTTATTGATGAAAACGCATAATATGGTTTTTACCTATACATTCGGATCAGCAGTTCAGCACCTGCACTGTTGGTGGGTGAGCCTAGTAAAGGATGTCGCATTGCGTTCATCTTCAATGAATGGACCAATGCAATAGTCTACCAAAGCCCCCCCTCTCTCTCTATATATCACACACACACACACACACACACACACACACTTCAGAAACAAACATAGTATCAATGAGAGCATCAATAATACACCCGAGTGATGTCTAGTTTAAAAAAAAAAAAAAAAAAATTGGGGGGCCCCCTCAGTGCTGGGCCCTTGGAATCATCCTAAGCTACCCCCCCCCCAGCTACGCCCCTGTACTATACCTCTGTTTCAGTCCTGTTCTCAGTGGGTTGTTTCTGTGCCTGTAACGAGCAAGCAGCTTCTATCCAGCTTCTATCCGTCGACTAAAGACGCAATTCTTCAACCATTATCTGAAGAAAAAAATATATAATAATAATTCTAACCCTAACTAACCTTACTGTCATGCACTTGTCCTAATACACTGTAGCACTGAACACTTTGATGAACATTGTTACTCAGCTGATAAAGAGTTGTGCCCTTCCTGATGACTCGTCGTACAGAACTTTTAAGTCGCTTTGGATAAAAGCGTTGCAGCTAAATGACTAAATGTAAATGCATCCTACAGGCCTGTAACGTTGAACAAAATTCAACATCTATAACTTTCAGACTAGATGTTGCCGATCAAATGTTCAAAAGTCAGTGAACCCACAATCAGTAAAACAGACAAACGCATGTTTCTTTCCGCTAAACATGGGTAATTTTTATTTAGCTAGTGAGTTACCTAAGAGGAGAAAACTGTCACATCCTTGCAGTTGATGTTTTGCTTTTGGGGGAATCCCAGTCAAACCAAGCAGGAGGGAGGGTGATTAGGGAAGGGGGAAGGGAGGAGGAGGGGGTGGGGGGTTCTCCCAAAAGAGGTACAGAGTTGTTGAGGACATACAAGTCTAGTTGAGGCTGAGGTGTTCAGTACGGTACGCTACGTCAAAGCTAAGACGGTTCCCCACAGGAGCCCGAGGAGGCCTCCACCCCCAGCCAGCTCCACCCACCCAGAGCAAGAGGCCTCCACCCCCAGCCAGCTCCACCCACCCAGAGCAAGAGGCCTCCACCCCCAGCCAGCTCCACCCACCCAGAGCAAGAGGCCTCCACCCCCAGCCAGCTCCACCCACCCAGAGCAAGAGGCCTCCACCACCAGCCAGCTCCACCCACCCAGAGCAAGAGGCCTCCACCCCCAGCCAGCTCCACCCACCCAGAGCAAGAGGCCTCCACCCCCAGCCAGAGCAAGAGGCCTCCACCCCCAGCCAGCTCCACCCACCCAGAGCAAGAGGCCTCCACCCCCAGCCAGCTCCACCCACCCAGAGCAAGAGGCCTCCACCACCAGCCAGCTCCACCCACCCAGAGCAAGAGGCCTCCACCCCCAGCCAGCTCCACCCACCCAGAGCAAGAGGCCTCCACCCCCAGCCAGAGCAAGAGGCCTCCACCCCCAGCCAGCTCCACCCACCCAGAGCAAGAGGCCTCCACCCCCAGCCAGCTCCACCCACCCAGAGCAAGAGGCCTCCACCACCAGCCAGCTCCACCCACCCAGAGCAAGAGGCCTCCACCCCCAGCCAGCTCCACCCACCCAGAGCAAGAGGCCTCCACCCCCAGCCAGCTCCACCCACCCAGAGCAAGAGGCCTCCACCCCCAGCCAGCTCCACCCACCCAGAGCAAGAGGCCTCCACCCCCAGCCAGCTCCACGCACCCAGAGCAAGAGGCCTCCACCCCCAGCCAGCTCCATCCAGAGCAAGAGGCCTCCACCCCCAGCCAGCTCCATCCAGAGCAAGAGGCCTCCACCCCCAGCCAGCTCCATCCAGAGCAAGAGGCCTCCACCACCAGCCAGCTCCATCCAGAGCAAGAGGCCTCCACCCCCAGCCAGCTCCATCCAGAGCAAGAGGCCTCCACCCCCAGCCAGCTCCATCCAGAGCAAGAGGCCTCCACCACCAGGCAGCTCCAACCAGAGAAGCAGGCCTCCACCACCAGGCAGCTCCAACCAGAGAAGCAGGCCTCCACCACCAGCCAGCTCCACCCAGAGAAGCAGGCCTCTACCACCAGGCAGCTCCAACCAGAGCAGGAGGCATCCACCCCCAGGCAGCTCCACCCACAGCAGGCCTCCACCCCCAGCCAGCTCCACCCACAGCAGGCCTCCACCCCCAGCCAGCTCCACCCACAGCAGGCCTCCACCCCCAGCCAGCTCCACCCACCCACAGCAGGAGGGCGTTCCTCAGACAAATGCACTTCAGAATAACAGAATCACAAGAGAGAAAAACAAACAAAATAACATGTGCACTCGCCAGCTCGCTGCATAACCGTCCTCTTTCGGTTCACATGAACAGACGCTCAAAGGAAGAGGGCGGGACAGGACGGGATGGGGTGGGGGTGGGGGTGGGGGGGGGGGGTACACAGTATGATTGGCATGATTGTGGCCACGTTTTTTCCCATTAATTCATCCCACCTGTCAATCAACCACAGCCTCTCTGTGTGAGAGGAACAGATGAATACAGATTCAAGTAGAACATTTGATTCACACACTTTAAATCTCATCAGAAGGCCATTAAGTACACCCGCCATTTCATCCCAAAACATTATTTTTCTTGGAGAAGTTAAAAAAGAACAAAGAAAACAGAAAACAACAACAACAACAAATGAAACGGATAATTAGAAGTCAGTCTGGCGAATTCCTCTAGAGAACAGCTACACTGTGTTAGTCAGTCTAGAGAACAACTACACTGTGTTAGTCAGTCTAGAGAACAACTACACTGTGTTAGTCAGTCTAGAGAACAACTACAGTGTGTTAGTCAGTCTAGAGAACAACTACACTGTGTTAGTCAGTCTAGAGAACAACTACACTGTGTTAGTCAGTCTGAAGAATTAGTCTAGAGAACAACTACACTGTGTTAGTCAGTCTAGAGAACAACTACACTGTGTTAGTCAGTCTAGAGAACAACTACAGTGTGTTAGTCAGTCTAGAGAACAGCTACACTGTGTTAGTCAGTCTAGAGAACAGCTACACTGTTAGTCTGCCTGGAGAATGAATCTAGAGAACAACTACAGTGTTAGTCAGTCTAGAGAACAACTACACTGTGTTAGTCAGTCTGAAGAATTAGTCTAGAGAACAGCTACACTGTGTTAGTCAGTCTGAAGAATTAGTCTAGAGAACAGCTACACTGTGTTAGTCAGTCTGAAGAATTAGTCTAGAGAACAGCTACACTGTGTTAGTCAGTCTGAAGAATTAGTCTAGAGAACAGCTACACTGTGTTAGTCAGTCTAGAGAACAACTACACTGTTAGTCAGTCTGAAGAATTCCTCTAGAGAACTACACTGTGTTATTCTGCCTGGAGAATTAATCTAGAGGACAACTGCACTGTGTTAGTCAGTCTGGAGAACTCATCTAGAGGACAACTGCACTGTGTTAGTCAGAAGAACAGAAGAACAGAAGTAGAGCCGTTAAGAGAGTTAAGGGTATTGGCAGAGGCTGTTTAGCAGGACTAAAAGTGCTTCAAAGACAGTTTCTTTTCCTTTTTTTTCTCTTTTAAAGTGGGTTACGTTTTATCTTTTTCTCGTGAGACAGGAACATGTGTGTGTGTGTGTGTGTGTGTGTGTGTGTGTGTGTGTGTGTGTGTGTGTGTGTGTGTGTGTGTGTGTGTGTGTGTGTGCGTGCATGCGTGTGTGCGTGGTGGGGGGGGGGGGGTCGATGGATGCACCAGTCAACTGATATACGAACGAGCTCCGTCTTATCGTTGTGTTCCAAGAAGAAAATGTATCGTCATCTTCGGCAAAAAAAAATAAAAATAAAGAGATTGTGAGAGCCTTCTTCCTTCCTTGTGGTTAGGCAAATTATTTAAGGTCCTACGTCATTAGTGTTGTGGAGAGAGCTTGCTTGAAGGCTACTGTTTATTTCTGTTCCGCTCCTGGCAAGAGAGAGAGAGAGAGAGGGGGAGAGAGAGAGAGACATAATCAGTGGTTTAGTATCATTGGATACAGAGGAAGTAAACAAACATGAATAGCCGCTAACTCCGGACACCCTTAACTCCAGACACCCTTAAGGCCCCCCCCCCCCCCCCATCCATGTTCCGACCTTATCTCATGGCCTCAATTCATGTGACAACAGTGAAGAGAAGCTGCTCCTTGTGTGGTTCATAGCTTACAGCTAAATCCAAATGGGAATATTTGTGCTAATAGTCATCAGTACTGTGGAATAAAGAACCTTGCTTGGATAATTATGTTGTCATAAGTTTATTATAACCCATGGGAGGATTGGCTCGAGAAGCCCCTGGCCAGGGGGGGGGGGGTCTCGTAACAGGCTCCATGAGACACGGGATACGTAGACTTTTAGATACGTATCCCATGTACAGAGAAAGGGGGTGTGGTCGGGTCTGCCCGGGTGGGAAAGGAGAGGAAGGGGATGGTTAGCTTAGCACAATGAATGGAAGCGAACATGGCCGGTTAGCCGCCCTAGGCATTGTCCAACTAACACCTCTCAGCCGAAGGCTAACCGGCACTGACCGCTTCCATTCATTGTGCTAAGCTAGGCTAACGTGCAGCCAGATATCTTTCTACTGAACGCACAGAGAGGAAACTGGTATCTTATCTTCTTGTCTCTCTCGGGAGAAGACGGTGAGCTAATTTCCCAAAATGTTGCCGTGTTCCTTTAAGATTCAGGCCCCGCTCAGACTGAGGTTTTGGAGTGGCTGAGGGCATGGAACAGTCAGACCGTTTTTTTTCCCTCAGAGCATTTGATTTGTTGGTAGCTATCTGGATCTAACGAGACTTTCTTTACATTACCTTAAAACAACACCATTTACTCTCAATAACTTGTCAAAATGAAATTAAAATGGTTAGGTTTTTGGATGCGTGTGAGATTATGTGCAAAATAAATCAGCATTGTTTTTCGGTGAATCTCAAATAATTCCCGTTTGTTTCCCACCGTTGTATAATCCAAGCGTCTATCATTTAGAATTCTCATGTGAATTCTAGGGAATTTTGAATTCTGATCTGAATTCTAGGGATTTTTTTTTATCCGATATGAATTCTAAGGAATCTTTTATTGGTAAATGGCAAATGGTAAATGGCTGCATTTATATAGTGCTTTTATAACAATTTGTTCTTCACATTTTACCCATTCACTCACACATTCACACACCAATGGCGGAGGCGACCATGCAAGGTGCCAACCTGCTCGTCGGGAGCAATTAGGGGTTAAGTGTCTTGCTCAAGGACACTTCCGACACGCTGCCGGGGAGGAGCGGGAATCAAACCGGGAACCTCCGGATAACCAGACGACTGCTCTACCTCCCGAGCCACTGGAACACCACTTGGCCGGCCACAACAATATGATTGGTTGTTAAGATTCAGCTGATGGGTGCAGTCATGCAGAAGGACCTTCTTTAAATCTAGTGCTTATTAAAAGGTGCACTATGTACGTTTCGGGAGAGAGATTTGAAAGGCAGAAAAGTTTATATAATTATATATAATTTTTTTTAAAGATACATTATATTTTCATAACTGAATAAACTGTCCACAGAAGAAAACTGGTTCCCTGGAACACTGTCTGAAGCTAGAAAGCTACTTGAAAAGGTTATTGTATTACTGTTGTTATTCACAGTGACAGGGCAATTTTGTTAACAAACATAATACTATTCAAAAAGGTAGGCTTCTAGGCTCATGTTTGGTTCACAGTGGCTCAAATGTATTGTGTTTTGATTCATGAGGACACAAGATGTAAAATAAGAATTACATGTACAATATGTTTTTTAAACTAATTGCATGTGAACACCTTTCTCTCTCAAAACTACAGAGTGCACCTTTAAAAACAGAAGCCTAACGGTGAATATTGATGCCATAGATGTGCTTTGGCATCTACCGTAATTCCTCTAATAGTAACCGGGTCTCAAATACAAGCCGGGTCTCTTGAGCTAAGCAATTATAAGCCGGCCTCCTAATACAAGCCGGGTTACTAATATACTGAGCTGCATACTGAGCTAGTTACTTGATTTCACTTTGAAAACGTTGAAATGACCAGTGACCACCTGTAATTGCACTGTTTACTATTTCATACAGTACTTGGTTTCAATAAATGAACCCAGTACATTTTACTGGGTTCAAACTGACACAAAATGTTGATTTATTCATTATGATCCGTTTGAAAATTTGAAATATAGGCCTCCCTCTTATACAGGCCTCCTCCTAATACAAGCCTGGTACCCGCTACAGTTGAAACAAATACAAGCCGGGGTTACTATTAGAGGAATTACGGTATATTAGTAAGCAATATATCACAGTATTTTGCATGTCAATATTATATAGATAGATACAGTGATGCCAAGTATCCATATTTAAAAACAGAATAAAAATGTTTTTTTTTTTTTTTTGCTTGACAATCCCATTTTACTGCAATAAGAATGATTGGAATGAGGTGAACAGACTGAAAACATTATCTTATTAGCTAAAAACAGATGATGTCTAAAGGTTGTATTGCAAATGGTAAAAGTTTTCCGTTAGGGACATCATTTTCAGTTGAAAAAAGGTAATAAATTGCAATATATCGCAATACTATGCGGTGCTTGTTCATGTATGGGCTTTGATTTGTCCCTGTACACAACCTGTGTTGCCTGCATGACTGTCTGCAGTGCTTGTCCGACTGTAGACTGTGTGTCGCCTGACCATGTAATGTCCTTGTATGTTGCTTGATCTGATAGATGCATGAATGTCTAGTGAGTGAATGTACAGAATATGTTTTAAATAGTTTTTATATTAGTTTTAATGTCTCCGTTTCTTTTCTGGCTTTAACATAGCCATGGGACTACAGCTGAAAACTAGCAATCCTGCCAACGTTGGCATATTTTTTACAGTTTTAAATTTGTATTCATTTATAAATGTATAACTGTTGATTGAATCTGCCTTCTATCACCTCCGGAACATTGCTCGTCTTCGCCCCTCCCTATCACTCTCCGCTGCTGAAACACTGGTTCATGCATTCATATCATCAAGACTAGATTACTGCAACAGCATCCTCTACGGCTCACCAAACACTATTCTCAATAAACTCCAATATGTCCAAAACTCTGCTGTCCGCATGCTCACCTCCACCCGTCGCTCTGATCACATCACCCCTGTCCTCCACGACCTCCACTGGCTTCCAATCAAATACAGGATACATTTTAAAATACTACTCATCACATTTAAAGCCCTCAACAACCTTGCCCCTCCCTACCTGTCCGACCTCCTCCACCGTCACACGCCCACCCGTCGCCTTAGGTCTGCAGATGCCAACCTCCTAACACCTCCCACGACCAAGCTCCGGACCTGGGGCGACAGGGCCTTTGCTGCTGCTGCCCCCTCCCTCTGGAATGCCCTCCCCAGCCATATCCGTGATGCAAACACCCTGACATCTTTTAAATCAGCCCTCAAAACTCACCTTTTCAATCTTGCTTTTGACCTCTAATTCTGTCGGTTTTATTTTATTTTGTCATGTATTATTTTTGTTCTGTTTTGTTCTGTTCTGTTTTTTTGTCTTGCCATAGTTTGTCTCTCCTGCCCATGTGAAGCGTCTTTGAGCACCTGGAAAAGCGCTATATAAAATAGATGTATTATTATTATTATATGCACTGTCCCTGATCAAATAAACAGAGTAAATAAAAAGAAATACTTAATATTGTATCAATATATCACAATATCGTGACTTTAGTATCGTGATAATATTGCATCACGGGGCCTTTGGTGATTCCCAACCCCCTACTGTATTATTATTTGATGTCTGTTAAAGGGGCACTTCACACCAAAAAAAACAATGCTGGTTTATTTTGCACATAATCTCACACGCATCCAGAAATCAGTTTTACACACATTCATTTAGTTTGATAATTATTGAGCGTAAATTCATTTAAATATGGCCACCGGTGATGTACTCTGGGATATTGAATCCTTGTGTTGTGTTAACACTTTGAGTGCCGGGACCCGTCTTTAGACGTCTTTCCTGGCCATGCTAAAGTTGCCGGGGGACGCTGTACAGCGTCCTTATATCAATATTTCAAAAATCTGCGATCGGATTCATAATGTCCCTCCGCTGGCCTGAGATCCACCAGCAGGACCCACTGAGCTCTCTGGCGGTTCAGGAGCGCCATCTGGTGGCCGATCGGCGCAACCGCTTAACAGGAAGCGCAGTAGAGGTTTTGCTGGTCGGCCATATTACTTCCGGGCACTCGGTATAGGTTCCGGCACTCTAGCTCGTCACACTACATAGCGATCGATTGCCAATAACTCGATAAACAACATGATTTGGACGTATATACCATTATACAAGCTGGAGATGGACCGGGTAATAATATATCCCATAATGATAAAATTTCTACTCGACGATGATCGCCCAACGGCGCGCGGAGACTGGGGTGAGTTTCAGCGTGTAACGTTACCGTCTTCGATAATAACTGATATTATCAACATTTGACCCACATTAGATGATTGGTATAACGCTGCCCACGGAATTATAAACGCCCCCTCGCCCATCCGGTCAACATCAGATGACGTGTAGTAACTTCTAGAAGTACGTCTAGTTGGAATTTTTTATATCGCGCTGATTGCCATCAAACTGTATTTCATCATCAATATAATGCATTTGGGGCTATATATCACGTTCTGGAGAAAGCTGCAGAAAGAGATGAAAACATACTTATACATTAGACCATACTTTACTATGAATATGTGAATGAAAAAGTTTAACGTTGCTACACAATGAACAATACATATAGGACTTTGAATGGGCCCTAATAATGGCAATGTAGCAATAGAATTAAAAAAGTTATAGCCCTGCAAAGAAGGGGACTTTCTCCATAGACAAATAGCGCTGGCAATCTATGGTATATCATTAATTTAACCTTAGGCAACCAAAGTGTTAATCACAGCTCCATGAAATGATGAAAAAAATTAAGTAGATGAAAAAACCCAACATTTCCCTTAGTCATTAAGTCGCGACCCAAATTTTTGAACCACTATGAATGATGTATTTCACTTTTTTTTTTCTTCTTTTTTTTTGCAGTAATACACAATCTTTCATGCACTGTTAAAAACATGAAATACACAAATTGCAAAAAAAAGTGCAACTAGGGCTAAAAACCCAATGAAATAAAATAATAATAAATAATATATGCTTCTTAGCAGATTTCTTAGCTTAACATAACAGACCTAAGTTTGGGGGAAGTAATGGGATAACTGGGGTTGCAACAAAAGTGCAACTAGGGCTAAAAACCCAATGAAATAAAATAATAATAATAATAATATATCCTTCTTAGCTTAACATCCCAGGGAACTAATGGGATAACTGGGGATGTTGTTTGCTCCTGACAAGAGTCTCAAAATCTGGGGTGATGGTAGACAAAGCAACTCAATGTCCAATCTGTTCCTCTGCTTTGTCTTCAGCTGGACTAGAGCTGAAAAGCCACTTTCACAAAGATAGGTAGTGCAAAAAAAAAGTAAAAAAAAAAGAAAAGATTTGCGACCCACCAGTTGAGAAACACTGATCTAAAGTATCTGTAGAGGGTTCATTCATAGTTAAAGACAGTAGAGGTTGAGTACTTTATTATCTAAAGATGGTAAGTTAGAGTGTTGTGTTCACTCATAGTTACAGACAGTAGAGGTTGAGTACTTTATTATCTAAAGATGGTAAGTTAAAAGTGTTGTGTTCATTCATAGTTAAAGACGGTAGAGGTTGAGTACTTTATTATCTAAAGATGGTAAGTTAGAGTGTTGTGTTCACTCATAGTTAAATACAGTAGAGGTTGAGTACTTTATTATCTAAAGATGGTAAGTTAGAGTGTTGTGTTCACTCATAGTTAAAGACAGTAGAGGTTGAGTACTTTATTATCTAAAGATGGTAAGCTATAGTGTTGTGTTTACTCATAGTTAAAGACAGTAGAGGTTGAGTATTTTATTATCTAAAGATGGTAAGTTATAGTGTTGTGTTCACTCATAGTTAAAGACAGTAGAGGTTGAGTAGAGCTGCAAGCAACTAGGGGTGGAACGATGCATTGATTAATCAAAATGTGTTAGAATCGATGCATCGATTTGAATGTTAGAATCAATTATATATATATATATTTTTTTGTATTGTTTTTATTGACCTATAGTCCATTCATGCTGACTGAATCAGTTCCCCCAGCCACATTTGTGTATTCAACATTTTTGGGGGAATTAACTGATAGAAAATTAATCGAATCGTGGTCAAATGAAGAGATTTCATGTTGCATTGAATCGTTTCCTGAATAATCGTAATCGAATCGAATCGTTGTGAGGTCGCATCGTTACACCCCTACAAGCAACTAATGATTATTTTGTTATCAATTAATCTGTTGATTATTTTATCGATTAGTCGATTAATCTAAACGATTAATTTACCAAAACAACAATTGATTCTATTTGCAATTGAATATTTCAAAATGTTTTACTAGTATCCTCAGGTCACATGGGTAGTTGTCTCTTTGACACCACCTACTGAATACCCAGAGTAGGAGATGAGCCATGACGTTTATTTATGTCTATAAATGCTGTGTAGTGTGGATGCCTACTGTACATGAGTAGGGTGAGTAACCTCATTGCTGGGTTAAGTACTTCTATTCTATTCACATAATATGCTTACTACTACATATATCTATTCTATTCACACCTTCTAAGGTTTCTCTCCTCCACATTGCCTGTGGTGCATTTTCTCCCATTGCTAGGTTTTAGTGAGTTTTTCCTTACCTTCGCGTGGGGTATGTCTGGGAGTGTTGCATTTATTTAAAAAAAATTGACTTTATAGTGTTCTTGTTTTGTTCTTGACTTATTGTGATGTTTTTTCTTGACTTGTTTAAATAAGACGTGTCCTGCCCATGGGGACATTAATGCGTGTTGTCGGGCCTTACAAATAAATTTGATTTGATTTGATTTTAACCTACATGCCATTACTACTTTTTATCCATCGACTCATTATAGCTACTTTATTATCTTTAAATAATATAACACCCGTTACCATCACATTGTTTATCATTACATACAATGTATCCATGCCTGTAGCTAAATGCTAAAAAACTGGGAACAAAATCAAATGTTTTGCTTTCGATTAAAAAAGAAATAAAAAAGAAAACTACCAGCGAGAGATTTTTTTGTTTTTACTGGCCAACAATTATAAATGGCTCTTAAAGAGAGAGTATAAGCTATAGCTTATAGCAGACTATCCAGTTTTAATAGTGTACAGAGAGAGAGAGAGAGAGAGAGAGAGAGAGAGAGAGAGAGGGAGAGAGAGATGGGCTCAGCTAACGTTGAACATGATTAACTGCGCACTAGTTAAGATTACACGCTGTGCATTTTATGACTTTGAAAGTCTGCCATTTCCACCGCAAAAGGCACAAAGAAACAAGTAACAATAATGTTGAGTCGATCATGAATATGCGAATCGATGAAATTTCATGGTCGATGACATCGACGAATCGCTGTGGCCCTACTACACGGGTCGCTGTGGCCCCTACTACACGGGTCGCTGCGGCCCCTACTACACGGGTCGCTGTGGCCCTACTACACGGGCAGGGACCGAAACTAAAGCCCGCCGCCCGCCAGGGGCGCTCAGTTTTTACCTTTGGCGCTTGACACTTAGAGGGCTGCCCGCCGTGTGGCGTGTAATCAATCAAGTTCATAACGATACTCTTATTTTGAAAATCTGTGCGGGTCTCATTTCCGCCCCAAGCGCATCTCCAGTCATAATATCGATGGCTCCGGCAGTTAGCAACATTAGGTTCGTATGATACTCTTACTTTGAAAAAAAACGTGGCAACGAGTCATATCCGCCCAGCCCTGCAGCGGGATACTATTGGCTAAGGGCTTCTGCTCGCAGTGCTCGTGTCAACAAACACAGAGGCAGTCTGCTCTAGTCTAGAAGAGTGGACCTCCATGAGCTACCGTTACTGTTTAAACAATGACCCAGTCAACTATTCACTTTTAGTTTAATACATGACGAGGCATTGTCTAACGGTATCTAGCTGGCTAGCTACTGATATCAACAAATGCTCCAGCAATAGTCGACTCGAGTGCATAATACCTCCGTTCCCTCGTTAGCTAGCTCACGTTAGATCTATCTGTCCCAGTAAACTAAATTGTCTTAACGTTATCTACCGGGCTAGCAGTAGCTACAGATATCTCCTGATATCAATGTCTTATAACATTGATTGAATGCGTATTCTAGCTGAGGGCATGTTGAATGTGATTTGACAAAAGAACCGTAACGTTATACCAATAGGGTCCAGCTGCATCGCCGGAGAATCCTTGCATGCTGAATGTAGGGTCTAGCTGAATATAGGGTCTAGCTGCAGGGCCGGAGAATCCTTGCTGGAGCTGGAGGCTACTCAAGTATACACACAGACAGTGGAGCTGTTTGCAGATAGCGAGCATTTTGACTTATTGCGTGGTGGCGATGTCTCGCAGATAATACAACTACAAGTATGATTATATAATATATATTTTATTTAAAAAAAAAATTATATAAAATATATATATATATATTTTTAATCAAAAGAAATTTGGCAGGTAAGAAATATGCTTGGCGGGTAGATTCTTCCCATCTACCCGCCACTGGCCGGTGAGTCAAAAAGTTAATTTCGCTCCCTGTACACGGGTCGCTGTGGCCCCTACTACACGGGTCGCTGTGGCCCCTACTACACGGGTCGCTGTGGCCCCTACTACACGGGTCGCTGTGGCCCCTACTACACGGGCCACTGCGGACATATTCAAACTCATTAACTCTGAATAACAGTTGGACTCAATTAATGTGTGCAAAACAGTTTCGTTTTGGGATATGTGTGAGATTATGTGCAAAATAAAGCAGCATTGTTTTCCATTAAAATTCCCCTTCAAGCGTGGTGCAGCTAATCGCAAATAGCAGTGGAATAATTAGCACCACTATGGCTTACTGAACTAATGTTAATTAACTGACACAACAGCAAAAGGTTCCTGCAAGGTTTTTCTATGGCGATGCCTTACACTGCAATCATAGTAATCATCATATAATCATAACTACCTACCTCATACTAGTCTCCCCATATAACTGATAGCAAGTAGAATAGTGCTGCACCTTATATATATACACATTTATATATTCATATTGACCGTATCCATATACATTTATATATTCATATTGACTGCATCCATATCATATCCATATACTGAATATACCTGCATATAATCCTTCTATACTTATACACCTGCATATAACGCTGTATGATAGCGTACAATAATGATATATATATATATATATATCTGACTGTGTACATAATTCCTGCATATAATCCTTTTTATATAGGCTATATGTAGATACCATATCTATATCTGTACATATCCCTTACTAGTTATGCTGCTGGCCAGTATGACTACTACCATAGTGTCTTTATATACCTGTACATAATAATACTACAACCCTGTACATAGCACTATTACAGTCAGTACAGTACTAATTTATATATTTTACATCCAGTTTAATCACCTGTGTGTACATTGTATATTACTACTACTACTACACTTTACTGTTAAATTTGCACTCTGGTTAGATGCCTTTTTGTTGTACTGTACTTGTGCCGTATAATGATTGACAATACATTTTAATCTAATCTAATCTAGTGCACCATCACATCAGAATGATGTTTAAATCACCAAAATCACCAAAGTAAAAAAAAAACAGCATACATTTTGAAATCTTTTTTTTAAAGACCATATGAATCTTTCAGGAAGAGAATGTGAAGGATTCACTATCCCTTTCATGTGTACGATCTCAAATAAGATTAGAATTTTGAGAACTAAATATTCGAAAGATGACGTCAGAATGCCATTGCTACTGGCCATGGGAAGCTATATTGAGGTGTGGAAGTAGAACTGAAGTGGGGGGGGGGGGGGGGTTTGAGAAGACATGTAAGCAATGCACCGGCAGCGATGTCCAGCTATGTTTACACGAGGAACATGAGTCACTGCGGCCACAAACCGTCAGCTGGTAATACGTCTCTCCAGACTCAGATAAACCCCAGCAGGCCCGCTGGACAAAACATCCGCAACCAATCAAAATGTTGTCGACTCACATTCATAATCATTAAAAAAACAGCGTGGCAGCAGAGCTCCTATACGACGACGTAAGCTCCGTGTCCCCATTTTGAAGGACGAGAGATAGTGAAATTCAAAACAACCTGAAGAAGAAAATCGGAATCTTCATGGGTTTATTATTATGTCAACACATGTAGGGTTGAGTTTGACTCTTTGTTCCATTTGGAACTCTGCTGGAACAGAGTTCTCTTTGAGGAAGCCGGGCTGGTGTCTGTGACAGTGAGAGGCCCATGGGAGGGAAGGCCCCAGTGAGACCCTGGCCCCTGGTGTAACTCTATCCCCAGCAGGCCTGCTCAGACCGGGGGCCGGGGCTCAGGGACAAAGCCCCCGACAGTGTGTGAGAGTCCATAAGAGAGGTATTTCACTCGGCTCTCTGGGAGACCCGCTACCTCTTTTCTTCACCCACGTCGTCCACCCTCGACCCTCTCAACTAGGGCTCCACAAAAGGTGTTTCAGGGACCCGGGCCTTTTCTTCGGAGCTCATTGGCATTCACATTTACCACACACACACACACATCCTCCATCTTCCAGTCAGTCACCCACCCGAGTCTGTTATCCAACTGCCCAATGCTAATACCGGTAATAATAATAAAGAAAGAAATAAAAAACAACAACTGCAAAAACAGCATTCAAAGTGGGATTTAGCTGAGCTTTCATTCATGGACATTATTATGAAGGTGCACACGGTGCACAGGGTGTCAGGGCCGGGTTTGACGCCCCCTCAGAAAGAAAGAGAAGAACGGGGCCCCACACAACAACAACAACAACAACAACACCGAAGGACAATTAACCTTGTCAGGCGGAGGAGGAGGACGACGTGGCCTCGCGGAGCGGAGCCGCTGCCGTCATGTAGCAGCAGCGGCAGCAGCAGCAACATCCCACTTGAAATATTTATGAGAAGGTAACCCGGCGCATATTAACAAGGTCAGGAGGAGAGAGTCAATACAGGAGCAGCATCAATGGAGCTCCACTGTGGAGACGGAGCGGGCGGCGAGCGAGCGAGAGAGAGAGAGTCGAGGCAGGTTGTGTTTTTTTTTTTTCAAAACACAATTATGTTAGCATAGTAGTGGCGCACCCGTGAATGCCGAGTATTAAGCTACAATAACAACAGGTTTCTTCCCTACTTAACTGGCATCTTATATCCCAGAAAAAGAGTAGCTCTCTGAATAGCAAACCCGTGTATTTTGTACTCGCTGGGCCTTACTATATTCCATTGCACCACTGTTAATAATAATAGCAGCACAGCAAAATGCCCTAATGGCATACAAAAAAAAAGCACAACCAGGTTTTCCTTTCAGGGTTCTCTTTGCTTAGCACAGAGGAAGGAAATCATGCATTTTAATCGACCGAAAGTGAACCGGGGTGTGAGCCTCTCTCTCTAAAGGGGAAGCTGCTGCACCACCAGCGGAGGAGGAGGAGGCAGACTGCAGCCGGTCTGCGGGGCGAGGGCTTATGTTGTTAGAGGCTAATAAAGCAAGAGGAGCCCGTAGCGAGCGGAGAGGCCGGGTGTTCAAAGAGAGATCAGAGCCCCTCTACTTCTGCCTTTGTCTGAGAGGAGGAATGCCAGGAATGCGGGCTATTTCAGGAAACCCCAGTGTGTCTAAAAAAACTCCAGTTGGGTATAAATCATCCCCGCTTTCTCAGTACCGCGGCACAAGATGGCCGATGATGGCTTTTCCCGGACTTTTCCGATGAGTAACGGCGGTCGGCGGCGGCGCTAATCTGCTGACAGCGCCCGCCGGGAAGTTACCAATTACCCCCGGACTGTTGGTTCGGCCCGGGACATTTGCTCCGTGTTAAGGCAGGGCAGGTGGAACAAGATCAGCCGGTTATAGAGTTGGCCAGTGGCTACAGTGTCCCAACAGTGACTCTGTGAAGGTTAACCACCACTTTGACTGAAAGGTTAAGTAAAGGGAGGTCATTAGTGTCTCATAAACACACTATATCTATTCACAGCCGACTGTTCTTTGAGGTTGTTTCTGTGTGTGTGCACGTGTGTGCACGTGTGTGTCTGTGTGCATGTGTGTGTGTGTGTGCGTGCGTGCGCCGCCTTTTCTCAGTCCTTGCCCCACAATGGTGGAATGAACTGCCCACCCCAGTTAGGCCGACAGCCGAAAACCGTCCAATCTTTCGCCGTCGACTAAAGACGCACTTCTTCAACCATTATCTGAAATTAAAAAGAAAAAAAGAAAATAATCTAACCCTATCTAACCTTACTGTCATGCACTTGTCCTAATATACTAACCTACACTGTAGCACGCAACACTTTGATGAACATTGTTACTCGGTTGATAAGAGTTGTGCCCTTCCTGATGACTCGTCTTACAGAACTTGTAAGTCGCTTTGGATAAAAGCGTTCAGCTAAATGACTAAATGTGAGTAAATGTAAAAAATGCGTGCGTTCATCTCACCCTCCGTAGAGCCTCCTCCTCCTCCTGCCGCTTCTCGTAATGTGCAAAGTCGTCGAAGATCGAGGTGGTGTGCTTGAAAGTGGCAATAATCTTAAGCACCTGCTTGGCCTTCTCCAGAGGCACCTCCTGAGTGTCCCGAGAGTTGGTCACCGGCTTGTTGTCATTGTTCTCCAGCCGGATGTGGCGCAGCTGGTTGTTGGGCACGTCCTTGACGAACGCCCAGCGCACCTCGAACTTGCCCTTCCACTTGTCCTGGGACCAGACGCCGGCGTAGGCGTCGTAGTCCACCGGCGAGCGCATCTCCGCCACGCCGCAGAAGTGCCCGCTGCCGTTGACGCTGAACAGCAGGTAGAGGGGCCCCTTGGCGCCCAGCGCGCGAAAGGCGCCGTCCAGCCGCTTGTTGCCGTGCTCCGTGCTGCACCAGATGGAGTACTTGATGGAGCGGTGGATGTCGTCCTCCGAGTAGCTCTTGATGATGAACACGCGGCCGTTCTTCAGGTTCCAGTCGAAGTCCTTGGGGTTGTAGTTGTTGAGCACGCGCAGCTTCTCCAGCACGGGGTGCACCTCGCCGGAGCAAGGGGAGGCGCCGCTCAGCGGGAGGCCCCCCGCGCTCATGCCGAAGCCCTCCATCCCGCCGGCCTGGTTGAAGGCGGAGCCCCGGTTCCTGGGCGCCACCCAGCGGTTGGGAGGGGGGCCGGGCTGCTGGGGCTGGTGGAGGGGCTGCTGGGGTGGGTGGCCGGGCTGAGAGGTAAGGTGGTGGTGGTGATGAGGAGGACCAGGGGGCAGAGGCTGGGGGTGCTGGGGGTGTTGGGGATGCTGGGGGTGTTGGGGGTGCTGGGGGTGCTGGGGGTGTTGAGGGGACTGGAGAGATTGGAGGTGGTGGTAGGGCTGGTGTTGGTGTTGATGTTGTTGGTGTTGTTGATGTTGTTGTTGTTGGTGTTGATGTTGTTGTTGGTGTTGATGTTGTTGTTGTTGTTGATGTTGATGTTGGTGCTGGTGGTGCTGCTGGGGGGGCAGGGGGCTCTGCAGCAGGGCCTGGGGCTGGGCCATGAGGGGCTGCTGCTGCTGCTGCTGCACCATGGGCTGTGGGGGCATCATGGCCTGAGCTAAAGGGGGCTTGTTGACGGAGCCCTTATCGTCCCAAGTCCCGATGTTCATGTTGTGCTTGATGGGGGGCGGGGGGATGGCGACGCCTCCCCCCATTCCCATATTATTATTGACTTTGGGCTTGACCTTGGGCTGGGGCTTGGCCGGCTTCCTGGCAATGGCCGCCCAGGAGGAGGCGGGCTTAGGCACGGACGAGCTAACCGGCGGCGTCATGTTATTAGCCGCCATGCCGCCGCCGCCCATGCCCACCGCTCCTCCCAGAGGGGAGCCCACGGTCTTGGTGACGGCTGCCACCATGTCCGCGGTGCCCAGTTTTAACCCCGTCATGCCCTGCTCAATGTTGCTCAGCACGGGGACCTTGTTGCTGAGCTGGGTGTCGCTGCTGCCGAAGCCCGCCTGTCCGTCGGCGATGGCCCGGCCCATGGAGCTGGGCGCGTAGCCGTAGCTGTTGGTGCTGTAGACGGAGCTCTGGGTGGACTGGCCCCCCTGGGAGACGCCGGTGCCCCAGGTGGAAAAGTCTGCGTTGCCGGGGAAGAAGTTGAAGCCGTGCTGACTCAGGAAAGGCGGGGTGTTGCCCAGGGCGCCCGGCTGGCCGAACACCCCGTCGGGGAGGTAGTGGGGCTCGCCGTTGCTCATCTGTCCGTAGGCGGCCAGGTAGGGCATAGGCGGGGCGTCCCCCGCTGTGGACCAGGCGGCCTCTCCCAGGGAGTACGGGAACCCGATGGATGGAGCATAGTAGCTGGGCATGTAGGGGTCGGACATTTGTGGGTAGCTGTTATTCTGTAGGGGGGAAGAGAGGTTCGAGATTCAAGCGGTTTATTCGTCACATACGTTACATACACGAGACGTACAGTGAAATGAAGGTGGCCGCGCCCGCCTTCGATTGTGGAAAAAAATACAATATAATACTAGAATAAAATAGATAATAAAATAGACATGATAAAAAGTACTAAGATAAAATACAATGCTAAGCTTACGAATTAAAAGGTAATGGGTCCTATGTGTACACTACTATACAATATCCTATACAATATTACAGTTATACTGTTTATACTAAACTATCCTAGCTATACTATACAGAATATAGTTATGTTTTTCCCCCCTTTAAAGTGACCTTTTCTTTTGTGTTTAAAGTGACCCGTTAGTTGATCCTTCAGTGATGGAGACAATGTAAGCAAGGGATGCATGGATACCAATTCCTAATCCTAACCTTCCAATCCATTACTTTTACAGATTTAGACCATAAACTTAAGATTCATTTGACAAATTTTCAAAATATAAATAAATGTTTCACTAAATTCTCCGATACCATTATCTCGCAACCATTACCATTAACTTTGAACCTGGTAATCCAAAAGGCACCAGGCATGTCATGCTGGCGTGTCGGCAAGGGGGATAAATAATGCCCCGAATCTTAGGCTACATTTTGGTGAGGGGGGGAAATGGCAGGGCCCTTTTCAAAGAGGTCGCTTGACCTCTAACTAAAGATATCTGAATGAAATAAATATTTCAAATTTCCACTTTATGGACATGCCCAATTTATACAGTACAAATGAGTTATCTTTGCCTATTTTCTAAATGGTGTATTTGAATATTTCTGCAAACTGTAGTCCCTAAACAGTCTTGGAATTGCATAAATTGATGATAGTCCCCATAGATAGTAGCCATTTCAATGTAGTGACACCATTTTTTTTTTTTATAAACATGACCTCACTGTATAAAATGTGCTATTGTGACCTCTAGGATAATCACAGCCTCATGACCCTTTAACATCACAAACAAAAGACCTGGGCCCTCATTTATCAACGTTGCGTACACACAGATATGTGCGTAACCCGTGCGTACGATCGTTTCTAAGCAAAGTGTGGGACTTATCAATTTGAACGTGTGCTTGACTTTGTGTGTATATTTACGCACAGCTCCGGCCGTGCGTACCTGGCGCCCGGTGGTAGAATATGAATATTGCAATGCGGAAATAAGCTTCCGTGCATTAGTTTCAACACTGGCGTGTTCAACTTCTGTATGACCCGTAATTCATTATAGTTAATTGTAAAATAGCGACAGTAGTGTAATTATAACGGGCTCACGCGCAAACAAGAGATTGGCCTGCTTGTTTGGCACGGGGGGGGGGGGGGGGGGGGGGGGGGGGGGGGGGGGGGCAGACGCAGAACACCCACCTCCAAACGCGATTAAATATTGTTTCAAATAAAAAGCTAAATACTATTATTTTGTGTGTTATGTTTCCAAATAAGATTGGCCACAACGAAATGCTTTCTACTTCAATTTGTTGGTTAGAATAGATGACATCCGTTGAAACTTCACGGAGACTAAAAAAAGACAGTTTTTTTTTTTTTTTTTGTGAGCTCCCGCACAGACGTGATAATAATAATAATAATAATAATAATAATAATAATAATAATAATAATAATAATAATAATAATAATAATAATAATAATAATAATAATAATAATAATAGCTTCATTTTATATAGCGCCTTTCAAGAGACCCAAGGTCGCTTTACATAGATTGGGGGGGGAAATAACAAAGTAACAAACATAGTGGACAGACACAACATATAAATATGATGATGGAATTCATTCAAGTCCTCTCCACCCTCAGCACGGTCCATCATGATATTGATTGATTGATTGATTTTATTGATGGATTAAAAACACACAACAAGGATCCAAAGGA
The DNA here is from genome assembly GCF_963971535.1 of Notolepis coatsorum. Taxonomy (NCBI): domain Eukaryota; kingdom Metazoa; phylum Chordata; class Actinopteri; order Aulopiformes; family Paralepididae; genus Notolepis; species Notolepis coatsorum. Next base: position 10,298,219 of record NC_140176.1, read on the forward strand.
TAACATGAGAAAGAGTAAAACCCTTATTTCCGTCATGGTCCCAGGGCTGTTAGGCCACAACAAAAACACAACAATACCACAAAACACATACATTTAAAACATTAGAAGACTAACCTATCGCTAAAATTGTATACCCCACAATAACTAAAAACTGATTGGAAACCCATTCAAACTATAGGGGGCTATTCCTCTATTCTGTCCATGAGCCATTTCCTGACGCTTCTCTTGAAGCTGTGGAGGCTCGAGCTCTGCTTGATGGGGATAGGCAGCTTGTTCCAATCCTGGGCTCCAGAGAAAGTAAGGGAGCACTGGCCCAGTTTGGATCGGAAAGAAGCAGGCTTCAGGTTTGCTATGCTTGCTCTAGTTCTGTGGTTGTGGGATTTGTTGACCGGGGTGAAGTAGTTCTGGAGGTATCTAGGGGACCTTTGGTTTATAATATTGTGCACCATGTTCAGTCTGAGCTGGGTAACTCTGGCCTCCACAGGAAGCCAGTTTAGCTCCTGAAAGTGACTCCTCCCTATGTGGGTGTGAGGGCCAAGACCCATTACCACCCTTACCAGCTTATTTTGGGAAACCTGAAGCTTCTTTTTTATGGTCACTGACTGTCAGGCCCTCGAACCACGACACGCTACCATAGTCAAAGATGGATCGAGCAATAGACTGTTACTGTAGCAGTCAAAGCTCCATCACAAATGCAGTTATGTGAATAGAAAGGGATTCCACTCAGTGATGCGCATTTGCCTGATACATGTCGTTGCTGCATGCCGGGAGGAAGCAATGCTGCATGTTTTCAATTCATTAAGTAAAACGGATACTTTTTGCAAGGGTTTACTGACATACAAATAATCAACCAACTACATACTGTAACTTTTCAGTGCACGTTCTTATTTACATTGCTCCCGCAGACAGACATGATGGAATTCAAGTTCAAGTTTGTATTGATCACATATAGGCAGGCTACACATGGCGTATAGGCTACATCATACATGGCAGTGAGATTCATTGTTCTTGTATATGCTCTCGTATTATTACATATAAACATATTACATATACAAATAAAACTCTTTGACTTGACTATTGTTTATATAGGCTACCCAATACCGACATCAAAATAGATTGTATGCCTCTACAAATCATATGCAGCAGGTAGAAAATTTACGGAAAATCCGTCGCGATTTGGAATAAAATTGAGGAGAACTTTAATCCCTGGGTATTAATCGAACGAAACGGAAAAAGGCAGTCATATTCCAGCACGGTCTTTATTAGTTAATATGGTCTTTAAGTTAATAGATATCATATCCGACATCAACGTACGTGTACATGTCTGTCAGCCTGTCACGTATTTCTCCCATAACACGCTTCGCTCGGCTTAGTCCACTTTTCCACATTTCATGGGGGTGTTCCATTACCGTATAGGTTAATTACGGGCGGTGCTATATGCAAATACTTAAAAAGCGTGCACGAGCGTGGAGCGTAGAACTTAAACACGGAGTGTGCGTACGACCCGTGTACGCACGTGTGATGAATCCAGATTTGTCTGTGCGTACACACATTCTAAATTCTGTGCTTAACACATTAACTGCCACGGAGTTTGATCATCTTATACCATTCTCTGCCAGCACTGTAAGTCTATGGAGATGTTCACCTTCTTTGCAGGGCTATAACTTTTTTTAATTGTATTGCTAAATTGACATTACTATGGCCCATTCAACATCGATTATCTATCGTTCAGGATGTAGGAACGTTTTACTTTTTCATTCACACATTCATACGAAAATACCGTCTAGAGTATAAATATGTTTTTATCGTTTTCTGCAGTAATTCCTAGAACGTGAGATATAGGCATAAATGCATATATAGATTATCAAATGCCGTTTGGTTCCGATCCACGCTATATTAAAAATGTCAACTGTACATGGTCCTAAACGTTATGACTGATCATGCACGGGTGAACGGGGGGGGGGGGGGGGGGTCGTTTATAATTCCGTGATCGTCGTTAAATGCTTCATGTAGTATGGGTGATATATAGATCAGAGCAGTTTGTATGGATAATAATAAACACTCACGCTGAAAATAACGTCAGCCTCCTCTTACCGTTGGGCGATGACACTGGAGCAAAAAGATCCCAGTTATTTGATGGGGATCGAGTAGATCCATTTCCGGTTTGTATAATACTAATACACGCTCAAATCATGTCGATTATTGAGTTATGGCAGCGATCCATATCCACGGTGTGTGTCTTGAGTCCCGCGACGATGCGAGTGGCCGGACGGATTTAGGAGACGCACCGATATCCAACCGGCCACTTCCGGTTTGGCAACTCGCCGATCATCCACCAGGTGGCAGTATTGAAGCGTTGCAGAGTTGTGCCGAGTCCCACAGCATCAGACAAGGCTCCGTGAGGGAAATATGAATACCATGGCGAAAATATGAAATATGATCAAAATAATGTCGTACGCCGTGATCTGGCAGAATTCGCATGAACTTGAAACCAGTTATACGACGTTTTTGGCGCAGGAAGTGTTAAGAACAAAAATAGAACACTTTCGAAGAATTGTTGATAAATGAGGGCCCTGGCCAATTCGGAAGTTATATGCCTAGTTATATACAAAAAAAATGTAATGCAATTCTTGCAAAAATCACCAGATGTCATTTCTGATACCGAATTACAGCATGACTTTTTACAAGGTGTTCTGCAAGGTCTTGGTGTCTTAATGGGGCATTTTGGAGTGATATTTGACCATGTTATTCAATTCTTGAGTGGCCAAAAGTTGTTATATTTTGCACCAAATCTGTGTAACAAATTATATCAACCCAAAAGTTGCTGCGACAACTCGTGAGACACAATTGACCTATCTCAAACCCTGCCCTCTTTTCTTGATCCTCCAATCACAACTGTCGCTTACCGTTACCTCGGACAATTGTCCGAGGTAAGCGACAGTTGTGATTGGAGGATCAAGAAAATAGGGCAGGGTTTGAGATAGGTCCATTGAGCGCGGCAATGGCTTCTTTATTCTTATTTTTTTATATTATTATATATAAGACTTATTTTAGTCTTATTGACTAATATTGACTGATTTATGATTATGTATATGTGTGCCTGCCTATACGGTGCTTATACATGTATAGCTTTGATTTGTCCCTGTACACTGTTTTTTATAGATGCACGAATGCCTAGCGAGTGAATGTACAGAATATGTTTTAAACTGTTTTTACATTAGCTTTAACACATTCGGGGCCAGACCCGAGATATGTCAGGGTTAACTCGCCGACGCTTGAGCGCCAAACCCGAGAAAAGTCGGGTTTTCATCGTTATTTCTTTTATTCGATATTTCCATTCATTATCCATCCAGGGAGCCTGGTGTTATCATAGGGAATGAGTCTGAGATCCCAAAAGTGCAATAGCGGCCGCATCCTAGCAGGCGGTGGTATCAAGCACCCTTTGAAACTCTGTGTCTTGGGCTGTGCGTCGATTATATAGGTCCGGGCGGACTTTTCCATGTCGGGCAAGGGCAGCGGTTGTCCCGATCGGCTTGAGGAGCGTCAAATGCTCCAGATGGATGATGTATGGCAGATTATGTTGGCGACACGATCGACACCAATACTGGGACTCGCGATCAGATAATTGGAATATTCTTTTTGGGGCACATCCTAGTCAAGGTAAGGGCTATATGATATCAATCTTGCGTTGATCAAAGCATGCCTTCATTGCAATCCGAGCGTATGTGTGTAACGCTAGTCCATAACGTATTCCGTTGGCGACGATCAAATCATAAAAAAACCTACCCCCCCCCCCCCTTTCATGCATTCATGATTGAACATAATGCCTATCATATGCATTTGATTTTTTAATTGTAGCGTGTGTAGGGACGGAACGCCAATGATTTAGTATAATACACGTTGGGGGCTATTACCAGCCTCCCATGAATTACCCTAAAACCATACTTATATTCACCACGGTATAAAACGGGAATGTATGGATGGAAAAAAAATCTTTTTCACATATTGAACGATAGATACTCTATGTCAAATGGGGAATAGTATTGTATCGATAGCTATAATATATAATATAGTTATAGCCCTGCAAACACCGCCACGTATTCCTATACTTTAAAGCGTTGACCTTTCAACCACACAGTACACAGCGCCCTCTGGCGCTGAATGAGTTAATGTCCTTCTATTTTTCCGTTTCTTTTCTGGCTTAAACATCTAGCCCAGGGACTACAACTGAAAACTAGCAACCCTGCTAATGTTGGCATATTTACAGTTTTTAAATTTGTATTAATTTATAAATGTATAACTGTTGATTGATATGCACTGTCCCTGATCAAATAAACTGAGTAAACTAAATTTGACTACCTAAATATTTACTGTGAGCGAGCTGTAGTGCCGAATTTCCCTCGGGATAAGGCTTTCTATTCCATCATTAGGCAGAGATATAACATCTCAAGCCTCTATACGGGTGAGATTGTGGAGAGACATACTGGAGAGTGTTTATTGCATATTAATAGACTAAATATTGACATACAGTGGTTGGGCTACATCTCAAATGAGTCCTTGGGGTCCCAGTTGTCCAATGGTGTATGACACTTGTATGTTAATTGTTTATTTTCCAGCACCTCTTTCTTCCCTTGTATTGAACACACAGTTTTGGTGGGTGTAGCACATTGATTATTGATTTCCCCTGCTGGGCTACCCCACACCCAAGAGTAAAAATAATTGTACATTTGTTAAAAAGGAACACGCCAACATTTTGGGAAATCGGCTTACCGTCTTCTCCAGAGAGAGACAAGAAGATAGATACCAGTTTCCTCTCTGTGAGTTCAGTAGAAAGCTATCTGGCTGCACGTTAGCCTAGCTTAGCACAATGAATGGAAGCGGACGGTGCCGGTTAGCCTAGGCATTGTCCAACTAACACCTATCCCGAAGGCTAACCGGCACTGTCCGCTTCCATTCATTGTGCTAAGCTAGGCTAACGTGAAGCCAGATACTGTAGCTTTCTACTGAACGCACAGAGAGGAAACTGGTATCCATCTTCTTGTCTCTCTGGAGAAGACGTTAAGCTAATTTCCCCAAAATGTTGGCGTGTTCCTTTAAGTGTCCCTGGGTCCAAAAAGCACAGCTTAATTGATTAATCAAAGCCAATTTGATGCAGCACCCTCAGCACCCCTACTCCCTGCCGTACTGTCCATGTGTCACTCGCAAAAGCTTCTCCCTGGGTTCTACTATATTGTATGTACTATTTATTCTGCGTCATGTACACTTTACACTGTCATGTCATGTGTAATGTTTAGATTATAGTTTATTGTTTGGATGGATTTGAGTAACGACTGAGAACACTAATTTAGGATTAGGATTAGTAAGTAAAAAAAAAAAAATTTTTAAGTGTATATGAAAGAAACAACTGCCGTGCTCCTATGCTCAATAAGTTCGACAGTGATTTTTTTTTTTTTTTTTCATTTTTTCTCCCCATTTTTCTATTTTTCTCCCATCCCAATTTCGTATATATCCAATTCTTCCCTCCCCTGTCTTGAACGTTGCTAGACTATGCCTCCCACTGGTCGGCTGTAGTGAGGATAGAAGCCTTGCTGCGAGAGTGATTCTTAATACTATAAGAAACTGAAATGAAAAATAATGATAAAGAAATGGATGACATTTGTCATTTATCTTGTGCAAGTGTTGGATTCTAATCCGATTTTCATCTAGTTGTCGTCACTGACATTTGTTTCATCCTAACTGATTATTGTTGCTCTCAAAATGCATAGATTTATACAAATGTATCTGGGGGGGGGGGGCATGGCCCCCGACCCCCCCTAGCTCCAGCCCTGCTCCCGGCCCTACATAGGAAGTGAATGGAGCCCTCTGCATACAGTACATACCCACCACATTGCAATCAAAGTTGACCAAAAATGGCGGCCAAGTTAAATAAGGCGGATAAAAGGCGGATAACGCAATAAAGTACAGGAACAGAGATAAGAAGACCCACGTGTTTTATTACCTGATTCGTCTGGCCGCTTAGGTAAGGCTCAAAGTCATCATCGTTGACACCATCCTTCTGATGCATGGATCCGTTTTGCACTGTGTGTGAATTAATAGATAAGAGACACGAGGTGTTGACATGTCGACGACGACGACTTCCAAAACATTATTTACTCAAGACTTCCACTGATTTAGACTGTGGGCACACAATGATGATCATAAGACTGACTGAGAGAGGGGCTCCCCCAGGCATGAATGATGACAGAGACAAGATATTAATAAGGAACATGTCGGTATAATAATAATGACAACTTGAGGCGGTTTACAAGTCTGACATCAAAGTAACCAGTAACATTTGTACGTAGTATGTTATGTTATTGTATGTATATACTGTAGGGTGTTAATCAATACACTAATTATACAACTACACATTTACATTTAGTCATTTAGCTGAACGCTTTTATCCAAAGCGACTTACAACAAGCTTTGTACAACAAGACAGCAGGAAGGGTACAACTCTATCAGCTGAGTAACAATGTTCATCACAATGTTGGGTTAGTATATTAGGACAAGTGCATGACAGTAAGGTTAGAGGTTTTTTTTTTTTACACTAAACTCGTTTATCAAAATACATATCTGACACACAGACAGTCAGCATCACCATGCTTATCAATTCAGTTGCAATGTTCCAACAACAGTCAGCCTATAGCCTAAAAAAACTAAAACATAGAAGACACGGTACCTTTATTTCCTTGTCCTTTGGGTCTCTGGAAGAAGCATTGGCAGCAGAGAGAGAGGGGAGAAGAGGGGGGTTAGCATCATGTGTTAGCATGTTTGTCAGATTGCGTCAAGAGAAGACGAGACAACAATAAACTGCACTGTAGGGCCACACACATCATGGATACTGTACAGCCAATGCAATAACTATAACGCCAAGCCGTCAGCCTATATATATATATATAAATATACACAACATTCACAGGTTGTTTTGCATTATCGACCGGATGTCAAACGCTCCTGACATCCAGTAAAACGTGCCGCATTGACCAGAAACTATAACACAGCAGCAGCAAGCAAGCAAGCAACCGGCTACAGCTGGAGTTGGTTGTCGTTTTGTGCAGCCATTACAGTAAAAAATAAAAGATATCACATATCAAAGACTTATAGATCATATATCAAAGATACTTTTGGATCCGGCGTCATCACGCCTGCTGCAAAAATAACAGCGCGGCGGATCAAAGTGTTGACAAAGTTGCATGATTCGATACACAGTCGATACATTGTAGCGACGCCGCGTCCACTCGTCATCGAATAATATAACTAGACCAACCTGGTCGACAGTGGTCGCAGACATCCTACACGGGAACACAACAAACTGATTGTTTTTTTTTGTCGTGGTGACTGTTCCACGGGGTTCCTTCCTTCCTCTCTCTCTCTGTACTTTGGGTTCTTCTTCTTTCCTTCCTCGTTCGTCTCTCTCGGGTTAGTATCCACTCTGTACACAGCGGCGGTGTTTTCCTTCCTCTCCCCGTTTGTCGAATACCTTTAGCAACAAATGTATAACCTCGGCGAACGGCGACTTTGTATCCACAAAAAAAAGATAGCCCAACGTTTCTTCTTCCTCCGACCCGATCAGTCACTCTGGAAAAAACTGACTAATGCCTCTTACTGGAAATATCTCTTCTTACCATATTCCACAATGGCGGACAGGCTTTTAGCAGACTCCCGCTTCCGTTCCGTTCTATCGCTCCGTGACCTTCCGCCGGTGACGCTCTGAGTCATGTTACTGGAGCTGTAGTTCACATGACAGACAGACTCTTCTTCACATGACATGTTACTGGAGCTGTAGTTCACATGACAGACAGACTCTTCTTCACATGACATGTTACTGGAGCTGTAGTTCACATGACAGACAGACTCTTCTTCACATGACATGTTACTGGAGCTGTAGTTCACATGACAGACAGACTCTTCACATGACAGACAGACTCTTCACATGACAGACACTAGTTCACATGACATGTTACTGGAGCTGACACTATAGTTCACATGACAGACAGACTCTTCACATGACATGTTACTGGAGCTGACACTATAGTTCACATGACGGACAGACTCTTCACATGACATGTTACTGGAGCTGACACTATAGTTCACATGACAGACAGACTCTTCACATGACATGTTACTGGAGCTGACACTATAGTTCACATGACAGACAGACTCTTCACATGACACACTCTTCACATGACATGTTACTGGAGCTGACACTAGTTCACATGACAGACACTAGTTCACATGACAGACACTAGTTCACATGACAGGTCACAGTTCACATGACAGACACTAGTTCACATGACAGACTCTAGTTCACATGACAGACACTAGTTCACATGACAGACACTAGTTCACATGACAGACACTAGTTCACATGACAGACACTAGTTCACATGACAGACACTAGTTCACATGACAGACTCTTCACATGACAGACACTAGTTCACATGACAGACTCTTCACATGACAGATAGTTCACATGACAGACACTAGTTCACATGACAGACTCTAGTTCACATGACAGACACTAGTTCACATGACAGACTCTTCACATGACAGACACTAGTTCACATAGTTCACATGACAGACACTAGTTCACATGACAGACACTAGTTCACATGACAGACTCTTCACATGACAGACACTAGTTCACATGACAGACACTTCACATCACATGACAGACTCTTCACATGACAGACACACTTCACATGACAGACACACACAGCAGGATATGTAATCATCAACAGCTCCTATCATATGTGGCTGTTTTTGTGAGCAGTTTGAATGTGTTGTCAGCACTCAGCAGTCAACACTTTGATGAACATTGTTACTATTGTCACTATGAATTGAAAATGGGGGACCCTGATGTAAACAAGACGAAAGTCTTTCTCTGGTCTGCAACCCTTTAACAATTTTGTGTATTGAGCCATACTGTATTGTACCCATTCTGCAATATGTTAAATAAAGTTTTCATTCATTCATTGATTCATTCGTTCATTCATTCGTTCATTCGTTCATTCATTCATTCATTCGGTTGGGTGTACCTCCACCTGGCCTGACTTCAATTCCACACCTCTTCTCTGCAGTTCAATTGGCTAAATGACTTATGATCTTTGGGGAAAGAAAACAGTAGACATGCACACCCCCTGGCCTGTTTAAGTCGATAAAAAAATTTGGACCGGGGTGTTAACATACTCCACATAACCATTACTAGTGCATGACTAAATGAGATGTATACTGTATACTGTATTCTCATTGAATGATTGAGAAAAAAGTACAAAATAAACAAGTATATGCCACACATACACTGAAAACACATAGGTAGTATAACCAGGAAAATCAAAACATGAAAACAACGTCACTAAAACAATGAGTAAACCTGGAACATTAACAGTCCCATGAGCCTTTGCGCTCAACTGCAGTGCCCGCCCCCAGGTAGCTTTGTTTTCCAATTCCCAACATTCAAACTAGGGGCAAACTACGTTTCCAGCACTGGGTCGCTACATAGTCCCCATCTGAGGGGTCAGTCGTCCTCGACGACCCCATCACCCAACACATAGTCCCTCAAATGTCCGACTCCCATCACCATCTGAGGGGATGAGATGGAGATGGTGGAGACATACAAGTTCCTTGGAGTACCCAGATTCGGCTCAAACAAGGGACTAAACACGTTTAGCAATTATGCCACATCAATGTGGAACGCCCTACCCACAGCTGTAAAGGAATGTAAATCACTACCCACTTTCAAAACCACTCTCAACGACCACCTACGGGAGACTGCAATCGAAACTGGCCCCTCCTAACCCAACCCCCTCCAATGTACAGTTACCCCCCCCTCCACCCCGCCTACACAACCCCACCCCACCTACCCAACCACCTCCAATGTACAGTTGCCCCCCCCACCCCACCTACCCAACCTCCTCAAATATACAGTTTCTTCGTCAAATGTATATACTCTCTTTTTTAGACTCTTTTTTGTACCACAAACAGTACTATATTTGTAAATCTGGTATGTCATAAATGTCTATGTAGCAGTACTGTCTATATATCTGTATGTCATGTATGTCATACATGTTAAGATTAATTGAAAATGGGGGATCTGATGTAAACAAGACGAAAGTCTTTCTCTGGTCTGCATCCCCTTAACAAGTGTGTGTATTGAGCCGTACTGTATTGTACCCATTATGCAATCTGTTAATACAATTTTCAATCAATCAATCAATCAAAACATCTGAGGGGATGAGGTGGAGATGGTGGAGACATACAAGTTCATTGGAGTACACCTAAACAACAAATTAGACTGGTCGGAAAACACAGAGGCCCTCTATATAGGAAGGGACAGAGCAGGCTGTTCTTCCTGAAGATACCAGCGTCCTCTTCTATGCTGTGGCATGCTGGGGGGGGGGGGCTACATCAACTCAAGGGACACCAACAAACTGAACAAGCTGGCGAGGAAGGCTAGCTCAGGTCGAGCTGATAAGATAAAATATTCCTTTATTGAGAATTCAGGCATCATAGCAGCATGGGGGATGGGGGGGGGGGGGTACAGGTAGTAAAAACAACACAAGCAGTGTAAACAAATAAGTCAATATAATTTACTATCTAACTAACTGAAATATACAGTATTCACAGTGTCACATAAGGTGCAGTATGCATAAGGTAGTGTTATTGTCCTCCTTGGGTTCCTATTAGTTCTAGTTGGATGTCTGGCCGCAGTCCCTGCCCACTGTTGTGGAGCCTGATGGCCGCTGGTATGAAGGACTGTCCGAGGCGGTTAGTTGAGTGTCAGGGGGGTATGAGTCTGTGACTGAACGTGCTGTTCATCTTGGCCAGTCCTTTGTACCAGCTGCCATCAGGCTTGAAAGATATGGCTGGTTTTCGTTGTGATTATAAAAGGTGAATTGTGTATGTAAATACCTTTATTCATGTTTTTTCCTAAACCTGGTTAGTTGTTAATTTAAAGTGGAACCACGATAACAGTCTGCCTCTGACTCGGGGGTGGTGGGGGCAGGAGGCCATTCTAGCTAAGACTTATCTCCTACACAACATTATAGGATTTTCATCATAGGACTGAGGTTAAAGTTGCCAGGCAACCAGGGGCGACGTCACAACAATTGATTAGGTTCAGTTGTCTCTCTTCTAGGGGATAGATGGATCCTAAGGAGGGCTGGGGGAGGGAAAGAGCGAACCATGAGGAGAGAGCGAGCTGATAGATCAATACAGTCCGTATTAATTAATGTTGCGTTTCTTTTTCAAATGTAGCCAAGAGTAAAGACCCTAACCCTATCAAAACAGCAGTCAACGTGTATATTTCCAGCACTACGTTTGTTTACCAATGATTTTTAAGTGTTATTAGCGAAATATGAGTTTATAAATATCTCTGCACATCCTGGCGGAAACCAGATGAATTAGGCATGAGGAAATAAGCCGTTATGAAAGCGGTGTAGTCCTAAGAGAGAGGAGACCCAGGGCTTTCGATGGACATTGAAATTTCATAAAACTACACTACCCAGCTCACACCAGCCTATCAAAGCTGTTATTTTCATCATTATATCTCACGTGTCGAACAAACCTGAACGTTATTGCCATGAAATAGAACGTAGTTTGTTTCTTTACCTTTCTGTGAATGTCTAGGGGGAAAAAAACGCGCCTCAATCTGGTGAAAAATGGCGGAGCTATGGACATTATAAAAAAGTAACTGTACTTATTTCTGTCATTGTCCTGTGATTTATCATTGATTATTACTGTTACTGTATTGTTTGTCGAGTTTCATGTTAAAAAAGGGAAAATAAAAAACATTTGTTAAAAAATAAAATAAAAAGTAACTGTACTTACAGTAGATTTCATTCACAGTCTTTGCTGTGAATGAAACGGGCGCCGTGTGGTACTAAATACATATTGAACTCTGCCATTGGAAAGAGGAGATTTGACCTGATCCGATCTATAGATGTATGACTTGGTTGGCCATAATAAGGTAATTTATAGGCCTGATATTCTATATTCTATATTTATATTTCAAATTGCATGTGTCCGGATGGCAAAATTCAGTACTGTATCTACAAAACCCCATGTAAATCATCTGCCCTTTATTAATTTGCTTAGAGTTATTGTACAGGTGATCTCAAGAAGGTGCTGAATGAGCTCAGTGGCAATTATTCACGTCTGGTCAATGTTAGCATGGTGTTATTCACTGTCAAAGATGAAAAAATAAATAAAAAAATTGATATTCTCCTTTGGTTCATTACAATTTACAATTTAGCATACAACAGACACAATATTTCTGACACTGGGAATACTGAGGTCCATAGATGTCCCTAGATTCCATGAACATGCAAATGGCTGATAGGGCATACAGACCCTCATATGCACCTTTGATTAGACTGCTTACTTGCTCATGCTTATATTCACAGAGTTAATTATATTGTTTACACTGCTTATTTTTATCCTTAATACAATTGTATTGCCTATATTTATGTCTACTACTATTCCCATGCCCATACCTGTACCTCCCCTCCCTCCCTCCCCCATGCTGCTATGACACCTGAATTTCCCCCAAGGGGATCAATAAAGGAATATCTTATCTATCTATCTCCTGGACAGCAGTCCTGTAGGAACACAAGGCCAGGGGCAGGTGGCGGTGTTAGTGTCACTGGTGTTGACTGGTGAGAATGGCGAGCTGGGCGGCCAGGGTGCGGTTGAACCGCGCCAGCCAATGGGGGCAGAGACAGATGGGCTGGGCAGAACCAGTCTCAATGGCATGCTGAACCAGCCCAGTCTGTTTGCAGACTTTATCTCTAACAGCAAAGAGGTCCGTGTGGTTGAGGCTGTCGCTGCTGAGTTGCCATAAGTCACCTATAGCCTCTGTTGTCTTGGCAGAAGGAAAGACCGCAGGCTGAGCGGTCAAGGCTGGGGCAGGTGGTGGCAGTGCAGGGCAGGGCTCTTGGTGGTGGCCATGATGGTGGTCTGGGCTGCTGGGTTGGTACGGCACTGGGGCTCTGTGCCTGCTGTGCAGCTGCTGCTTGGTGACTAGTTTGTTGGTCTTTGGGTCCATTCCTTTCCCCATATAGTCTCCGGACCAAGGGTGATGGTTGCCCATGACACGTTAACACAGGCTCCCCAAGCAGGTCAGCAAGTCAGAGAGTTGGAGAGCCAGAACTCATGCATCAGCTCCTGGTGTCCAGCCTCGACCGTTGTGACTTCTTCCCCTCTCATACCAGCCTTTTCTCCTGTCACCATTATCAGCTGGATGTGGGTTGGTGACCATGTCACTGAGAGTGGCCCGAGAGGACACCCTGATCGCATCAGGGAAATGGAGGAAGACCCCCATGTCTACCAGGGCCCAGCAGGGTTGACCATTGAATTGGCAGTTCAGATACAGTATGCATCAGATACCCAGTATGCATCTGCCTTGGAGGGGGGCTGGAGACTGGAGTGGAGGTCCCCTCACTGGACCACTCCATTGGCGTTTCCCGCCGGCTGAGTGGCACAGGTGCTGGGCAGTCGCATGGCTATGTGACCAGGCTCGTCACACCGATAACAGCTGTTAGTCGGCCAGAGTGGAGGTTGCCTGGATGGTGGAGACCATCGCTTCTTAGACTGCTATGGTGGAGGATGATTTGGCAGAGACCTGTTCTATACCTCCTCCTCATTGTAGTCAGCCATCCTGACATGTGGTCGGAGAGTTGGGGCCTTCTGCTGGGTAGGCCGCAATGAGAGTACCACCCCGGCCCGTTCAGCTTCGCGGAGAGCCTTGGGGGCATGGTGAGTCGAACCTGCTGGAAGGCATGGAGGGCTAGCTCCTCTTGGCCCGCTGTGTTGAACTGCGGGTAGCCCTGTTGGGCATGCAGCTGCACATCTGATGGCGAAAGTGCCCAGGCTCTCTCCGCCTCTTGGCGACGGCAGCTAGCTAGTTGCTCCCTATACTCTGGTCGCCAGTGAAGGGTCGCTGCCCAAATTGCCTCTCCAGCACCGTGGTCAGGGTCTGGAGGTTCCGCTGCTCTATAGGGGGCCAGAGCACCTGCGCCGCCTTTCCCTCCAACACCAGGGCCAGGCCAATGGCAGCTTCTTCATCGCCCCAGCTCCTGTGCCACGCTGATAGTTGGACTCGTGAAAAGTACGGCTCTAGCTGTGTCATCCTGTGTCGTACTTGGGCAGCTTGGCAGGTGTTTCAGGCATAGCTGCAAGGTGCAACAGTGGTGGGGGTCCATTGGCAACAGTGGAAGTGGCTCGGCATCTGTAGTAGGCAGCAGTGTGTCAAGGCCAGTAGCCCTCCTGGTCATTAGGGGGTGGTTGGTGTTTGTGGGCAGTAGATGTTCCCCTATGGTAGCCCTCCTGGTCACTAGGGGGTGGCTGTGTTTGTGGGCAGTAGATGTTCCCCTATGGTAGCCCTCCTGCTGGTCGCGTCTATTCGAAGCCTAACCGCTTCATGCTTCCGCCTTCGCGTTTTGCAAATCTGATTGGCCACTGCCGTTTCTGGTGCGATCTGATTGGCCACTGACGTTTGTGGTCATGTGACATGTCCGCCCAATCGCCTGACGCGCCCATTTCCGCCTCGACCAGCAGCAAACTACCTAACGCCTAGTTTATCACTGGTTAAGCTTAGGCGACTCCTTCGAAGTTGGTTACGGTTAGAGTTTGGAATCAGGCCTGGCATTCTATCGCCCTGCTCTAAGACAAACTCTAACCTTAACCAACTTCGAAAGAGTGCCTAAGCTTAACCGGCGAAAGAACTTGCCGTCACATGATTGGTGCGACCAGAAACATCAGTGGCCAATCAGAGCGCAAAACGCGAACGCAGAAGCATGGACCGGTTAGGCTTTGAATAGACGCCTCCTGCTGGTCACTAGGGGGTGGCTGTGTTTGTGGGCAGTAGATGTTCCCCTATGGTAGCCCTCCTGGTCACTAGGGGGTGGCTGTGTTTGTGGGCAGTAGATGTTCCCCTATGGTAGCCCTCCTGGTTACTAGGGGGTGGTTGGTGTTTGTGGGCAGTAGATGTTCCCCTATGGTAGCCCTCCTGGTCACTAGGGGGTGGCTGTGTTTGTGGGCAGTAGATGTTCCCCTATGGTAGCCCTCCTGGTCACTAGGGGGTGGTTGGTGTTTGTGGGCAGTAGATGTTCCCCTATGGTAGCCCTCCTGGTCACTATAGGGGGTGGTCGGTGTTGGTGGGTAGCAGACATTCCCTTGTAGTAGCTCTGTAGCCCTGTAGCAGTAGAAAATGCTATTTATTCACATTAGAATATACATGAATTCATGAACACTGGACCCGGAAGCCATCAACCAACATAGAAGTCTCTGCCATGGTTAGTATAGTTAAACTTATACAAACACAAATCCTGGCCACACAAACACTGAAAACACATCATAACCAGGACAATCAAAACATGAAAACAACATCACTAAAACAATGATTAAACCTGGAACATAAACATTAACAGACTTGAACATTAACAGTCCCATGAGCCTTTGTGCTCAACTGCAGTGCCCGCCCCCAGGTAGCTTTGAACATTCAAACTAGGGTCCAACTATGTTTCCAGCACTGGGTCGCTACAATAATGTCTGAATTATATATACAGTAAATGAGACTGCACTTTAGCAGCTGATCAATACACATTATATAAATATATAATTTAGACATTAACACATGACATCAGGTTGTTAAAGCACAACACAAATATTTCAGACGTTGAACACCTAGTATTTTCTTGATCTATAGCTAAGCATCATTTGGTTGAAGATTGGTTTAACTTGCTGTGACTATATATATTTTTTAATCTCTAGAGTAAGAAAAATGTAAGTAGACTGTGGAGTGGGGAAATAAAAGTTCAGTCAACTAGTGTAGGTCTACATTGGGATTGTTTGTTAAATAACCTTTATTATCTAAATCTGGCCAATTACATTCACATGTTGGTTACATAATATACACATTACAGACTGAACACATTTTCTTTTTCATTTCACACAAAAAATAAAAAGAAGAACAAAAAAAGAAAAAAAAGGTCTAAACAGAAATCAAATGTTTAAATACATTGTATTGTGTTTTGTGTTTAAATACAAATGTATTTTAAATTCATTTCAGTGCTTTCTTAAACTGTATTTAACTCATTCATGAAGACTGAAAACACTGGTCTGGTATACTAATGAATCTGCATCTGTGGCTTAAATTGTTTAGCCATAATAATCAGGCTATTATACAACATTTCCAGTTTTCTGTAACTCAACTGTAAATAGACTACACTGTACTACACTACAGCCACTGAACTGTATGACAACACAGCCCAATGACACTGCACCTCTTCTCGCGAGACATCGTCAGTGTTCTCGCGTAGCAGTATGGCAGCCGTCGCGCTGAGGTCCTGGCGCAGAGGACTTTCACAGATTCGAAGCCATGGAGGACTCGCTACACTCTCGCCAAAGACACTGGGAGGTCAGTTAAAAACCCCAATACAAGCTGTATTAATTGTAGTGCGCTGAATACTTTAAAAAGCTATTTAAATCCTCTGAAGGGGGGTGTGGCAGCACCACGCAGGCCCCGTCGTCTTGTAAACTGCGCGGTACCTGCGCTTATGTGAGCGATTTTAGTTGCGGCGCGGCGCACTGATGATTAGATCTTGATTTAGTTTGGGGAAATGAACCGTTTATTAAAAGTAAACTTAACCGTGACTTGGTTACGCATGTGAGCTTTTTATTCTTGTTCTGGTTATTCAGATGACTCGTGTTTGCTTTGGCGCAGCTATGATACTACTATGCCTGTTATTGAATAACGTTTGTAACCTAACATGTTCTACTGTACTGCTGTCTCGTTATTATTTCATGTGGACCAATATGTTCACATTCTTCTGCATTATGTTGTGTGTTTACAGTACGTTCGGCCTGAATCAGCCTCATACGACGGTTGGACATGAGTCATCTCTAGGCCTAATCAATGTCCTTGTCCACTATTACAGTCCTTGTCATTCCAATCTGCATTGGAAACACATATTAGATTAGATTTAAAAAAAAATATTGTCATTATACATCACAAATACAATGTAAGGAAAATAACTTTGGCATGTAACAGAGTGCAAATGTAATTCAGTAAAGTGCAATATACAGGTGATTAAACTGTATAGCCTAAAATATATAAATTATTACTACTACTGAGTAATAATAGTGCTAATCAGATGTACAGTGATGATACAGGTATAAAGACACTGGTATATTGATTACGTTGGTATGGTATTACAATACTTAACGTTGATACCGTCTCATTTAATATCATGCCTTTGTCATCAGTGTTGGGGAGTAGATTTGTGTAGTATAGGTCTTGTTGGGTGGTGGTAGTGCATTACATGTTAGTAGTTTGTTAAGTAAAAACTTAACAAACTGGGGCTGCTCCATAGATAATGAATGGGGCTTTGACTTTACAAGGCCAACAATGTTTGTGTGAGCTCATTTTGGGTGTAAGAGCTCACACAAACATTGTATGGCCTTGTAAAGTCAGAGTCCCATTCACAGCAGCCCCATATTTTACATCGCAGTGACATCACCTATTGGAGGGTTCTCTCTCCGATTTCTAGCTTTAGGCGAGAGTGGTTCACAAATACTGACTGAACTGGGACACAGGAATTCTCAAAATGGGTGGCATTCCCCTTTTAAAACAACCCTCTGCCCTCAGACATGAGGATGTGAGGTTTTGCCTTCCTTGCAGTCCCTTAATCAAACGCACCCAGACATGTGACTAAGTTCAGTTGACTCGTTACTCCATGCGTCAACAGTTTGCATGTTTTAGTTAACTACATTTGTTTGAGTGGTTAAGATGTAGCTTACCTTCTTTCATGGTGAAGTATCTGGTAGTTTGATCAACTACAGTCTTAGAGTAGTTTCCCCAACACTGTCTGTCATATTAATGATGTGGTTTCTATTTTATTTAATACATAATACATAATAATAATTTTTCTTTTGCCTTTTTCTCCACAATTTAGTCGTTATGCCAATTCCCTGTGTTGGTTGTTGTGCTGCCCTACTGTCGGTCTGGGGAGGGTGTAGACTACCCTACTGTCGGTCTGGGGAGGGTGTAGACTACCCTACTGTCTGTCTCGGGAGGGTGTAGACTACCCTACTGTCGGTCTGGGGAGGGTGTAGACTACCCTACTGTCGGTCTGGGGAGGGTGTAGACTACTGAACCACATGCCTCCGATACACGTGTTTTCACCTGACGACTAGGAGTTTCACTGGGAGAGCATAACGTGCGCTGAGGTTCACACTAGGGGTGGACGGTATAAACGGTATACGGTATAAACGGTATGAATTTGCTCTACGGTATGGATTTTGACTATACCGTCTAAACCGGTAGTGCAGCTCTAAAATACCAATGACGTCATGTAACCACAACGCGACTATTTCACTCGCATTTGCCCCTAAAAATAGATAGAATTAGTCATAGATAATAGATATGTGCGAACTGGAAAAAGTTATTTAGGAGGCTTCGCGCAGTGGGCGTGCCAGCCCCTACCGCACGCATGTAAACACGGAAGTCTAGTGGGACGGGACACGGGAGCTCAGCTGTCGGCGGCGTCTCCCTGAGCTAACGTTAGCTTAGCTACCGTTACAAAATGACCCAGTCAACTATTCACTTTTAGTTTAATACATGATGAGGCATTGTCTAACCGAACGGTATCTAGTCGGCCAGCTACCGATAGCTCCTGACATCAACAAACGCTCCACAAAGTCTAGTAGAGAGAGACGTGTGTGTGCTACCTGTTAGCCGTTAGCTCACGTTAACGCAACTTAGTTCACCGTTCAAAACGAAATGTCCCATTGAACTAAATAATTCACTGAGGCGTTGTATTAACGTTATATATCCGGCTTAGCCGGATAGCTCCTGATATCAATGTCTTATAACACTGATTCGATGCGTATTCGAGCTGAGGGCTTGCTAACGTTATCCCAATATAATAGGGTCCAGGTGCAGCGCCGGAGAATCCTGGCCGTAGCTCTGCTCGAGGCTACTCGAGTATAGGTCCAGCTGCAGCTCCGGGGAATCCTGGCCGTAGCTGGAGGCTACTAGAGTACACACAGACAGTGGAGCTTGTTGCGTGGTGGCGATGTCTCGCAGATAATACAAGTACAAGTCTAATTATATAATATATATATTTTATAAAAAAAAAAAAAATTATATAAAATAAAAATTTTTTTTTAATCAAAAACGATGATACCGTGATATATACCGTTACCGTCTATGCTTCAAATTATACCGTGATATACATTTTAGACCATACCGTCCACCCCTAGTTCACACTGCCTTCCCCAGATCCCCTCCCTGCTGAAGTAGGAGTCGCTAGTCCCCCCCCACACACACACACACACACTGTCTGGGACACTGACAATTGTGTTTAGTCGGAACGTCTAACCGAGCCGGAAGTACCTAAGTACATAAGTACCCCTATGTAAACCAGACGAAAGTTCATCCTCTTCATCCTCTTAGCTGTTGTTGTATTGAGCTGTACTGTATTGCACCCATTCTGCAATCTGTTAATAAAGTTTTCAATCAATCAATCAAACCGCTAGCAGGAATTGTTGGCGGTGGTAGGCGTCAAGTGCTTAGACCTCTACACTATACTAGCCCCACGCCCAGGGGTGCAGTCGTAATATGGGCGGAGGCCAAACGGTATCCTATTATTATGCAAAGTCTAGGCACTTATCACCTAGACTTTGCATAATAATAGGATGCGCGCACTTCGAAGCCCAAACGCCGTTTGACCGCGGTTGCCCAGCACTGCACCACTGCCCACGCCCATATTAACGATGTGTTTTGTACTTCCAGGAGTACGGCACAAGTCCACCGTTCAGTATGCCACGCGGACAGACCTCCCGAAGCTCGCCTACCGGAGGGTGAAGGGGAAGAGCCCCGGCGTGGTGTTCCTGCACGGCTACGGCTCCAGCATGAACGGGCAGAAGGCGGAGGCCTTGGAGGAGTTCTGCAGGTCCCTGGGACACTCGTACACCAGGTATTTCATTCAACTCGCGAGTCCCAAACGAGACATTTAAAGGAACACGGCACGCCGACATTATGGGAAATGCGCTTACCGTATTCTCCAGAATCGGACAAGAAGATGGATACCGATTTCCTCTCTGTGCGTTCAGTAGAAAGCTATCCGGCTGCAAGCTAGCCTAGCTTAGCATAAATGAATGGAAGCAAATACGGAACACTAGCCTATAGGGATGGGTACCGAATTCTGTACTTTTGAGGTACCGAACCGAAACACGTCGGTACTACCGAGTATCGAATCAAGTGAGAAACCGAAAAAATAAATAAAATAAAAAATATATTCATTTTTTTCCCTTTTTTTTTTTTCTTTTTTTTTTCTTTTCATGTCAACGTTCACACGCACAATATATGCTTACCTAGGATTTGACTTGATTCAACAACAAAGCAGTCGGAGCAATGACAAGCCGAAAACTGTCGAAATTGTAGTTTGGATTTTTTTTTTTTACGACTGAGGTAGGTAAATTAAATTTCTTGAGACTAAAGTACCGAAAAAAGGTACCGTTGGGTACCGGTATCGATTCACAGGTACCGGTATCGGTTCAAATGTGAAAGGTACCCATCCCTACTAGCCTACAGTCGCTTAAAACTACAGGAGAGGTGTTTTTGGTCAACAGCCAGGCTAGCTGGCCTGTATTCCCCAGAATAGGACAAGAAGATGGATACCAATTTCTTCTCTGTGCGTTCAGTAGAAAGCTATCCAGCTGCAAGCTAGCCTAGCTTAGCATAAATGAATGGAAGCAAATACGGAACACTAGCCTACAGTAGCTTAAGTAGTGTTTTTGGCCAACAGCTAGGCTAGCTGGTCCGTATCCACATCCATTATTTTCCGCTTTCCCATAATGTCGGCGTAAGTCTTGTACGTTAGGGTTTTTGTTGTGGTTGAGAGACAACACCGGCATGGTGATACACCTATGATGAATTTCACATTAAACAAATTGGTCGCCTCTTGTCAAAGAAACGGATGCATGCATTGGACCAGGTGGGTGCTACGGAAAGCAGCGAGGTCATGAACGTAAACGATGACGCAGAGAGAGGGGGAGAGAAACGTGTTTTCTAAGGAGCGACCTATTTGTTAGCACAACCAGGAGATAATTTTGGGTAGGTTTCTTCTACATAATGATATGGTTTATTATCATAAGGTCCACATTTTTTTTTTTTTTTAATCTTTCTTCCCCTCCTTTTCCCGATTTTCTCTCCCCATCCCACCCTTCCTGGTTGTTGCGTACTTTCCCCTACTGTTGGTCCGGGAGACCGGAGACTGTCACATGCTTTCCTCCGACGCATGTGCAGCCTGGGGCAGGCCAACCTGGCCGCGCAGGTTCTCACCGGGGAGAGTGTAGCGTGTGGGAGGCCACACTATCTCTCCTTAGTTCCAACCCTTGCTGAGCAGGCGCCCCGACCGAACTGTAGGGGTCGCTGTCCACAACGCCCAGGACCCACCCTTCAGCTTTCCCACGCCCTGATACAGCCAATTGTATCAGTGTGAGAGGCCAGCCAAGCTGATAGCAACGCCGGGAGCTGGATTCGAACAGGCGAATCCTAGTGTCTCCCGGTGTTGGTGACGAACGTAATCTCCGTGCGCCACCTGCCCCCCCCATAAGGTCCACATTTTTAAATGAAAACGAAACAATAATAAAATAAAGAAATAAGCTGTGGTCAGGAGTAATATAAAATATGTGCTCATATTTAGACCAGTACAGTTTATACTCATGAACATATCATAACATTTGCAGGTGACTACTAGCTGTGAAACTGCAGTCACGTCATGTCTCTGTTTGAGGATAGCCATGTGGAAATGGTGATGCGATTACAGACATTGCCCTTTACAAATGATCGAGTGAATAATATTGCAACTTTGCTCAAGGTATTGTAATGACAAAGACAACAAAGTAATTTTGAAGTCTTTACATTGAGATGCACCCATTTGGCGAGCGTTGGTTTTCTGGCCCTATGGTGTTTTCTCCCTACCTCATAGCATGGTTGGGCAATACCAGCTAGCTGCTGGTAGTGCCAACGCCCAGGGTGTTGGCCCTCAAATAATTCTCCAACAAACCAAACATAAGCAAAAAGAGAAGTCACTGCGTCATGAGTCATGGCAGTCTCATAGAAACACTCTACTAACCGCCTCGGCCAGTCCTTCATGCCCGCGGCCATCAGGCTCCACGGTTGTGGGCATGGACTGCTGCCAGCAGCTGGAGAACTAACGGCTGCGGAACTTGAACTATTTAGGAAACGTCTGACCTCTGACCACTAAGTGTGTTTGTTTATTATATTGTTTATTTTATGGATCCCCATTAGTCTACACCCATGGGTGAAAGACTATTCTTCCTGGGGTCCGAACACATAACTTACAACATTACAGTACATTACCTTACATTAATAAAAAAAAAACAATAAAAACATAAGAAACACTTATGTACATTCTCTTTTTTTTCTAAATTATGTTTTTGGCAGATTTTTTTTAATTTGTTTGTACTACCGGGCAGTCCGGTAGAGAGAGAGATAGAGGAAGAACGGGAGACAGAGCGGGGGGAAGACATTCGGCAAAGGGCGCTGGGTCCGGGAATCGAACCCGGGTCAGCCGCTTCGCGCCGCAGCGCGTTACATGGGTCGCCACTTGGGTGCCCAGCCTAAGTACATTCTCAATATATTTAAAATCTCACAAAAAAACACACAAAGGCTCCAGCCACAAACTTTGACTCTTAACCACCAAAACCTGCACGAACTTTAACGCCTATTATGCCAGTATCCCCCCCTGCTCATTGTGGTCTGATACCAGGCTAAAACAGGATACTAAAATCCGATACCAAGAAATCAAAGCAAAGTGACTTGGTTTTCTGCATTTTTAATGCATTTCCGATCTCTCTAATGGAGAGAAATGGATTATATATCAATCATTTTGTCCAATGACCCCAAACTAGTCTTAAGTCTATACTGTTCAGTAATAAGGATGGATGGGATCGGTAACTCTGTATTGGACGATACTGAACATCTCTGAAACGGGTGAGATGTGAACATCGATAAACAAACGACCTAATCGCTCTCGTGCCAAGTTGTACGTAAAGTAAAAAAAGTGAAGAGCTATATAAAACCAGCGGAATAATTCAACTTGTTTAAAAATCTAGTCTGTTTGTGGTATTGTTATTTTAACTTTGATCTTACTCTTTCATCACGTATGCATGCGTCTGTTGTGCTGGCAGGTCTGTGCACAAAGACTACTTTGCATGGTCTTTGTGCACTAAGGGAAGGTTGTCAAAATGGGCAGGGTGAGGTGGGTTCTTCTAAGGTCAAGTAGTAGTCTAACCAGTTTGTTTTGTGATGTTTGTAATCTTGTTTTTTGTGCCTTTTTGAGGTGCTTTGGTACCATGAGGTGCAAGCATAGTCGTAGTACCCTTGAATGAGTGCTCCTGCTAGAGTCTTCAGGGTATTCTTGTTTACCAGAGAGGAGATCCGGTACAATAATCGAGTGCACAAAGTGGTGCGTAGGCGGGGTGGGGGAAACTGTACATTGGCTACATACCGCTACTGTTCCTAATTTATACAAATGACATGCCGTCAGCTTGTGACTGCAACTTGTTCCTGTTTGCGGACGACTCAGCCCTGCTGGTCTCCGACAAGAACAAGTTACAGGTTGAAAAAACCCTCAGCTCAGAACTAGGCAAAATCTGCATATGGCTCGCAGACAACAAACTATCATTACACCTGGGTAAAACAGAGTCCATTCTCTTCGGTTCAAATAACAAACTCAGCAAGACCGACGGCTTCTCAGTTACAGTGGGTGACAATATTGTCACAAGGAAAGATGAAATTACCTACCTGGGTTCCATCCCAGAGGCTAATCTTTCCTGTGACAAAATGGCATCCAATGTAATAAAAAAAGTCAACCAACAAACTTGATTCTTGTACCGGATCTCCTCTCTGGTAAACAAGAATACCCTGAAGACTCTGGCAGGAGCACTCATTCGAGGGTACTACGACTATGCTTGCACCTCATGGTACCAAAGCACCTCAAAGGCACTAAAAACCAAATTACAAACATCTCAAAACAAACTAGTCAGACTACTGCTTGACCTGACTCCTAGAACCCACCTCACCCCTGCCCACTTTGCCAACCTAGGATGGCTTAGAGTAGACGACAGAGTACAGCAACTTGCAATGGGCCTGGTCTACAAGATACACTACACGACCAAGGTACCCATGTACATGTCAAAATACTTCCCAAAGGTCAGTGAATACCACGATCACAACACCAGAGGGAGCTCCACAAATCATGTTAAACCCAGATTCGGCTCAAACAAGGGACTAAACACGTTTCGCAATTATGCCACATCAATGTGGAACGCCCTACCCAAAGCTGTAAAGGAATGTGAATCACTACCCACTTTCAAAAACACTCTCAAAGAACACCTTCGGGAGACTGCAATTAGAAACTGGCCCCTACAAATGTCCTAACCCAGTTGTACAGTAAAGACCAAGTATGGCTTTGTCAGTATTCCAATGTACAGTGTACAGTGCCCCCCCCCCCCACCTCCAATGTACAGCCCCACCCACCCAACCCCACCCCACCTACCCAACCTCCTCCAATGTACAGTTTCTTTTTTTGATCCACTTTTTCTCCCATTTTTCTATATTTTCTCCCATCCCAATTTCGTATCATCCAATTCAACCCTCTCCTGTCACGAACGCTGTTTCCTGCCTCCCACAAGCCGGCTGCAATGTGGACTAAGTCATACATAGCGCAAGTCCCCTCCGGTACTTGAGGTAACAGCAGTCGCATCTTTTCACCTGCGCAGCTCGATCTCTCAGTGGCGAGGAGTAACGCGTGGGAGGCTCACGCTGCCCCCGACACTTCCTGATTCTACTGCGCAGGCGCACCAACCGACCTGTAGGAGTCGCTGTCCACAACGCCCGATCCCCACCCATCAGTTTCCCACCCCCTAATACGGCCAATGTGTATTAGTATGGACGGCCAGCTAAACTGAAAGCAATGTGGAGCGCTGGGCTCGAACAGGCAAGCCCAGCGTCTCCGTCATTCGTGGCGAGCACCTTGCCCACTACGCCACGTAGCCGCCCTCTCCAATGTACAGTTTCTATGTCAAATGTATATACACTCTTTTTCTGGACACTTTTTGTATCACAAACAGTACTGTATTTGCAAATCTGGTATGTCATAAATGTATAGATGTAGCAGTACTGTCTATCTGTATGTCGTGTGTGTCATATGATGAATTGAAAATGGGGGACCCTGATGTAAACAAGACGAAAGTCTCTGGTCTGCATCCCCTTAACAATTGTATGTATTGAGCTGTACTGTACTGTACCCATTCTGCAATCTGTTAATAAACTTTTCAATCAATCAATCAATTGGAATATCGACGAAACCTTACTTGGTCCCAAGAAGAGGTTCTCGTGTATTATTGGGTTAGGGACATTTACTGTACATTGGAGGGGGTTGGGTTAGGACATTTACACGGGACAGTTTCTAATTGCAGTCTCCCGTAGGCGTAGGTGCTCTTTGAGAGTGGTTTTGATTCACATTCCTTTACAGCTGTGGGTAGGGCGTTCCACATTGATGTGGCATAATTGTGAAACGTGTTTAGTCCCTTGTTTGAGCCGAATCTGGGTTTAACATGATTTGTGGAGCTCCCTCTGGTGTTGTGGTTGTGGTATTCACTGACCTTTGGGAAGTACCTCGACACTGTACAAGCAAAACTGTACATTGGAATATTGACAAAGCCATACTTGGTCATTTACTGTATATTGGAGGGGGTTGGGTTAGGACATTTGCAGGGGCCAGTTTCGAATTGCAGTCTCCTTCCCTAACCACTTCATACAATTGACATATTAAACCCTTAATTTTAATAGTCCTTAAGGACTACGAGACTGAACAGTTTTTACCCCACAGGCCATCAGGCTTGTGCATGCTAGCTCTCTAAGCTTTTTTTCTCTTTTT
This sequence comes from Notolepis coatsorum, assembly GCF_963971535.1. Lineage (NCBI taxonomy): Eukaryota > Metazoa > Chordata > Actinopteri > Aulopiformes > Paralepididae > Notolepis > Notolepis coatsorum. Next base: position 10,324,234 of record NC_140176.1, read on the forward strand.
TTTTTTACTGTGATCCGCCCCCTTCTTTTCTTTAGTGCCAGGCAGACACTCTGACCTGACTGCTGCTGTGACCTCACTGTCGCCTTTCCCGCGAACTGTGAATCGTAAAGACACTTTAACTGCTGCTGTGACCCATTGCCCATTGTCACCTCCATATTTATATTTGTAAACACTACTGGATCCTACACTGTGAATCGGAACGTGCAATAACGTCAATGTTACTCACTTGTGCCTTGTATATATCTTATACCTTTTTTTTTTAATAAAAAAAAATATCTCTTAATTTTTTACCTTACTTTTAGCATTCTCTTGTATTTAAATTGTTATTTTTTGTTGTTAAGTATTGTGTGATTTTGTGTGAAGGGCGGACTAGCAAAGTAAGATTTCCATTGTACGGCAAACTGTCTGTTTATCGTCATGTGCACTGTGCACAGTTAAACAATCTTGAATCTTGAAAGGAAACTGGCTGCTGTTTCCGGCACATCGGGTCGCTTCCACTGGCTCTGTGTTTCCACTGTTTGGTCTGTCAAAGTGACCACTGGGTTGTTTCTATTGGTGAATACAGTCTCATCAGTCTAATATAATATAATACCGCCACGCTGAGCTGCTCCAGTTTAAGATCAGTTAGGATTAGATTAGATTAGACTCTTATAACAACAATGTCAAATCTGTCCTCATTTGTGGCTCAGAATGCTGGCGAGTGGTAAAAGGACACGCATTTACATTTAGTCATTTAGCTGACGCTTTTATCCAAAGAGACTTACAAGTTCTTTTTTTCTCTCTTTTTTTTAAACCTTTATTTACCCAGGGTAGGTTCGCTGAGCACAGATGCTCTTTTTCAGGAACGCCCTGCTTCACATTCACACAGTTCCATTCACACCTGGGAGCTGCCCAGTACAACCACAGTCTGACACCGTTGGCCACTGAGCAACTCCACTGGAGCAGTTGCAGGGCTGTACAGTGCAACATATATATCGCACGTGCTACAGCAACAGCGGTCTGTGCGATGGATGGATTTACTTCAATAGCACTGGTGCGATAGGGATTCGGTTCATATAGATACTCTTATTTTGAAAATCCTGTAGCGGGTCTCATTTCTGCCCACGCGCAGCTCCAGCTAGGCTCCGAAAGCTAGCAACGTTCAGGTGCATATGATACTCTTATTTTGAAAAAACTCTTGTGACAACTCGACGAGTCATATCCGCCCTATCCGTGCTTCTGCAAGCAGAGCAGCGCGTTGGTTGGTTGGTGCGCACTGCTGCGTTAACACAGCAGTGCGCCTACACGTCCCGAAATAAGTCTGTGGTGTTTTTTTTTTCTCGCAACGGGTCAAATGCATCTACATGCTTTGCACCGTTGCCATTCCTTTATGCGCACATCGCCCGAAATTAACGTTTATGTACCATTACAATCACTACAACGTTAGCAAGCTAACAAGCTAATCCTGATCAGAGGCAGACAGAGGCGCAGAGCCAGCAGACACTGTGGACTGGGGAAAGGGAAATGGGGGGGCACTCTCTCCCCTTTCCTGTGTGTGTGTGTGCGTGCGTGCGTTTGGAAAGACGATGAAGTCACTAGTCAGGACTCAGGACAGGAGTATATTATAGTAAACTGAGGATGGACAGATAATGTTGATATTCAAATATAAACAAGTTTCGAGAGGAGTGGAAGTTTGAAGACAGACTAGACTACAATATGATGCGGGGGTGGTGAGTTGAAACAGTGTGTGTGAATGAATGAATGAAAACTTTATTTAACAGATTGCAGAATGGGTACAGTACAGTACAGCTCAATACATACAATTGTTAAGGGGATGCAGACCAGAGAAAGACTTGTCTTGTTTACATCAGGGTCCCCCATTGTGTGTGTGTGTGTGTGTGTGTGTGTGTCCCAACCGACCCCACTTCTATCTTTCAATAAATTATTTGCATTTAAAACTATTAACGCTGACTCATTCCTTCAGTCCACTCAAAATTATGCTAATATTCCTTATGTTGTTTATGATATTAATTGAAAATAGCATATGAGAGTATCATAGTAATAATAACACATGGCGATATACTAAATGACAGCCAAACATGGCAGTGGCACTGCAACTAAATAACACAAATACAATAGGCACATTTGTGACTGTTACAAATATAACACGTTTTATACTTGTGCTACAAGATTTTGGCCTGTGCTACAAAACTATCAACCTCTGTAGCACCAGTGCTATGTGCAAAAAAAGTTAACGTACAGCCCTGAGTTGGGGGTTAAGTACCTTGCTCAAGGGCACTTCAGTGGTTTGTGTTCTTGCCGGTCCCGGGGATCGAACCAGCGACCTTCCGGTCACAAACCTGCTTATCTAACCTTTAGGCCACCGATGTATGTCAAGTCATCAGGAAGGGCACAAATCTATCAGCTGAGTAACAATATTCATCAAATCTTACATGGCACAAGGAGGTACAGAGAGTAGCTAAAGACCGGGCTGAATGGTGTCCAAGCCTTGTGTCCCAACTGGGAAGAAGAGGAGTAAGTAAGCTGCTCCAGTAGCCTTAACAAGGGGAAATGTTTTTTGGAAAGGTTTTTTAATATTAAGGAAAATATGTATCTATTTCAAACGGGGGCTATATGTAGTGTGGAACCACTGGTAATTTCTGACCATAGTAGTAGCAGGACCTTGTTTGTTACTTGTATGTTATATAAATGTACTTGTGTATTATATAAATGTACTTGAACTGTTTTCTTTATGATTATTGTTGTGTGTACTTACTGCACCTTGGCCAGCTGCATTTCCCTATCTGGGGTAATAAAGTTGACCTTGCAGCTTAAACATTAGATTGTGACGTCCTATAATAATAATAATAACTTTTCATACAGAGGTTGCAGTTCAAAGTGCTTCACAACAGCAAAAAATACAGGCATAAGCGAGCATAAAAAGATAGACAGGTAGAATCACAGTGTTTCACATTAGGATCTAGCATCCCAATAGGCTCTCCGCTTACAGTTATCAGTAACACAAATAGTAAAAAATAGTTTAAAATGATTCAGTTTAAAAATAGTCAAAAAATTATAAAATAGAACGGACATAAAAAATACAGGCATGAGCGAGCATAGCAAGTCCTATGCCCCTTTTAAGAATTTTGCCTAGGTCTTGGTCCAGATTTGGAATATGTTGGTGTTCCAAATAGAACGGAGTTCTGAAAGGCCTCCATTCCTGAGAGGCTGACTGTCTCCGGGTTTAATTAACAAGGTGTTCTGCTGTATTCAACACTCAAAGGGCCTTGACAGAGGTGCTCCGCCGTACGCACGACGCACGTAACTGGGACACTGGGTCACAAACCTAGGAAGGATATATCAAAAGTAACTTTGTCCTGACCTTGCGACAGCGCCTCACTGGTTTACTCTCTTGATAGCCAAGGGGCCGTTCTATTTGTGTTTTCCTTTCCCAGGTTTGACTACACGGGCCACGGGGCCTCCGACGGGGTGTTTGCAGAGGGGACCATCGGCACCTGGAAGAAGGACGTTCTGTTTGTGTTGGACGAGATCGCAGAAGGGCCACAGGTACATATTTCCTTGGGGGACAACAATTATACTTTCCTTGATGAGTTCTATGATTCTCGACGAGTTCTTTTGTATATAAGAATTTGTTCTTAATTGCTTGCCTGGGTAAATAAAGGTTAAATAAAAAAAAAGTTAAGAATTTATCAAGTTACTTATTTTATATAAAAATAATAAATGTAACCGTCATTTACCCAGGCAAGCAAGTAAGAACTCATTATTATATACAAAAGCAGCCTGACTAAAAAGCAAAGGCCTTTTGAGGGGGGGGGGGGGGGGGGGGGCTGCAACAAAAACAGTTATGTACATGCATACAAGTAAATACAATTAAAAAAATATATAATTACAGTAGCAATAGTAGACAAGGAAAATTACAATAAATAAGGCAGAGGGAAAAAGAGAGTTGAGAGTGAGAACCAGAGAGAGAAGTAAGGAGGAGAAGGAGGGAGGTAAGTGAGGGGGCTTAGGGGGAGGAGAGAAGTGTCTGAGGGCTATGTGTGCGATTGGGAGGCAGTCGGCAATCTGTTGCAGATTTTGTTTAAAAGCAGTGAGCGATGTGAGTTTAAGGGTGTTTTGTAAGGTGTTCCAGTCAGATGCAGCAGCAAATCAGAAACCATGCAGGCTTTGGGGATGGTGAGTTTGATGAAGTTGCTGGACCTTAGGAGTACAGCAACTTGCAATGGGCCTGGTCTACAAGATACACTACGCGACCAAGGTACCCATGTACATGTCAAAATACTTCCCAAAGGTCAGTGAATACCACGATCACAACACCAGAGGGAGCTCCACAAATCATGTAAAACCCAGATTCGGATCAAACAAGGGACTAAACACGTTTCGCAATTATGCCACATCAATGTGGAACGCCCTGCCTAAAGCTGTAAAGGAATGTGAATCACTACCCACCTTCAAAAACACTCTCAAAAAACACCTACGTGAGACTGCAATTCGAAACTGGCCCCTACAAATGTCCTAACCTAGTTGTACAGTAAATGACCAAATAAGGCTTTGTCAATATTCCAATGTACAGTGTAAAATGTGTGTGTGTCCCCTTCCCAACCCCCCCCCCCCCCCCACCTCCAATGTACAGCCCTCACCCAACCCACCCAACCCCACCCCACCCAACCAACCTCCTCCAATGTACAGTTTCTATGCCAAATGTATATACACTCCTTTTCTGGACACTTTTGTATCACAAACAGTACTGTATTTGCAAATCTGATATGTCATAAATGTATAGATGTAGCAGTACTGTCTATCTGTATGTCATGTATGTCATATATGTTATGATGAATTGAAAATGGGGGACCCTGATGTAAACAAGACGAAAGTCTTTCTCTGGTCTGCATCCCCTTAACAATTGTATGTATTGAGCTGTACTGTACTGTACCCATTCTGCAATCTGTTAATAAACTTTTCAATCAATCAATCAATCAGGTTGAAATCAGAAGTGGAGACGTGCAGAAGGGAGGAGAGGTGTTTTACCAAGTATGGTTTTATAGATGACTTGAAGCCAGAAGCCTTCTTGTGTGAAGAGATGTCCAGTCCACCAGGTTATAAAGGTCACAGTGGGGCGGCTGGGTGGCGCAGCGGACATTGCACTCGTCACCAACGCAAGAGACACCGGTATCGAATCCGGCTGTCGGCGTTGCCTACGGCTTGGGCCGGCCGTCATACTGACTCATTTGGCAAGAGTCAGCGGGAGGGGAGTCGATGGGTGGTAATCTGGTTGTTGTAAACAGCGACTCTACAGGTCGGTCAGGGCGCCTGCACAGCAAAGACAGTAAAATGGGGGGGGCAGTGTGAGCCTCCCACACGTTACTCCTCGCCAATGAGAGTCCGCGCTGGCGGGTGAAAAGAAGTGACTGGCTGCCTCCACATGTATCGGGGGGGACATGTGATGGGCTTCTATCCTCCCTACGACCTGCCAGTGGGGGGCACATGCAAGCAACGATCAAGACAGGGGAGGGGAGAATTGGCACGGCTAAATTGGGATGGGAGAAAAATAGAAAATGGAGGAGAAAAAGTGGACCAAAAAAAAAAGGTCACAGTGGTGAATGGTGAAGGGATGTTATTAGGATCTTTATTATTACTCTTCCTGGGGTCAAACACATAACATATAAACATGACGATAGATAAGACATTTACAGACAAAACAACCAAGTGGAATTAAAATCAGAAAGTGACAATATCCTTTCTCTCAAACACATTACTATACATAGTGCAATATATGCTGCATAATACAGTATATATTAATATGCACTAAATTCACAAGCAGTGAGAAACCATAAACATACATACATATACTACAGTATTTTACCCTGATGCATAGGCACTGAGTAAACATACAAAGTATACTCTTACCACCTATTTGTATATGCTATTGATATTTCTGTCACAAAAAAATAAAGGTAACTATAGGTGTGTGTATGTTTGTATAGTTCTGATGACCACCAGTCATTTATGTAATTGTGACATAATGAAAACGGATCGGCTCATTTTTGTTAAAAAAAGTTGCAAGTTCCTACGATCACGGAACACCTGGGAAATGTATGGGATTTGAAGAAGAAGAAAGATTCCCAACCCTGGATAAGTGGTGGTAAATGATAGGCAGAATATCATTGAAAGCTTGGCAGCTCATAAATAAATGTAGGTGGCTTTGAAGAAATAATAGCCCCCACACAGCGAATTATTACCAGTCCCATGTGACCGTGGCACCTAGCAACAAGACTCGGGGACCCCCCCCCCCCCCCCCCGAAATGTAATACTTGAGCCTAAACGCTGACAGATATTATACATCATGGGATTTGATTGCTATGGAATTTCTGGTAGGAAGTTCTAGGAACCCTTTGAAATTCAGTTCATAGAGTCATGTGACTAAAGTTACGGACGCGTCTATACTTCCCACAAGCAAGTTGTCCTTTTGCGTGATCTGATTGGCCACTGATGTTTCTGGTCATGTAACATGTGCGCCCAATCGTGTGACGGCAAGTTCTTTGGACGGTTAAGCTTAGGCGCTCTTTCGAAGTTGGTTAAGGTTAGAGTTTGTCTTAGAGCAGGGCGATAGAACACCAGCCCTGATTCCAAACTCTAACCTTAACCAACTGCGAAAGAGCGCCTAAGCTTAACCAGTGAAACTAGGCGTTAGGTAGTTTGCAGGCTGTTCGACGTGGAAATGGGCTAAGACACTGCTCGTCATGCGATTGGGCGCACATGTCACATGACCAGAAACGTGCGTGGCCAATCGGAGCGCAAAACGGGAACACGGAAGGACAACTTGCTTGTGGGAAGTATAGACGCACCCCGGACCTGCGTGAGCTGCTGCGCCAAAATAAGTACAACAGGGCTCTATGGAGAAACCATGGCACTCCTCTGACTAAGAGTAGTTTCAAACAAAAATGGCTGGATGTCATTTAGCCAAATCAGCATGGCTGTGAGTGTGAGTCTTTCACCTTTTACATATCTAGCTTTGGCATGGATTGATTGTTTAGATCGCTAACAAATGCATATATATTATAGTCTGCCCTGTTGTTCTGACCAGGATTACGTTCCTTTCTGCCTTGGGTCTGCGTGAGCATATTTGTCATGGCGTCGTCAGCAAACGGGTCTATAGTAGTACAGGCTGTATCCAATATGACTGTTACACCATCTCACCAGAAGATGGCACTGTGTCACACAAAACGGCTGTGGGGAGTGCATGATTACTGTTGAGGGCTGTAAGGGTGATGCAGCCAAAATATCACATCACATGATCACAGTATTTTAAATGTTTTAATATCTGACCCGCTCAAATGATTGGCTTTATGCTTGAGGTTCCCAGAGTGCAGACTGAAAAAAAAGCTCTTTTTTGTTTTAATGCCCCGGCTTCTTAATCAAATCAAATCAAATTTATTTGTAAGGCCTGAATGAATGAATGAATGAAAACGTTTATTTAAAATGGACACCACAGCTACATCGGACCAGCCATAATAAAATTAACAGTAAGCTTTGCTAAAATTAGTCATATAAGCTTTGCTTCTTCCATCTCCTTTTCAAACAGTGTATAGTTTCTGGCTGTTTTATTTTTGGGGGGGGGGGGGTTCCTCTTTTCCCATTTCATTTATTTTCAAATGTTGTTTTGCCGGACAATGGTAAATGTAGCCAAACTAACACTGTGGTTTGAAATAAAACTATTGAATCTTGAATCTTGAAACAGTAAAATATAGAATTAAAATCACAAATCGGAACAAATATTTTCCAGAGCAAGAGTCCATGATCAAAACAACAAAATCAGTCCTCGTCTACATATGTGAGCACTGCTGCGTTGATTTCAGCCATACCTTGAGTCCTCTGCTGAAGACGTTGGCATTGGACTCCAGTTTTAAGCCAGTATGCAGAGAGTTCCATAAGTTTGCCCCATTAACAGAGAAGGCAGAACTCTTGCACATGGGAACAGTACAGTCACCATTATTGGAAGCTTGTTGTGTATTTGCTCTACTAGAGCTCCAACATCTAACCACCAGTCCAGAAAATAATGATGGTACATGATTGTGCAAACATTTAAAAACTAGTCTAATATTACAGAAAATTACAAAATTGTCAAACGTGAAAAGATTGCGCTTACTCAAAACACTGCAGTGATGCCATCGCATTGGTTTACGGTCCATGATTTTTATCGCCCGTTTCCCTGTTTGTATATTATAGTTATGGGTTTTAGTATGGTTTGTGAAGTTTGTGACCATGATGTGACAGAGTAAGACAAGTGGGGAAAGAATCGTGCATATAAAGTTGAGCAGCTTTAGTCGACAGATCCCTTCTAATAAAACTAAAACAGTTTAAATTAGGCTTGACAACACACGTTAATGTCCCCATGGGCCGGACACGTCTTCTTTAACTGTTTCAGCGCCAATGACGAAAAAAGTCGGGTTATCTCGCCGGTGGTTGAGCGCTAATCACGATAAAAGTCGGGTTTTAATCGTTATTTCTTTTATTCGCTATATCTATTCATAATTCATCCATCCAGCCTGATGATATCATTGGGAATGGCTCTGAGATTGCAAACGGCCAATACCGCCACCTAACGCCTTGCGGCCGGTATTGCACATCATTGGAATCCCTCTGGCTTGGGCTGTGCATCGATCTAAGAAGTCCGGTCCGGGTTTTCCTTCTTGGGCATGACCAACGCCGGACAGACGACCGCGATCAATATTTGGAATGGCTATCAGGAATTGGATTATTATTTTTGCATTACATCAGATATGAGGTAAGGACTATATGTTACCAATCTTACATTGATCAGATGATTTCTTCGCCACCATCGGAGCGTGTGTCTGTAATGTACTGTGTAATATAAACCGTTGGTGGCGCTCGAAGCATATACCCCCCCCCCACCACCACCCTTTCGTGCATGCATGATGAAACATAATACCGATAATCTAGCGTTTATTTCAGAATGATTCATAAATCAAGTGAGAAATGGCATTTTCTAAGGAAATGCATTGAAGCGCGGTTTGCTGGAGTTTCTTGAGATTAGACAGGATCACTCTAAAACTATACTCATATTCCCCACGGTATAAAACGGAAATGTATGTATGAAAAAATGATCAGTTTTTTGCATGTTGACCGGAAGAAACTCACTAACAATCGACGTGTTTATTAGATCCATAGCTATAATATTTAATATAGTTTTTAGCCCTGCAAACACCGCCATGTAACCCTATTCTTTAAAGCGCTGGCCTTCTTACCACAAGGTAAACAGCGACCTCTAGGCGCTGATTGAGTTAAACAAGTCAAGAAGAAACATCACAATAAATTAAGAACAAAACAAAAAACACCATGAAATCCAAAATAAAATGTAAAATAAATAAATGCAACACTCTCAGACAATACCCCACGCCAAGGTAAGGAAAAACTCACTAAAAACCTAGCAATAAGAAAAAAGCACCGCAGGCAATGTGGAGGGGAGAAACCTTAGAAGGGCTGTGATAGTAGTGTTGCTTTAAAACAATGATCTTGGAATGATCTTCAACTTACACAAAAAATTAATACCCCACTATGGACAATTAAAAAAAAATATTATTACAAATCTCTGATTCAGTTTGTAACAGTTTTTTATTTGGATCTTTCTTTATTTTTCATCCCAATATTTTCCTATTTATTCCAATTATTTTAACTGAATTTCTTTTCCTTTTATTTTGTGTATTTTAATATACTTTAACTCATTCAGAGCCACGCCTCTTTCACCATATTAGGGCTAGGGCTGTGATGGCGGAGAAAAAAACATCTGATTAACCCAAGACTGGTAAAATAGTCCTTACCTCACATCAGATGTTCTGCAAAAAGATTAATCCAATTCCTGATCGCCATTCCAAATATTGATTGCGTTTATTGATATAGCACCAAAACACATAATCCACGCTGCTCTGAGTGTCCTCAGTCCATCTGTTATAACGATACTGCTTGCCCGAGATGGGAAACCCCGGGGCCGGAATTTTTTTCTGATGCACAGTCCCACCCAATCCAATCCAATGATGTGCAATACCATCCGGGAGACGATAGGCGGCGGTATTTGCCCTTTTCGAGCTCAGACCCATTCCCAATGATAACGTCAGGCTGGATGGATGAAAAATGAATGGATATTGCTAATAAAAGAAATAGCTATTAAAACCCGAGTTTTCTCGGGTCTTGGCACCCGACGCATGGCGAGTTGACCCGATTAATCTCGTGATTGGCACTGAATGGGTTAATCTCGACAGCACTGTCTGTTTTCTCTTTGTGTAAACTTGGCATTGTCAAATTATCATTGTCAATGACAATTTATAAACATACATAAACCCTGATCATGTATCGATGTGATCTGACGATCTCATTGTATGTAAGCTCCCTGATCATGTATCTTTTTATCTATAAAGCCATAATTAGAGATTGTCCAAATTATATTAGTTCTTTATTGGAATGGACCACTGGACCCTGTCGTACACGATCCAGTTTTTGGCTTACACTTAGAGTGCCTAGAGTTTGTACTGAACTTGGTAGATCTGCTTTTGGCTTTTTTGCCCCTACATCATGGAATACCCTGCAGGAAACACTGAAACTAGACACTCTAGTGTCTATGGGTCGGTTTAGAACCTTAATGACCAATCAGGTCACCACAATATGTAATTGTTTTTAAATTATTACCTCTGTTTTAATTTTGAGCTATTTTATTCTTTTTAAAAGATTTTTTATTATTTTTTTTTAATGTATTTTAAAATGTGCTCTCAATTATTCTGATTGTCTGATGTCTTTATATTTATGAACACACTGTGACACTTGTGTATGTAACATCTCGACGGCACTGTAAATTAGTTTAATTACTCAGTGTATTATCGAGTATAAATAAAGATTGAATGAATTAATGTATTGATGCTGTCTCTCTATACGCTGACTATCTCATTGTATGTATGCAGATCCTGGTAGGTTCCAGCATAGGCGGGTGGCTCATGATTCTGGCGGCCATCTCCCGGCCGGAGAAGGTCGCAGCGCTGGTCGGCATCTCCACGGCAGCCGACCACCTCGTCACGTCTTTCAACTCAATGTCTCTGGAGGTAAGAACATGTGATATTATATTTTGATCAAGAGTTGTGTAATTTCTGAAGATGTATATTATGTACTTGACCTACAGTATGTGGGAGAAAAAGTGGACAAAATGGTAATTTTATTATTATTGTTTGACTATGGCCGCGATGTCATTTACTTGCATGCAAGCAATAGTGTCCTTGGTCGCCTTAATGTTTTGTATCGCTCAGCGATTCGGTTTGCTACAAATGCCCCCTTTTCAACGCATGACTTGTACACATTATGTAAATTGGCCATCGGTACACTCTCGACGAGAAATTCATTGGCTAACACTCATTTACAAAACCTTCCATGGTCTGACCCCTCCTTATTTAATAATAAATAAATAATTTGATACACTTGTTAAAATTGTCATCTACTCCTGATAACACCAGAGCTGCTCACCGCATCTCGCTAGATGTTCCCTGTGTTGACACTTCAGTCAATCTACTTTCCAATTTGCTGATCTCAGCAGTTGGAACGAGATGCAAAAGATTTGACTGGTCTGCTTCATGTATGCCCCTTTGTAATTTTATTTGGTTGTGTGTTTTAATCATTTTATGTTGATGAGATCTCATTATTTCATTATGGGTACATTCACATTTAAAATGGTAGAGGTTCTTGTGTACTTTCCAGGTTTTTGACTAAAACAAATTAATTGGCTTTCAGACATTTGTTTTTAAAACGGATTTGTATGGTTGTTTCTCTAGGGGCCTTAAACGTTATGAACCCTAATTCAGTTCAGTGTTGCATTAGGGCAATATTTTGATTTATATCAAATATTGTCCAACTGTGATATCGTATCATGGATTATTTAAATTTTTCATATTGAGAATTGTGATACTGTAGTGCCCGGAGGAAGGAGGAATAAACGGAGGTAACGTAATGCTTGTTTAATGTACAAAGCCACGTCAGTAAACAAGAACACCAACACATGAATCCCAGCACAGCCATGAATGAATAACAACCAGTGCAACCTAAATAGATGTCCCCTCTGGCGCCCGGTGCCAGATCATTAGTTCCCTCCCACTACACAACATAGTCAGAAGATGAACACGAACCAATACTGTAGTCACTACACCACTCAAGTTTGCTGTCCAAATCGATGCTAAAAAGCAAATAGTTAGTCAGATTTCTCACAAAAGGATTTCTGAAATGTTTTGAGAATGTCAGGTGAAAATGTCAGTTTAAATTGATTGTATCATAAATGACGTATCATCACCATGCACTCTGTACTGTTGTAAAAATTTATTGGATTATCTGATTTATCTGATTTTTGGATATTGTGATATAATTTCTTTCCCCATAGACTACTGCACTTCTGCGTTACATTGAGCTCAGGGGAGAGAGAGCGTGGGGGGAGAACATTAATGAATGTGGATGAGAACCTTGACATTAAGTGGTTGTAGCTATGGCTGTGGGGGTGCGGGAGACATGATCCAATAGACTTGTATACGCCTGAGTCTCCTGAACACGGAGAGACCAATCACAAGTCGATCGGCACTTTCTTGGCCGAGCTATAGTCACTTTTTCGCACCTACTCCCGAACTCCACATGTGCAGATTGATAAACCTAGAGATCATTAGACCTGGACAACAACCAGAGAGACTCCGTTTCTCCCCCCGCTCGCTCTCCCATGATTTCAGTATTCAGTGTTGCGGTGGACGGTCTATAGCGCCCAACTCTATGTTACACCTTATTTCGGTTCAAATTCTTTACCAGTGTTTGCCAGACGTAACTTCTTAAATTATCATTTCTCCTGCCTTTTTATTAAAAGAAAAAATCTTGTTTTTTGTAACCCGCAGCAACGCAAGGAGCACGAGGAGAAGGGCGAGTGGACCGTGCCCACCAAGCTCTCGGAGGAGGGCATGTACCGCTTCAGCATGGACTTCCTGCGCGAGGCGGAGAACCACTGCGTGCTGCAGAGCCCCATCCCCGTCACCTGCCCCGTGCGCCTCATCCACGGCCTGAAGGACGCGGACGTGCCCTGGCACATCTCCATGCAGGTGGCGGAGCGCATCCTCAGCAGCGACGTGGACGTCATCCTGCGCCGGCAGGGCCAGCACCGCATGACGGAGAAGGACGACATCAAGCTCATGGTGTACACCATCGACGACCTCATAGACAAACTGACCACCCTGGTGTGAGTCCAGCAAGGGGGCTCGAAGGGGTGGGTGTTGAGCACGGGAGGAAGAGGGGGGCGGGGGGGGGCATGGGCGCCCGGGAAGACCACCACCCCACCCCCCACTGCATGGACATCAATCAACGGCAACGCTCTTGACGCTCCCGCCAAATATAATCCCTCATCCTTATCTTCACCCCCCTCCCCCCCTTCCTCCCCTCATTCCCAACCTGCCCTAAGTTAGATCGTTTTAAACACGCCCCTGACGGACAGCTGTGCAAACTACGATGAAAAGGGAAGCTCTCCCCCGAACACGCTGGTCCCATTTATACCTTCAGGTTGTGTTTTTACTCGTTCCAAGTTTATTATGTGAAGTGTTTTTTTTTTCTCTCTTTTTTTTCGTCAACTTTAATGAGGTCTGCTGCCGCCGCCGCTACTGTTTGCTTGTTTTGTTCGTTTGACGAATAGTCTGTGTTTTTCTGATTTAGACCCGTAGTTTCTCCTGTGCCTTTTTTTAAAATCTCTTCTCACCTGGTTTGGACAATAAAGCCTCTGACTGCACCCGCAAGTCATCGTTTGGACCTGCGCTATCGGCTGGCGTTTAATAATAACACTCGCTTCGTGATGATGAATAAGGCTGACCGTAGCTGTTGTTGGAAAAGCTGAATTCAGTTCTACAGTCTGTATACCGTTAGTGCTGTGTTAGGGAATACGTTATTCGGTTTGAATTCACACAGTGATGAATAAATAAATTCTAAAAACGAAAGAAAAACAATTTGCCGTGTAGCATTATCTGTGAAGGAAATCATGTTTCTATACAGCAGGCTTTCCCCAGGATTTACAAGCGAGATGTCGCTGATTCCAGAGGGGAGCTGTACCCCTGTCCAGGAGGCAAACATATTTACAATAAAGAAAGCAATTTTCTGTAATTTCCTGCAACTTTAAAAATAAAGTTCCAAATAAGTTATTTATATACAAGTACAATATATTAACACTTTGGTTGCCACTTGTTAACGTGGTAAAACCCCGTTGAATGCTACCACCCACTTCAATGATAGCGTTGTGAACGCATAATCTCTGTTTTACATTATGGCTATGTGTCTAATCTGCCCGTCGTTTATCAATGACTTGTTTGCAGTCAACATTGTCGAGACGGATTGTTTTTTAATCAGTTCATTTCCATTTTATAGCATTTTGAAAAGCTCGTTTTTCAGGAAAATATATAGATTCCGTGATAAACGCCCTTTACTGGAATATTCTGGCATACACAAAAAACTTTGTCATTTTTCTGCCTATTTATGAATCGTTTTCAAATAAACGCTAGATTATCGATAGTATATGTGTACTTATGCACGCTATAGAAGCGATCTGAAAAATATATTATTTCCTGATCAGCGCGCACACACACACACACACACATGGGGCACACGCTGATATATAGGTCAAAACAGATCCGATTACCCCAAGACTGGTCAAATAAATTGCTTACCTCAGATCAGATGTTATCCAAAAAGATTATTCCAATTCCTGATCGCCATTCCAAATATCGATCGCTGTTATTGATTCAGCGTTGGGTACTGTAAATATGTATTTCATGTGTTTTCCGGCTCGGCGAATCACTTGGGTCTCTTCAGATGCCTCGCCGGAGAAGTAACATGAGGCTGGACCGCCCCCCCCCCCCCCCCCCCCCCCATCAGTCTAAACCAATGGGGTGCAGTTACACAGGGAGAGACGATAGGGGGCGGTATTTTCCTAATTGAGCTCAGAGAGTCTGCAACACTAGCGTGAGGCTCGATTGATGAAATATGAATTCAAATCGCTAATAAAAAAAAATACGACAAACAAACGCTATATGTCGTTGGTGGCACTCAACTGGCGGCATGAACTAACTACAAATCGCGTCCATGGCACTCAAAGTGTTAAGGTTGCACAATAGTTTAACGTTGAACACAAACGCACACACGCACGCATGTGTGCACACTGCACACATACATGCATGCATACAGGAATGCTTTTTTTTATGGCGCTGGCTCGTTGTCACAGTGGCACTGCTCCTCTATGCCATTGTTTTGGGCAAGCCTGGCTGCTATAGATTGAATCTTCTAAATGGTAGGGATGCACCGATACTGATATTGAATATCAGGCCAGTACCTGAAGAAGTAGGGTATCTGCCGGACAATGTCCCCCAATACTAACGTGATGATCATGCCATGCCACCAACTGCAAAACAACGTGATTTACTGCATATATACAGATCTGAGATCCCTCTCACTGCCACACTACAGAAGGTTAACCCTTTACTATCACTAGTACCGACGGTTAACCGTTGGTAGTGTGATAGTAAAGGGTTAACATTCTGTAGTGTGGCAGTGAAAGGGTTAACGGTGAAAATGGCTTATATCTCTCTAATCATGTTTGTCCAGCGCCCCCGAAATAATGATCCAAGACGTGGATTCTAAGGTTCACACTGATCAATACGCTACGCCCTATCGGCCCATACTAGATACTAGATAGTAGGTGCTATATAGATAACATTCAGCCACTGGATGTCGCACTAGAGCACCAGCATGTCATTTTATCTAATCGGGTGTATTTCACGTGGGGAAATGGGGAGGTGGGGAGGGGATACATGCCTCGCAACATGTAAACAACTAATTATAAATTCCTTAATCATCTTTTTTGGGGAAAAGCAATATTTTTACTCTGCACCTTTCTAAAAGCTCTGTATTTTATTTTTTTTATCTATAGCACCTTTTACATTTGAGAGTCTTTAGAGTCTCTTACTGTCATGCACTCTTCCTAATATACTAACATACACTCAACACTGTAGCACTCAAGTCTGAACACTTTGATTTTTGTTACTCAGCTGATAGACTTGTGCCCTTCCTACTGACTTGTCGTACAAAACTTGTAAGTCGCTTTGTATAAAAGCGTTCAGATAAATGACTAAATGTAGAGTCTGTATCGGCGTGAGGAAGTGGTATCGTTGCATCCCTACAAGATGGCCGCCAAATGACTGGCGGTGTAGTTGTGTCAGTTGGTATTTGCAGAGCAGAACATTGGGTTGCACCACTCTCGACGTCCACACGCCTCCCCCCCCCGTCGGAGCATCTGGGCTGTTGATTAACACGTGATTGGCCCCTAACTGGACTGTGTTCAATGGGGTGAAACCAACTCCTCAGGTCTGCTAACTGCCCGCTGTGACCTTTCACTAACGCGCCGAGGGTCCACAGTCAGTCGCCTCCGTATCAAACTAGAACAGAGCGGTCCATCATTCATCTCTGTGTGCAACTGCGCGTGAAAAGGGCCCAGGGTCACGCATGCAGATGAGAGAGGACCAGTCCGCAATGAAGGAGAGAGAGTAATAAGGGGTGTCGGTACTAAAAAGGTGGATCTATCGAGATGCCTGACGAGTTATATTTAGTTCTGTGTTTACCTCGGCCTACCTCGTCTTTTTTCAGACTTGTGTCTGAAGCCTTTGGACTCGGTGTGTCAAGGACCCATGAATTCATGTTGGACTGGACTCCTGTTTGATAAGGTTCTTCTGTCTCATGAACTCATACATGTTAGACTGGACTCCTGTTTGATAAGGTTCTTCTGTCTCATGAACTCATACATGTTAGACTGGACTCCTGTTTGATAAGGTTCTTCTGTCTCATGAACTCATACATGTTAGACTGGACTCCTGTTTGATATGGTTCTTCTGTCTCATGAACTCATACATGTTAGACTGGACTCCTGTTTGATAAGGTTCTTCTGTCTCATGAACTCATACATGTTAGACTGGACTCCTGTTTGATAAGGTTCTTCTGTCTCATGAACTCATACATGTTAGACTGGACTCCTGTTTGATAAGGTTCTTCTGTCTCATGAACTCATACATGTTAGACTGGACTCCTGTTTGATAAGGTTCTTCTGTCTCATGAACTCATTCATGTTAGACTGGACTCCTGTTTGATAAGGTTCTTCTGTCTCATGAACTCATACATGTTAGACTGGACTCCTGTTTGATAAGGTTCTTCTGTCTCATGAACTCATACATGTTAGACTGGACTCCTGTTTGATAAGGTTCTTCTGTCTCATGAACTCATACATGTTAGACTGGACTCCTATTTGATAAGGTTCTTCTGTCTCATGAACTCATACATGTTAGACGGGACTCCTGTTTGATAAGGTTCTTCTGTCTCATGAACTCATACATGTTAGACGGGACTCCTGTTTGATAAGGTTCTTCTGTCTCATGAACTCATACATGTTAGACTGGACTCCTGTTTCATAAGGTTTTGTCTCTGGCACCACAGTCTTAGAAGATCTTTGTTATTAGAAAGTATTAAATTCTTAATTCCACAACTGTATAATATACTGTAGTTGAGTAGATAACAGTGGAGGGACTGAAACCTATATGATCAGAATGGTCACTGTTATATATGTTTTGACATTTGGGCTCAACTATAGTAGTGAGTGAAATATTAAAGGAACACGCCAACATTTGGGGAAATTAGCTTACCCTCTTCTCCAGAGAGAGACGAGAAGATAGATACCAGTTTCCTCTCTGTGCGTTCAGTAGAAAGCTATCTGGCTGCACGTTAGCCTAGCTCAGCACAATGAATGGAAGCGGACTGTGCCGGTTAGCCTAGGCATTGTCTAACTAACACCTCTCCCGAAGGCTAACTGGCACTGTCCGCTTCCATTCATTGTGCCAAGCTAGGCTAACATGCAGCCAGATAGCTTTCTACTGAACGCACAGAGAGGAAACTGGTATCTATCTTCCCGTCTCTCTCTGGAGAAGACGATAAGCTAATTTCCCAAAATGTTGGCGTGTTCCTTTAACCTATTTCTCATTTTTCTGTGGACCCGCTGGAACTCTATTAAAGACCTCTCTGAGTCCCTGGATCCCACTTTGAACACCGCTGTGTTTGCAGACATGTCCAGAATAACATGTTTTATGACCCAGAAGATCCATGTACAGGCTAATGGTCTAATGTGTATCCTGCTTTTTAGACTACTAAACTACTATCGGATAAGGTTTTATTCAACATGTCTATTTGAATGAGCTTTTTGCTTCATATGTAACGGTTGTGATATCGTCACCTTAAACTTCGATGCCCCGGGGGAGTTTCAAACCCGTGGTCTGCCGCACCGCGGGCTACAGCACAGACCTCTATACCAAGAGGTGAACTCACTGCTTTTCAACGTGTCTTATGTGTCCTAGTGAGTCTAACCCACAGCACCGCTACTCGCCACAGTCGCTTCACAACATCTGAAGTCCATCATGACTGCGCCTCACGGTACCAACCGTTACACATATGATACTACAGTACCTCCAGAGAATAATTTGGAGACTCCCTGATGACCCACACTTGGAAGAAAAAAAAACGACGTGTTGTTAACCCTTTCACTGCCGCACTACCAAACGGTTAACCCTTTCACTGTGACAATACAGAAGGTTAGCCCTTTCACTGCCACACAACAGCAGGTTAACCCTTTCACTGTGACAATACAGAAGGTTAACCCTTTCACTGCCACACAACAGCAGGTTAACCCTTTCACTGCCACACAACAGCAGGTTAACTCTTTAACTACCACACTACGGAAAGGTTAACCCTTTACTATCACACTACAGACGGTTAACCCTTTCACTGCCACACAACAGCAGGTTAACCCTTTCACTACCACACCACATAAAGGGTTAAGCTTCTGTAGTGTGGTAGTGAAAGGGTTAAGAGGTTATTCTGTCAGAATCCATTGATTCTGTTCTCACTATAGTTTGAAGGTATAGGCGTACAGGGTATATGCAGGGTGTGAACCATGGGGGAGCTAGGGGAGCCATGGCTTCCCTAGATGAGACATCAGCTCCCCTGAAAACATAAATTGTGAATTTTTGGGGGGTCTCTAAAATACTGACAATAAATGCTATTTTTGCCATGCATTTCAAATTTTTCTGTAATTTTCTATATCGTCATCGTGTATAATGCGTAAAATTAGGCTATTTTGATGTATGATTTGCGCACTAATTCACCGTTTGTTCAATAGATGGTGACATGCATGCTATTCTTTTTTTTCTTCTTTTTTTTGTATCTCTTTCTCAGACTTTTCTCTGTTTTTCTCCCCGTCCCAATTTAGTCGTTGTGCCAATTCCCACCCCTCCCCTACCTGGTTGTTGTGCGCATGTTGGTCGGTACAAGGGAACCCTGAAGTATCCGCACGCTTCCTCCGACACGTGCGGCGACAGCCAGTGGCTCTCTTCTCACCTGGCAGCGAGGGCTCTCATTGGTGAAGCGTAACGCGTGGGAGGTCACGCTGCCTTCCTCAAGTCCTGCCTCCGCTGAGCAAGCGCCCAGACCTGACCTGTAGGCGTCGCTGTCCACAACGCCAGTTTCCCACCCACGGCTTCCCTCCCCCTAACCCAGCCAAACGAGTTAGTATAGCGATCAGCCCAAGCCAAGGCAATGCTGACTCTTGCATTGGTGACGAGCGCAATCTCCGCTACGCCACCTGACCGCTGTGTGCATGCTATTCTTGCAATTACCATTCGGAGCGTGGCAGCGCTGCAGCCTGCAGGCACAAATCAAACTTCACCCGCCGTTTTAAAAGAAAGAAAATACAGGTATTCAGGATAATGTCGAAAGTTAAACGAAAAATCAAAGAAGTAAGCCTTCTAACCAATTTTGGTTTTACAAAGAAGGCGAAGCAGCCAATCGACTCGACTGAGCAGGAGCCGGTGGAGCATACTTCTTCAATCCCAGGCCTTTGTGGTCGCTTCTGTGTTAAGGTAAGACCTTCTTTTCCTAATTACAGTAACTGTTACGAAGGATCAGATTAAACCGAATATATATATTTACTAATTGATATATATTGCATAATATTTGTATATCGTTTGATATCCCTTGTGTATTCCTTGTACATATACACGGAATATCCCTTTACCTAGTACAGACCATAATATTTCGTTCTCCTATTGGACAGCGGTCCCTTAGGCGCCACTGCCATACCCCCAAGGTCTAGTTCAAAGTCACCGCCAAAGACTTGCCTGGACATGAACGGCTCTGCGCAAGAATACGAGACAGGAATAAGGCTGGTACTAGTTTGTTCACCTAACGTATAAATACGGCGCAGGTGAATACAGAAGTTAAGTTACCCAATAAGTTGAAGCCTCACCCACGATACAACGTGCGGTGAAGTATGGCCTGTTTGGCCCCAAATAGAGCATTGAGACTGCGTGCGAATTAATAGCTGAAGTATCAGAGTTTAACGCTGTACCGTCGAGTTCGACCTATTCTATTAATTCAGTAATAGTCTATTTATGTATAGTGTATCGTGCGGCTACCGTTCTACAGTGACCAGCATCACCAACGTTTCCTCGTACCAGCTAGTGTGCTTATCCAGGCTGGGCAGCTTACCCTGGCGCCTTCACCCGAGGAGCCCTAGACGAGGACCGTGTGGACATGTACACTGGATAACCTACCCGACGACTACATAGCCCTTTTCGGCTGGATTATATTTGCTTTGGTCCTGTAACTGATGGAGCGGAGAATCGTCTACACCCACAATTGTGTGGGATTTACCCTGTGAGGAGCAACGTCGAGCCCGCCTCTAAGAAGCCTGAGGCTGGCTAGCTTTCTTCCATGCGGAGCTGCATGCCGGAGAACAGCTGTTATTCGTCTGCGGATCAAGAGATTATTGCACCGTCTCCTGTACTTGGAGTCTCCCTATTCTTCGTTGACCCAGACTCTACTACCGACAAATCCTCTCCCCTTGCTGGCCTACAACCGGAGGGACCCTACCAGTATCTCCCGCTGCCTTACTAGTGTACCATAGATATAATTCCTAAGATACAGGTGGTATTCATTATCTCCTGCGTAATATGATAATGGACTTACGTTATTGATTTACTCACGCACATTCTTTCGCCTTATAAGCGCGACCCTACGTAAAGTATTGTTATATACTATCATTGCTGCTAATAAATATTATTATAACCCAGTTTTGTGTGGAACCGTGTCATTGTGGGAAGTGTTCATCTGATATACCTGTGTACTGTATGGCCAGTAGTAATGTACATAAGACAGTAGTGGTTTAATGATACCATACTTATATAATACAGTCAGGGAATTGTACCCCTCAGTTACAGTAACTGTATTATTATCATTATTGCTAATTTATAAAATGTCTATGGTATGATTATTGTGCGTTGGTGGTTACATGCGCAGCTGCGCTTGTCTCGTGTGTGGGTGCGTGCGGCTCTCACCCTGTCTTTTAGTACTGACCAGGGTGCTGACTGGTGTGATAATGTTGCATTTGCCTATAATAATCTTAGACTCGATGTGTTTGGTCGTTGACTTGTTGTTCGGTATTGGTTCATCCGTGTGTTTATGTGTAAATAGGACTGTTGTGTGTGAATTTTAGTGTTGGATCAGAGGGGTTATTCTGAGCATGTGTATTTCAATCATAGCTGTCAACATTGGGATTTGAAAAAAACTGGAGATTTCGCCCCGCCCCCTCCCAATGTAGTCTCCTCCCCCTCGTATGTATATATTTTCTGTTAGGATGTTTGTTGACAGCTGCTCTCTGCTGAGCTGCCTCGTCGCTGCCATCTGCTGGTCAACACCTGTATGTACCCAAGGACTGGGTGAACTACTAATTGCTACATTAAATTAATCAGATACCTGGTTGAAAGTGAAATGCTGTGTACATCCCTGCATTAAATGAATGGAAGTGTCAGTGTTTCTGTAGAGGAGATGTAACGCCTGCTCTTGTCGGCACTGCACAGCCGTGGAATCGCAAGGCCATATATTTAGAATAGATATAGAAAGGGCACATTGTGGTGTATCATAATTAATTTGTTGAATACAATAGGATTTTTATAACGTTGACACAAATTAAGGAATATTTACACTAAGTTCTCTTTTACCTCTTATTTAATTCATTCATTAATTTAATTGTAGGTACTGTTTATATTGTACATAGTCCTGTGTGTTGTATATTGTGTCCTATGTTACTTTTGTGTTTATTGTCTCTTTCTATATACACCGTGGGAAGGGGGTCACGTAATTGAATTTTTCTGTATGTCTTGCACAAATTGGAAAATGACAAAGTTGACTTTGACTTTTAACATGTCTATATTGTCAGACACTAATTGTAATGTTAAAAACGGATACTGCTGTAATATAAAGTGAAATTGTACCATGCCTCAATGTATCAACTTTAAACATACACTAAATGTTAATGTTAGAAATGTTGATTTCCATTATTTCCACCATGTGCAACATTTCCTAAGAACAGCAATGTCCATTCTATCAACTCCAAATCTGTGCTATGAGCTCAATTATCCCGGTGCATGCAGAAGTAGAATTGCTGTCTTGTTTGGGATGAATGAGTAGAAATGAAAAACGGAAATCTTGTTTTATTAAAGTAGTTTTGACATGTGATATTTTATTTTATTTTATTAGACATTTTAAAAAAAAATACAAGATTCCAGAAAAACGTCAAGGATGCTACACAAAAAAGTCAAGACTTATTTCCATTGTGGTCCTTGATATAGATAAAGATAAAGATATTGTTTCATTGTGTATTGATTAACTTTACATTTGCGCTTCATTAGGCACATGGGTATAATACAGCAATGGATTATGGGTAAATGCAATGTTAAAGCAGTGCCAATGTAAGACTGACTTTACATTAAACGAATGACAATAATATAGTATAAAGTAGGGTATTATTTGGACTAAAGAATGGTGTTGTCTCACCCTACTCGCATGTTGAGGGAGAGCACCATACATTATACACTGAGAAACCACGGCCGAGAGTGAGCTCTCCGGGAACAACCCCACTTTGCCCGACATATTTCTCCACACACCAAAAGTTAGTGCCAACTGCCAATAAAAATCAGAAGAAGAAGAAGAAAAAGCTTTCTCGGCAACGTCTGACTTCCTCTGCTAACGTTATAATCTACACTGCTGCCACCTGTCGTCACAGAGGGGAATTGCAGCCAATTTGTATAAATAAAAAAAAAACTCGAAAAATACGGGAAAATATTTTAACGGGACGACGGCGGGAGAGAAGGTTGAAATACAGGCGATTCCCTGGAAAAACGGGCGGGTTGACAGGTATGATTTCAATATGTGCGTCTTCATCATGCATGCATGCAGACCTGTGTGGTGTGGACTATGTGTGGTTCTGTAATGTTACTCATACTTATAGCCTATGTCAGCACTGCAAGCGTCACAGTAAAGTCCTCCCTGTGAGGCATGCGCAGCACTGCTGACCCCCCCCCCCCCCCCCCCCTGCTGTAATATAAAGTGAAATTGTACCATGCCTCAATGTATCAACTTTAAACATACACTAAATGTTAATGTTAGAAATGTTAATTTCCATTATTTCCACCATGTGCAACATTTCCTAAGAACAGCAATGTCCATTCTATCAACTCCAAATCTGTGCTATGAACTCAATTATCCCGGTGCATGCAGAAGTAGAATTGCTGTCTTGTTATGGATGACTGAGTAGAAATGAAAAACGGAAATCTTGTTTTATTAAAGTAGTTTTGACATGTGATATTTTATTTTATTTTATTTTATTAGACATTTAAAAAAAAAAATACAAGATTCCAGAAAAACGTCAAGGATGCTACACAAAAAAGTCAAGACTTATTTCCATTGTGGTCCTTGATATAGATAAAGATATAGATAAAGATATTGTTTCATTGTGTATTGATTAACTTTACATTTGCGCTTCATTAGGCACATGGGTCTAATACAGCAATGGATTATGGGTAAATGCAATGTTAAAGCAGTGCCAATGTAAGACTGACTTTACATTAAACGAATGACAATAATATAGTATAAAGTAGGGTATTATTTGGACTAAAGAATGGTGTTGTCTCACCCTACTCGCATGTTGAGGGAGAGCCCCATACATTATACACTGAGAAACCACGGCCGAGAGTGAGCTCTCCGGGAACAACCCCACTTTGCCCGACATATTTCTCCACACACCAAAAGTTAGTGCCAACCGCCAATAAAAATCAGAAGAAGAAGAAGAAGCTTTCTCTGCAACCGTCTGACTTCCTCTGCTACTATAATCTACACTGCTGCCACCTGTCGTCACAGAGGGGAATTGCAGCCAATTTGTATAAATAAAAAAAACTGGAAAAATACGGGAAAATATTTTAACGGGAGGACGGCGGGAGAGAAGGTTGAAATACAGGAGATTACCTGGAAAAATGGGAGGGTTGACAGGTATGATTTCAATATGTGCGTCTTCATCATGCATGCATGCAGACCTGTGTGGTGTGGACTATGTGTGGTTCTGTAACATTACTCATACCTAGCCTATGTCAGCACTGCAAGCGTCACAGTAAAGTCCTCCCTGTGAGGCACGCGCAGCGCTGCTGACCCCCCCCCCCCAAATATAATGAGCTCCCCCGAAGACCATGGTATGGTTTGCACACTGTTGAACTGTGGCACTCTGTAGACAGACGGGCTTCATCTGGACTAGTCATCCACTTCAAATAACTCCCAATTCGATTTAAAAAGGAAATTGCTCTCATTGAGACGAGCTGAAAAGAAGACAACAAACCCATTGTGCCTCCTAGTCCTAGACATGATGGTTGGCGAGTGGTCTTCAAACATGTTTATATGTACCTTACCACTATGTTTCCCTATACTACTATACCTACCATACTAATGTGTGTCTATAGGTTCGAATTATCACCTGAGAGCTATGGGGGCCCCCTGAATCTTTTTTTTTACTATTTTTTTTCCTGGAATTGTGGCTGTTTTCTAAGTCATATTTAGAGGAATATCTCATTAGGATTAGTCTAATACTAAGTAATAATGACATCACACAACATTCTAATCATTAGACCAGGGGTGTCAAACTCATTTTCACAGAGGGCCACATCAGCATTATGGTTGCCCTCAAAGGGCCAAAGACCGTATTAATGTTAATGTAATGTAAAATAAATGTAGCTACTCATTTACATATTGTTAAACATGTTGTTTCTGTATTTATTACTTATTCAAGTTATACATATTGCATATGCATTTGCATAGATGTAAAAATATATGTTAGCTTATGTTATTTTAACAAATAATTTTAGTTTATCAGAACCCCATATTACTCCATCAATCAATGATCAAACCATTCAAGTAAATAACAAAGAAGAATATCATCAAATACAAGCTATGACATTAAGTTTGTTCAAAACCTTTTTGTCACAGTCAAGAAGGGCAGAACTAACAACTGAGCTGCAAAGAACACGTGGGACAGATGTAGCAGATGTTACAAAAACAAATGGCTGCACACAACCTTGCAGAGGCCACTAATGGAAGATAGTTTAATTAACTTTAATTAACAGATTGCAGAATGGGTACAGTACAGTACAGCTCAATACACACAATTGTTAAGGGAATGCAGACCAGAGAAAGACTTTCGACTTGTTTACTTCAGGGTCCCCCATTTTCAATTCATCATAACATATATGACACACACGACATACAGATAGACAGTACAGATACATTTATGACATACCAGATTTGCAAATACAGTACTGTTTGTGATACAAAAAGAGTCCAGAAATGAGAGAAGAGAAGAAGTACCCAGAGACAGATCTACAGTATTGGTACAGTATATTATCCTGTAAAACAATAAAGTCGTGATGACAAAAGTTGGCTATAAGAGAATAGTCTACACACTAGATCAATATGTCTGCAGATGTGCTATACAAGCTCATAAGATAAGAGTGTAATACCTTATTAGGTAGCAGTCTATTCAAAGGTTAAAACAAGGTTTCCCCCAGTAGATTAGGCTTATATTAAGCTACTCTCCCAATCTAATTTATATTATCACAAGAAATAAGAATTCTAGATCCAAAATTGAGTCACTTGTTGTCTACAGCGGTGACTTCTCTTTCTTTCTGCCCTCCTCAGTTCCTCTCTACAGGGGTGTCAAACTCATTTTCACAGAGCAGCGGTGACTTCTCTTTCTTTCTACCCTCCTCAGTTCCTCTCTACAGGGGTGTCAAACTCATTTTCACAGAGGGCCACATCAGCATTATGGTTGCCCTCAAAGGGCCAAAGACCGTATTAATGTTAATGTAATGTGAAATAAATGTAGCTACTCATTTACATATTGTTAAACATGTTGTTTCTGTATTTATTACTTATTCAAGTTATACATATTGCATATGCATTTGCATAGATGTAGAAATATATGTTAGCTTATGTTATTTTAACAAATAATTTTAGTTTATCAGAACCCCATATTACTCCATCAATCAATGATCAAACCATTCAAGTAAATAACAAAGAAGAATATCATCAAATACAAGCTATGACATTAAGTTTGTTCAAAACCTTTTTGTCACAGTCAAGAAGGGCAGAACTAACAACTGAGCTGCAAAGAACACGTGGGACAGATGTAGCAGATGTTACAAAAACAAATGGCTGCACACAACCTTGCAGAGGCCACTAATGGAAGATAGTTTAATTAACTTTAATTAACAGATTGCAGAATGGGTACAGTACAGTACAGCTCAATACACACAATTGTTAAGGGAATGCAGACCAGAGAAGGACTTTCGACTTGTTTACTTCATCAAGGTCCCCCATTTTCAATTCGTAATGAAATTGCTATTATGTGTCTGCATGAACACACAACTGTAACTGTACTCAAAAATAACAAAATAAGGGTTGTCTCAGTTCACAACTATATTGGTCAAGTTTTGGGTGGGACTTGTTTGCGTCCCTACAGCTTCTTATTCAATTGAGCGAGATGCTCGGTTATGTCACACAGCCAGCTTGCATCTGACAGTTCAGACAATATTTCTTCAACCCTTTGTTACCTATTCCGCCTGGATCTTTTTTGTATTTTGGGCTGTAAAATTGTCAAAGAATGTCTGAGGAGTAAGTGCTTTTGGCTTTTTTCCTTTGTTACTTCATCAATACCTCAGATGTTCAACACACATGTATGTGTAAGAATGTGTAATAACTAAGGCTGTCAAAGCTTTATTAACGCATTAACCCACAATTATTTTAACGCCGCTATTTTTTTACCTGCGCTCTTGGGGGGCCACATCAAATGACGTGGCGGGCCGCATTTGGCCCGCGGGCCATGAGTTTGACACCTATGCATTAGACTATTGTGTGATGTCATTATTCAGGCTCATTCTTAACCATCAATATTTGTTCATTTTCTTACTCACCTCTGATATATAATGCCATATTTACTTATTTGCATTTTGCATCTGAAAAAATACAACAATTTAATTTGAAAAATTAGACCAAATTTATGAACTTGAATTAACATTTATTTGTCTGCACTTAGAAATCAAAAACTAACAAAATAATCTAATGGAAAATAAATAGTTGTATGGCACAACAGCAGCATTTATCAGGATACAGTAAGTAACATTATCATCTGATAATAAAATGAACATAAAATAAATACTTGTATAAATCAAAATAAATAATGTTATAAACAAATGTGCACAGGTAATCAAGAACTGTATGAAAAATAGTAGCAGCATCTTCTTAGAACAACAAGAAGAAAAGTAACTACTGCAGCATGTCACCGACATGCAGACTGGAAGAGCCGGGATTCAAACCACTGACCTCTTTTATCCAAAGCGAGTAGTGACGACTATATTCTCTTCCTCAACTTCTTGCTCTGAGAGCTAGTCACAGTCCCATTCATCCACTGCTCTGCCAAATGGGCTCCAAATGATTTATTTAACAATATCTTGGCGTTTTTACATGGAAGGCAGCCAATGCATCCCTCCTTGGCAAATAACCAGTCATATTTATTTTTCCAAAAGTTCCACTGACTCGGACCCCAGCATTGTGGTGGTTGAGTAGCAGCGCAGTCCAGGTCTAGTGGTGGAGACTCGGGTCTGGCAGTGGCAACCGGCGCGGTAACAATAACAGGTGCACTGCGCACAGGAGCAGCAGAGCTAACACTAGTACTAGCACTAGCAGTGTCAACTTCAGTGACAGTAGCGCTGCTAGCTGCTACACTAACAGCGTCAGTCTTTGGCCTTTTTATAAAACCAAAGCTGTCCAGCTTTGTACAGCCTTGCGGCGGGTTGAGCCTTTTTTTTTCTTTCTTTTTGGCGGCATGTGGCGTACTGTTTAGTGTTTATGTTTTTAGTTGCAGGACACAGACCGGCAGCTTTCTGTTTACAGCAGCTGCTTGCTGCTTCTTCTTCACTAGGTTGCAGTAGCGTTAAACTTATGGGCGACGCATAGCGGCTTGGAGGTGAAATGCAGCCTATTCCACAACATTAATTACTCAGTTCTTTTAAAAACTGAAAAGAAAAATATGATCTATTAACAATTTATTTAGGTAACATAAATAATACTAATTCGTAAAAAAAAAAAAAAAAAAATTATATAAATTTTTTGAGAGACCCCCACAGGGGCTCTTGACTATGGGGGCTCAGACTATAGCTATGGTGGCTGAGCCCCCATTGGCCCCCTCATAATTCGAACAATATACAATTATGCAACTCAAGTTCAACAATGTTTGATAATGATGTACCCCTCCAAAGCGACATTTTGTTCGCTTTGTATAAAAGCATCAGCTAATGTAATGTCCTTATTATGTTTTGTCTTGACTTAAGACATTACAAAAGACATGTACATATTTGTGCTCTTGTTGTACTTTAGCTGCCATCATGAGTGTTCTTCTATAACTTGTGGTAAATCCCTACTCCCTGGAGGCTGACTCTGAGCAGTGTTTCAGCTCTAACGGCAATCTCTCCTGGAGTGTCGTCATGTCGCATTGTATGTGTGATCTCAGAGCAGGACCCCCCCCCCTCCTCTAGAGCTCGAGCTCTCTTGCATAAAGCGGGCAGCAGCGCGTGCCACTCCCAGACAACGACCCGCGGCCTCGCCCCACGCACCGCACGCACGCACGCGCCTCCTCCCGCGCGCTTCATGGATGCTCAGCGGCTCCAGCATCACATCCTCCTCTGTCATCACAGCGCGAGCCAGCGGACCACCAGCCACAGCGCGAGCGGACCTGACTATAGTACAGTAGCACGGGACGAAATAAAGGGACCTTTTTTTCACTTTTCTTCTCTATAGTAAGTGCACCCGCACCTCTTTTTACTGGAATATCAATATTAAGAATTGCATGACGCATTTAGGACGTATACGCTTACTTTTATTTCGACGTGGTGGTTGTAGTTATATAGTAATGGATGACGCGCCCGGCGTGATGTGGAACATTTGTCATCATAGACTACGTCAGATTTTTAAAACGTGAAATGGGAAGAGAAAAGATGCAATATCCGTTTTGACTCATGTATTTTTTTTCACTTATATTTAGCTTTTTACTTTACTAGGCTAATCAACGCTCAGGAAATGCGTTATGGCTGCAGCTAGCCCCTTTCGTGACTGCGATGCAACCCTCGCTTGAATACGCAGTCACTGGCTCCCACGTTACTAGGCATATTAATGTGCGCCTCAAGCACTGCTTAAAAGCCGAGCGGTGGGTCCAAAATATATCAGATATACATTTCAAAGGTACTCACCGTTGCATTAGGGTTTCACACACACACGCGGCGGGGATTGAAAGCTCGGCGTTGCTAATAAACATCTTAAATCATTTTTATAAACTGGTCAACACTGCTCAAAACGGCTGTATTTCCGGCGTTGGGTGCATGATGCGCATGCGCTGTGATGGCGCACCAGGCAGCCAAATACGGAAATACAGCCGTTTTGAGCAGTGTTGACCAGTTTATAAAAATGATTTAAAATGTTTATTAGCAACGCCGAGCTTTCAAACCCCGCCGCGTGTGTGTGTGAAACCCTAATGCAACGGTGGGTACCGTTGAAATTTATATCTGATATATTTTGGACCCACCGCTCGCTTTTAAGCAGTGCTTGAGGCGCACATTAACATGGCTAGTAACGTGGGAGCCAGTGACTGCGTATTCGAGCGAGGGTTGCATCGCAGTCACGAAAGGGGCTATAGCTGCTGCAGCCATAACTAATAGGATTGGCTGCTGGTCCTGTGTGCTCGGGACGGCTGCCAGGGCCGGGACCAGGGGCCACACCCATCCCCGCAGACGCGCCGGGTCTCAGGGTGTGCGCGTCTGGTGGGACCCTGTGAACTGTGGGGGACGCAGGTGTTGAAGTGGAAGGAAGGGGCTTATTTTATAGGGAGGACATCCAGTCTATATGTGTGTTCAGTGTTCAGTGGCATGGTTTAGCATAGTATTCTACAACTAGGTATATGGATCTGATATGAGGATTAGATTAGATTAAAAGGTAGTGTCATCATATACAGTACAACGAAAGTAAGTTTGGCATCCAACCAGAGTGCAAATGTAACAGTAAAGTGCAATATACAATGTACAGGCGATTAAACTGGATATAAATTATATAAAGTGCACTACTGAGTAATAGTGCTAATCAGATGTATGTTGTAATATTTATATGTACAGTCATACTGGTCAGCAGCATAACTAGAGTATAGGTAAGGGATAGATATAGTATAGATATGTAAAAAGGATTACAGGTACAGACATGTGGATATATATATATATATTAGTGCTGTCAGGCGATTCATTTTTTTTATCTAATTAATTACAGGATTTGTAATTAATTAATCTAATTAATCGCATTTTAATCACATAACCATTTTATGCCTGATATTCTATATTCTATAATAATATTTCAAATTGCATGTGTCCAGGCAGAATTCAGTACTTGTAGGAGCCCAAGCTATATATTTAGGTTATTGTATTATATAATTGTCATAATAGAACATTCTAGAACATTTGTGGATGTCATAGCCGAACATTCTAGAACATCGAACATTCTAGAACATTTGTGGTGATGTCATGACCGAACCTTCTAGTTAGAACATTTGTGTATATATATTCAGCAATTCTCTCAGCCAGGTCAGTGTGCATCTTGAAACCATGCTGAGTGGTACTGAACAGATAACAACATAGATTTTTGGCTTTCCAGTGTGGAGGAATTTTCATGTGTCGAGTTGGCGGTGATTTTGGAGACTGGAAAAATACAGTTTTCTTACCTTGTAGTAGTGAGTAGTGAATATTTAGGTAAATAGATTTAGGACCACTTCTGTAAAGAAAGACTTCGCTGTGGAAGAGAAATAAACCATTTGGATATCTTTGTTTTACACTGGAGCGGCTGTGGACATTATTTTTCTTTATCAACGAACGTACTCAAGAGCAGTGATGCCACAGATTACTTGTAAAAGTAATCCGATTACTGATTATTGATTACTCCTTTAAAAAGTAATCCAAGTTACTTTACTGATTACTTGATTATCAGAGTAACTTAGTTACTTTGAAAGTAACTAGGTTACGAAGTCGTCGTCGTTCCCCCAACCGTTTTTTTTAAACGCTTTATTGAAAGTGCATAAATTGTTTTTAACTTGTTTCTCTGCACATAACGTAAATTGTTAAACTAGTGCTTCAGCTTCTGTACCATCAAGTATGGTAAAGCAACAGTCTATGATGCTCACAGCATTAGAGCAGCCAGCCAGTGGTTTTACAAAACCAGTGTATCCATTCACATCTAACAAATGCAGGCTGAACTATTCAATTATATCAACTGTAACTATTAAATTGTTTTTATAAATGTCTCTCTATAAACATACAACTCTCTATAAACATACAATCAGTCTCTCTTTAACATGTAAATTAACTGTAACAAAGAGTGACACGTTCAGCCGAACGCACAATTGGAGGGGGGCTCCCCACTCTCCAGAACATTTACAACAAGCGTTGCAAGGGGAAGGCTAAGAGAATTATTAAGGACTCGAGCCACCCGAACAACTGCCTCTTTGAACTGCTGCCGTCAGGCAAGCGACACAGGAGTCTCAAGGCGAGCACAGAAAGACTCAGAAGTAGCTTCTATCCCCAGGCCATCAGGCTGCTAAACGAACAATGAATGAACACTACACAACAACAACCACCAAACACACATAGCACACACATCCACACGCACACACTCACTTTAAACAAACACACTGTAGCACCCACTACACACACTTTATAGCACACACCCACTTTAAACAAACACACTGTAGCACCCACTCCCCACACTTTATATTTATGGATGAAGGATTGCACTACAACTCGTACACCTTACTGTAAATTGTACCTAAAATTGTACCTCATCCCACTTCTGCTTTGCACTAGATAGTACTGTACATTAGTACACTGCATAGTATTGTGTATTGTATATTATATGGTAACTCAGAACATTGTACATATGTCTATACCGAACAACTGTGACCTCATTCTTCTTCTAAATTCATGCTATATTATGTTATTATGTTATTTGATACTATCTTGTCTAGCACAGTCTCTGGAGCGTAACAGTAAGAAGCATTTTGTATGAAAGTATTCTGTACTTCTGTATGACAACTATTAAAGAACTTGAACTTGAACTTGAAATCTGGCAAATAAGAGCTTTTGCTCTGCCAATATACGATGAATTGAAAATGGGGGACCCTGATGTAAACAAGACGAAAGTCTTTCTCTGGTCTGCATCCCCTTAACAATTGTATGTATTGAGCTGTACTGTACTGTACCCATTCTGCAATCTGTTAATAAAGTTTTCATTCATTCATCAAATATACATTAATCAAAAGGGAAAGAAACAATCTCTCTCTTTTGCTGTTTGGCTGGCCTCCGAGTCCTCCTGTACCTACTAGTCGAAGCGTCGGCTAGTGTTGTGATTCCAGATGCTTTCAATGCAATTGGATGTGCTGTTTTTAGCGGTAGACAGTATTTTGTTTCCTCCGCATATGAACGTGAAGTAGTGACTGACGAGCGTTTTGGGATGGAAGTCTGAACAGAAACTCACTTTTAATTTTGCCAAGCGTTTTGGGGTGGAATTCTCCGACGACGGAGCCCTGCTGTCACACGATTGGCGCATATGTCACATGACGTGCTGTGAAGACCCGCCCTACTCTGCCTCTGATTCGCAGACTGTGGATGGGGAATGTGATTGTACCAAAGCAGAGTCACTCACAGACAGAGTGTCCAGTCACGCCGCGGCCCGCGGGACACATTCTTGTGTAACCCTTTCACTGCCACACTACGTCACTCCCAAAAGAAAAACAGCTCAAAATGTATTTTTGACTGTCGAAAACGAAATAAAATACTGCATTCCGCCTGCATTATGAATTTATGATGAGATAGTAACGAAATAGTAATGCACAGCCACTTGGACAAGTAACTGCAATCAGATTACTGGCTTTTAAAGATTAACGCGTTAGATTACTATTTTCGGGGGAAAGTAATCAGATTACAATAACGCGTTACTTAGTAACGCGTTACCGGCATCACTGCTCAAGAGTAAGTAATTTTAACCAGTAGAGTGGAACATCGGCCCTCATAGTACTGTATCTACAAAACCTTCTGTTGAATCATCTTCCATTGATTAATTTGCTTAGATTTTTCAGGTCTGGTCAATTTTAGCATGGTGTTATTCACAGTCAAAGATAAAAAAAAAATTATTGATATTCTCATTTGGTTCATTACAATTTACTCAAGCCTAGTAACAGTATTTCTGACACTGGGAATACATTCCCTGAGATCCATAGATGTCCCTAGAATCAGATACCAAGAACATGCAAATGGACCATATAAAAAAAGTCTGTAAATGTGTATTCTACGTTCTTATGGAATGAATGAGATAAAACATTTTTTTTATTTTTTTGTAATTAATTTTGAGTTAATTTTCATAACGCGATAATTTGCTGTGTAATTAATTAATCAAATTAACGCGATAAACTGACAGCCCTAATATATATATATATACATATAGAGCATAGAAGTGCTCCACATATATACACCATAAGACATAATCAAACCAATAGTTTTAGTCTTGTCATGTGTCAAATGCTCTTTTTTCGTTCATCATATTTAGTCACCTTTATTTTTCATTTTAGTCTTAGTCAGTTTTAGTCAACTACAGGTCTGAACATTTTAGTCTTAGTCAGTTTTTGTCAAAATTTTGACTTTTTTGTTTTAGTCTAGATTTAGTCAGGGGAAAAAGCTTTGTTGACGACCATATTTAGTCATCATTTTCGTTGACAAAATTAACACTGCTTATAGGCCATGGAAGTAACACATTATTTCCCCTTTAATCATTTTCACAGGTTTGTAATTTCAGCTACCAATGAATGGAAGCGGACAGAGCCAGTATAGCCTTCGGGAGAGGTGTTAGTTGGACAATGCCTATAGGCTAACCGGCCATGTCCGCTTCCATTCATTGTGCTAAGCTAGGCTAACGTGCAGCCAGATAGCTTTCTACAGAGAGGAAACTGGTATCTATCTTCTCGTCTCTCTCTCTGGAGAAGACGGTAAGCTAATTTCCCAAAATGTCGGCGTGTTCCTTTAATAACTGTTGTCTGCTCTCGCAGTATAGGAGAGTAAACCGGTGTAGTAGAACCGTCGGGTGAGCTGCCATGGCAAACAGGGGACCCACCTACGGGTTGAGCCGGGAGGTCCAGGAGAAGATCGACCAGAAGTACGACCCGGAGCTTGAGGCCCGGCTGTCGGAATGGATCGTGGCTCAGTGCGGGGGGAACCTGGAGAGACCGCAGACGGGCAAGCAGAGCTTCCAGACCTGGCTGATGGATGGCTCTGTGAGTGCCTTAACCCTTTCACTGCCACACTACCAGAGGGTTAACCCCTTTCACTGCCACACTACCAGAGGGTTAACCCCTTTCACTACCACACTACCAGAGGGTTAACCCTTTCACTGACACACTACCAGAGGGTTAACCCTTTCACTACCACACTACCAGAGGGTTAACCCTTTCACTACCACACTACCAGAGGGTTAACTCCTTTCACTACCACACTACCAGAGGGTTAACCCTTTCACTACCACACTACCAGAGGGTTAACCCTTTCACTACCACACTACCAGAGGGTTAACTCCTTTCACTACCACACTACCAGAGGGTTAACCCTTTCACTACCACACTACCAGAGGGTTAACCCCTTTCACTACCACACTACCAGAGGGTTAACCCCTTTCACTACCACACTACCAGATGATTAACCCCTTTCACTGCCACACTACCAGAGGGTTAACCCCTTTCACTACCACACTACCAGAGGGTTAACCCTTTCACTGTCACACTACCAGAGGGTTAACCCTTTTACTACCACACTGCCAGAGGGTTAACCCCTTTCACTACCACACTACCAGAGAGGGTTAACCATTTCACTACCACACTACCAGAGGGTTAACCCCTTTCACTACCACACTACCAGAGGGTTAACCCTTTCACTACCACACTACCAGAGGGTTAACCCCTTTCACTGCCACACTACCAGAGGGTTAATCCCTTTCACTACCACACTACAGAAGGTTAACCCTTTCACTACCACACTACAGAAGGTTAACCCCTTTCACTACCACACTACAGAAGGTTAACCCTTTCACTACCACACTACCAGAGGGTTAACCATTTCACTACCACTACCAGAGGGTTAACCCCTTTCACTGCCACACTACCAGAGGGTTAACTCCTTTCACTGACACACTACCAGATGGTTAACCCTTTCACTGCCACACTACCAGAGGGTTAACCCTTTCACTACCACACTACCAGAGGGTTAACTCCTTTCACTGCCACACTACCAGAGGGTTAACCCTTTCACTACCACACTACCAGAGTGTTAACCCTTTCACTGCCACACTACCAGAGGGTTAACCCTTTCACTACCACACTACCAGAGGGTTAACTCCTTTCACTGTCACACTACCAGAGGGTTAACCCTTTCACTACCACACTACCAGAGGGTTAACCCTTTCACTACCACACTACCAGAGGGTTAACTCCTTTCACTACCACACTACCAGAGGGTTAACCCTTTCACTACCACACTACCAGAGGGTTAACCCTTTCACTACCACACTACCAGAGGGTTAACTCCTTTCACTACCACACTACCAGAGGGTTAACCCTTTCACTACCACACTACCAGAGGGTTAACCCCTTTCACTACCACACTACCAGAGGGTTAACCCCTTTCACTACCACACTACCAGATGATTAACCCCTTTCACTGCCACACTACCAGAGGGTTAACCCCTTTCACTACCACACTACCAGAGGGTTAACCCTTTCACTGTCACACTACCAGAGGGTTAACCCTTTTACTACCACACTGCCAGAGGGTTAACCCCTTTCACTACCACACTACCAGAGAGGGTTAACCATTTCACTACCACACTACCAGAGGGTTAACCCCTTTCACTACCACACTACCAGAGGGTTAACCCTTTCACTACCACACTACCAGAGGGTTAACCCCTTTCACTGCCACACTACCAGAGGGTTAATCCCTTTCACTACCACACTACAGAAGGTTAACCCTTTCACTACCACACTACAGAAGGTTAACCCCTTTCACTACCACACTACAGAAGGTTAACCCTTTCACTACCACACTACCAGAGGGTTAACCATTTCACTACCACTACCAGAGGGTTAACCCCTTTCACTGCCACACTACCAGAGGGTTAACTCCTTTCACTGACACACTACCAGATGGTTAACCCTTTCACTGCCACACTACCAGAGGGTTAACCCTTTCACTACCACACTACCAGAGGGTTAACTCCTTTCACTGCCACACTACCAGAGGGTTAACCCTTTCACTACCACACTACCAGAGTGTTAACCCTTTCACTGCCACACTACCAGAGGGTTAACCCTTTCACTACCACACTACCAGAGGGTTAACTCCTTTCACTGTCACACTACCAGAGGGTTAACCCTTTCACTGCCACACTACCAGAGGGTTAACCCTTTCACTACCACACTACCAGAGGGTTAACCCCTTTCACTACCACACTACCAGAGGGTTAACCCTTTCACTACCACACTACCAGAGGGTTAACCCCTTTCACTGCCACACTACCAGAGGGTTAATCCCTTTCACTACCACACTACCAGAGGGTTAACTCCTTTCACTACCACACTACCAGAGGGTTAACCCCTTTCACTGCGACAATACAGAAGGTTTCACTGCCATACGACAAAGGGTTAACCCTTTCACCACCACACTACCAGATGGATAACCCTTTCACTACCACACTACAGCCGGTTAACCGTATGTAGTGTGGTAGCGAAAGGGTTAACCGTCTGTCGTCATGTGGTAGTGAAAGGGTTAAGTACCTGTACTCAAAATAGAACTAGTCCATTAATAATGTAATACTCAATTTTACAAAGCAGCCGCGTTTAAAGGGATACACCTCAGTGTTAAATGGACTGCATTTATATGGCGTTTTTTTTTATTTGATCCAAATAAAAATCCAAAGCTTTACAACGTGTGCCTCACGTTCACCCGTTCACTCACACATTCACACACTGACGACCGGGCGAGGTGCCGACCTGCTCATCGGGAGCAGTTAGGGGTTAAGTGTCTTGCTCAAGGAGGACACTTCGACACGCTGCCAGGAGGAGCCGGAATCAAACCGAGAACCTTCCGACTATACCAGACGACCGCTCTACCACCAGAGCCACTGTCACCTGAGCCACTGTTGCTCTGACCTCAGACATTTTCTTTCAAATGTATATAATATTAAACAGGGATTGGAATTAGGGATGTCCGATATTATCGGCCTACCGATATTGGCATAGAAATGTGATATCGGGAAATATCGGTATCGGTTTTCAAAAAAAAAATATATATATATATATTTTTTTACATTTATTTAACCTTTATTTACCCAGGCAAGCAAGTAAGAACAAATTCTTATTTTATTTATTGTCAAAAGTATGCATAATGTTGTGTTAATTACACAACAAGAGATATGTAATGTTAATTACCTGAAATTATTCCGTTTTGGGGGGGAAACCCTGCATATATCGGTATCGGTTGATATCGGTATCGGAAATTAAGAGTTGGACAATATCGGTATATCGGTATCGGTAAAAAAAGCCAATATCGAGCATCCCTAATTGGAATTGAAGAATTTGAGCATTAGCCCACCCAGCTACTATCCATACCATGTCTATGAGTATGAGGTCTTGTTCACATTGTAGCTAAAAGGACAATTTAGCAGTAGCTACGTCCCTGACCAGTATACTACTGTGTGCACGGCACGCATTTAATAAACAAAGTGATATGGTGTCAGCTTTGCCAACTCGACCGCAGAGTTGGGATCAATTCCCTTTCAATTCAATTAATTCAGAAGGTTGTACTATATCCAACCTATTGATGAGGACATGCGAATGAACATTCCATCATCCACAAGTGAACAGCAATTTCCGGTTTACATTTTGAATTGATCCCAACCCTGGCCTGACAGGATGCTGCACGGTAGCAGCAGCCCGTCCTGCAACAGAATGGAACAGAGGGCTCTTAT
Organism: Notolepis coatsorum; assembly: GCF_963971535.1. Taxonomy (NCBI): domain Eukaryota; kingdom Metazoa; phylum Chordata; class Actinopteri; order Aulopiformes; family Paralepididae; genus Notolepis; species Notolepis coatsorum. Next base: position 10,362,856 of record NC_140176.1, read on the forward strand.
GTGATGTATTGACTCCTGAGTCATTAACCTAAAACCCTCCCCTGAGAGCCTCTCTATAGTATACTGTCAAGTCAGTAATGTCCAGCCAGCTCCCTCTCACACTCTAACCCCTCCCCCCCCCTCTCTCTCTCTCTCTCTC